>NC_081561.1:74516129-74872370 GCF_022355385.1 Mustela nigripes | reverse complement strand
TTTGCCCGGTCTGAACCACAGAGGAGCACAGTGTGCCCCCTAGCTTCCTGGATGAGTTAAAGTAGCCTCCTGGGGCTCATCGCACTAGACATTATCTAGAAACAAGGCTTCACTATGATAAAGGGCTACAATACAGAGGCTGCTTGTTACTACAACATAATCTAGTCTAGACTTTGCTTCCTACTTCAGTGAGAAAATAGAAGCAATCATAAGAGAACCCTACAATCCCCCATGATCACATCTGCCATTAATTAGTACCTACAGACTTTCTTTCCTCCTGTACTCTGGGTGAATTCTCCACAGTTCTAGGATTAATCTTTCAACTTGTACACTGAATTGCATCCTCTCTTATCTGCTCAAGGCCATCATTCCAGCGTTTGTCTCTTTTCTCTCTTACATCATTAATTTTTCACTCGCTACTAGATTACTGCTATTGGTAAATAAACATACCATAATATCTTCTTTCTTAAAAATAAAAACAGCAACAAAAAGCCTCTTCTCTAGTAGACCCACTGCATTTGAAATGAGTTGTAATACCCACTCCTGTGTTCTCTGAAACGATCCCCAGTTAGGACTCTGCTCACCCTTTTACACTGAAACTGCCCCATCACCACCACGAATGACACTGAATTCGCTAAATCTGGTAATCAAATCTCAATCTGATCCAAGTAACGTTGACTTGGTTGATCACTGTTTTTGGGGGGAGGCAAATTAATCCTCAGAGTTGCTATTTATTTATCACAGGCTCACTGCAGGAATTTCAAAAACAAATACATACAGGATGTCGTCTCTTAATAACCCAATAAAGAAATAACATACTCCAAACCAATGATAGATTAATCACACTATTGTTCCAGACCAGGGAAGATGAAGGCAATAAAGCGCAAATTTAGCGGAAGGGTACCTTTATACCAGTTGATACTCAGGTGAGCTGCGTTAGCCAACCAAACGCTGATGTCCCCTGTTACTAGAGCATGTTGCTAGGGAATGATGGTGACCCTGTTGATGGGTAAGATCATCTCCTTGGCCTGCCACTGCTTCGGGTTTGCTACTGAATGGCTTTTGCCACTGAGGGTCAGATCTGTGTTCAAAGCAGCAGGAGCTAATTGCCACCAAGGTCTTTTAAAAGCTATTGAGATCAGCAAAGAGAATCACCTTGCTCAGACCAAACACTGTCCCATAGTCCTTCAAACTCTCGGTATTTATAGTCTAAAATGTCTACTTGCCTTAGCTGCTTCTTCGTATGTTTTTACTTACAAGCTCCTAGGGCAGCCCCTCAGCAGCTAAGCTCCCGAGTTCTTATAAACAATAGATGAGATGACAATATCCTTACTTCATGATTTCACTCATTCACGCTACAATAGAGGAGATGACAATATCCTTACTTCATGATTTCACTCATTCACGCTTCATTCTTCATCAAAACAACTTAACTCTTAAAAACAATTTCATTTTTGTCATCAACAAGCTGATTTGAACATCATAACTAACACACAAGAGTCACATGTCATCCTTCTCGAGGTATTTTCATTTGGCTCCTAGAATCCAACTATCTCTTAGTCCTCTTCCTACTTCACTGACCGCTTCTCCGACTGTTGGGTGACCTCAATTACCAAAGATCTGATTCCCCACAACTTACTCTTCTTACAGCTTTCTCCAGCTCCCTACACAGCAACTCCATCCTTCCAGTAAGGCCAAATTTTGTGGAGCCATCCTTCTCTTTGTCTCATGCTCCATGCTCACTTGTCACAAATTTACTAGTTCTACCTTCAAGTTGTACACAAAATTAACGGCCTGCACTTCTACCACTCTGGACCAAACCCAAATCATCTCCCCAAGGAATTATTTCAATAGTCTTCAAAATGATCTCCCTACTTCCTCCCTGCCCCATAGAGTCTATTCTCAATATTTCCATCTCTCCTTGAGTTCTGTATGTATGTCCACTAAATGCCTTTAACAACGGGTACCGTTGGTTGTGGATTTAATTAAGGCGGATGGGTGAGACAGACCCTGACCAGATCTGGAGTAAGGGAAATCTTCAGTGCTTGAGATGTTAGGGAGGCACGATTTCACGATGGGATTGCTTTCACTCCGGAGCCCTTTATGGCTAGACCCCAATTCTCCCAGTGCTTTTGTCTGTCCTAATTTACTTCCCTTGTGCCTCTGTTAAAAGGTTCATAGCCTGCCCACCTTCAAGTAGCGGTCTTTTATTCCCCCCGCAGTCAGATGCCGAGCGCCTAAAGGGCAAGATTTCGGAGCACTCTTGCACGGTCCTTCCCCCTCCTCCAGAGGAGCACCACCCTCCGCCTCTCCCCCCTACCCAACTGCAATCCCTGTAAAAGTTCGAGGGTGTTCTGTCTAGTGGCGACTAGCAAACAGGTAAGGCGCGATTCGAATGCGCCGAGCACTAGGTCGGCTCCGGGTTGATGCAGTCCCTGGGGGCAGCCCCGAGGCCAGGAAGGTGGGAAACACGTCTTTTCCATAAGGGTCTGGGAAAACCCGGTGAGAAATGAATCGGGAAAGGATCGGGAGGGAAAGAGAGGGATGGGGAGGGAGGAGGAGGAGAGGGGAAGAGTGGGAGGGAGGAGGCGGAGGAGCTGGCGCAGGGGTAGGACGGAGGCGGAGGAGGGGGAGGAGCTCCGGGCGGCGGCCACACGGCCTGCTCCGACCTGCGGGGCCCGCGGCCGCATGGCGTCGGCCTCCGCCGCGGCCCTTTCGGGCGGGGGGGCCCGGAACCTGCTCCGGTTCCTGCGGCTGGTGGGGCAGCTCAAGGTGAGCGGGCGCCGGGCGGGGCCGTTTGGGGCCCGGCGAGCGGCGCGCGGGGAGAGGCCGGTGTGGCCCCCGCGTCCCGAGCTGCGGCCGGCGGGGCCTGGGGCCTTCGCCCTCCTCGCGCCCTCCCTGCCTCGCAAGGGTGGGCCCCGAAGCTCCCCTGGACGCCTGGGCGCGCCTGCACAGTGGGCGGAGGAAGCGCAGCGGCTGGGCTCACCGCAGGCCCAGTGAAGTCTGAGCCGGGAGAATCCTGTGTGGGGAGATGAGCCTGGTGCAAATCCGGGAGGCCTGCGCTGCCCTCCGTGAGGGTTCTGGAGAGCAGCTGGCGCGGTGATGCCCGTCAGCTTCAGCCCAGAACACATGTGGGGCTCACGCCCCCTCTGCTGGGCCTCGGAGCAGCCGCTGGTGGGAAGAGCAGAATCCATCAGTCCGGCAGATGTTAAGTGGGTGCTTTAAATCCTCTAGAAGTAACAAGACTTTTGAAAAAAGATATATAATGTATTATTTGTTTCAGGGGTACAGGTCTGTGATTCATCAGTTTTACGCAATTCACAGCACTTACCGTAGCACATACCCTCCTCAATGTCCATCACCCAGCCACCCATCCCTACCACCCTCTTACCCAACAGTAATCCTTAGTTTGTTTCCTGAGATGAAGAGTCTCTTATGGTTTGTCTCCCTCTCTGGTTTCTTTTTGTTTCTTACCCCCCCCCCCCATCCCCTACGATCCTGGATCCTCTCTCTGTGTTGTTTCTCAAATTCCTCGTATCAGATCATACGATAATTGTCTTTCTCTGACTTATTTCACCTAGCATAGTATCTTCCAGTTCCATCCACGTCATTGCAAATGGGAAGATTTTGTGGTTTTTGACGGCTGCATAATACTCCATTATAGATCTATATCACCTCTGCTTTATCGATTCGTCTGTTGATGGATATCTAGGCTCTTTCCATAGTTTGGCTGTTGTGGACATTGGTGCTGTAAATATTGGGGTGCATGTATACCTTCATGTCACTGCATTTGTATCTTTAGGTTATATACCCAGTAGTGCAGTTGCTGAGTCGTAGGGTAGCTCTATTTTCAACTTTCTGTGGAACCTCCATACTGTTTTCCAGAGTGGCTGCACCAGCTTGAATTCCCACCAACAGTGTAGGAGGGTTCCCCTTTCTTTGCGTGGTTGCCAACATCTATCATTTCCTGACTTATTTTTAGCCATTCTGACTGGTGTGAGGTGGTATTTTATTGTGGTTTTGGTTTGTATTTCCCTGATGCTGAGTGATGTGGAGCACTATTTCATGTGTCTGTTTGGATGTCTTCTTTGCAGAAATGTCTGTTCATGTCCGCTGCCCATTTCTTGGATTATTTGTTTTTTGGGTGTTTGGATATTTGTTCTTTGGGTGTTGAGTTTGGTAAGTTCTTCACAGATTTTGGATACAATAGCCCTTTATCTGATATGTCATTTGCAAATATCTTCTTTCATTCTGTCAGTTGTCTTTTGGTTTTGTTGACTGTTTCCTTTGCTGTACAAAAGCTTTCTGTCTTGTTGAAGTCCCAGTAGTTCATTTTTGCCCTTGCTTCCCTTGCTTTTGGCGATGTTTCTGGGAAGAAGTTGCTGCGGCTGAGTTCAGACAGGTTGCTTCCTGTGTTCTCCTCAAGGATTTTGGTGGATTCTTGTCTCACATTGACGTCTTTTATCCATTTTGAGTCTGTTTTCGTGTGGGTGTAAGGAAATGGTCCACTTTCATTTTTCTGCACGTGGCTGTCCAATTTTCCCAACACCATTTGTTGAAGAGACTGGCTTTTTTCCATTGGACATTCTTTTCCTGCTTTTTGAAGAATAGTTGACCATAGAGTTAAGGGTCCATTTCTGGGCTCTCTATTCTGTTCCATTGATTTTTTTTTTAACAGAATATTTTATGTAGTGCACACTGGAGTTGTATTCTGTGTGGTCTCCCTTTCCATTTTATCCTCCTCTACCCATAACTGGAGATTTTGCAGAATTTCTACAAGTTAAAAGCAGATTATCTGTATCCTGCCGCTCTTGCTACTCTATATACAATTCTTCAGAAATGTTGACTCCTGGGGAGAAAATGCAGTCTCACAAGATCACATCCTGATCTGAACAGAAGACAGAATCATGACTGGGGTAGCAGGAGCAATTAGAAAGGCCTTCTCCCTTCTGCTTCCAGACCGGGAAGTCTGTCACTCACTTTTTCAAGTTCAGAGCTTTCACCAGTGTTTTCTACATGTGTTGAATGGGGTTGTTTGAAGACAAGAGTCTCAACTCTCATAGTTAAGAAAACACAATATTTTATAGTTTTATTTTTATGTCTAAAGGACCCATGTATGTTCCATAATTTATGCCTTAGTAATGCAGAGTAACTCGACCTTTTGGACCCTTGCACTGTATACTTGTGAATTATTTCTCCCTCTCCTCCTTCTTATTCCCCGACCCCACTGGTTTGATTCCAGATGTTGATCATTTGGTTAGTTAAGCATTCTTCCACGCTTTCCGAGAAACTATGACCCTGCTTCTATACCCTATTCTTTGGGCTTCTCTTAAAGAGCATAGCAGATTAAATCCTCATTTTTATAAGCTTCTCTCTCTTCTTCCTTCTCATCAGAGAGTCCCACGGACTGGCTGGGTATACAGAAATGTTGAGAAGCCAGAGAGCGTGTCAGATCACATGTACAGGATGGCAGTTATGGCTCTGGTGACCAAAGATGAGCATCTTAACAAAGACAGGTAAGCCAACGTGAACTCTGATGTTTGTTAGAATCTCTGGTCTGTGGGTATGTGCCACTTCTTGTGACTGACGCCTTTATCTAATTCTTGAGAGTTTTTAGTTGATCTGTCAAGAGAAATTACTTGAGGCAAACCATATAGGTTCAGGCTGTAGGAAGGGGAATTATGTGTGTTGGTTGCTTCAGCTGTAAAGTGTGTTCTGGGTTTTTTCTTGGCAAGTGATAGAGCCTGCCGTGATCTCAAGAAGACAGAAGTGTGATAATACAATTTCCAGGGCCTTGACAGTCAGTGTGCTGTGTCTAAAATTCTGTCATTGTAATAGTATGCTGTAGCCCTTTCATGAATACTAGCACCCATTGGTGGGGTGACTTTTTGGAGGAGTATGTGCAAGAGGTAGCTGAGAAAAGGATATTCTCTCCTTCAGTCAGCAGGTGTCTACAATGCTTTTTGAGCACAGGACACAGTTTCCTAACAAAGTAAGACAGAAGTTAATCTCCTGGGAATGACATAGGTCCCAACTGGCTTCTATAAAAAGCCCCAAATTAGTTATGTTCAAAATTAGTTATGTTCAAATTAGTTAGGTTCAAAAATTAGTAAGCTTGGGGGTGCCTGGCTGGCTTACTCAGTAGAGCACATGACTTTGGATCTTGGGGTCATGAGTTTGAGCCCCACACTGGGCTTAGGGATTACTTTAAAAAATAGATAAATACATAAAAATTTTAAGAAAAAAAAAAACTGGGGTCCCTGGGTGGCTCAGTGGGTTAAGCCTCTGCCTTCACTCAGGTCATGATCTCAGGGTCCTGGGATCAAGCCCCACGTCAGGCTCTCTGCTCAGCAGGGAGCCTGCTTCCCCCTCTCTCTCTATGCCTGTCTCTCTGCCCACCTATGACCTCTGTCTGTCAAATAAATTAAAAAAAAAAACAAACTAGCAAGATATTCTAATAGAAGAGGTGACATGTGCTTGGGTGATCTTAATAGAGGGGACGGAATGGATCAGAGGTGATCTCTGAAGAGCTGACCGGGTAGGGAAGTAGAAGGCACAGCGTGCAGAGAGGAGGGCATAACAATGGAAGCCCCCAAATTAAGGGTCTGTTTTGGAAATGATAAGTAAATCAGTTTGATTGTATCAAAGTTCCATTAGAGAGCTGAGGAGCCCTGTTACTCTATAGGTGGTAGAGAGGTGGGATTTGGGGCAAAAAGCACAAGACGAACATGCTGTGGAATAGAGCTAACAAACCCAAGAGTAGTTGGAGATTTAAACTGGTGACGGAGACCGGCTGCAGTTGGTACACCATGGGGAGGTTGTTAGGCCTAATCTTTATTACTGATCATCATAGCCATTGGCCTAATGATCAACATGTGTCAGGAACACACAGGATCCCATTTAGTTCTTATACCAACCTTATGATGTACTACTGCCCCTTTTTTACAGATGATAAAATGAAGGATGACAGAACCGAACATTTAAAGAAATTAAGTCACTTGGCAGAAGTCACACGGCTAGTAAATGGTTGCTGGATTCGGACCCAGATCTGTCCTGCTCTGCCCTGCTCTGCCCATGTCTCTCTAAAGAGCCTCATCTTGACATCTAACTAGTATATTGGGGAAATGATTAGTTCTGAGTTTTGATTCAGGAAGTAAATGCCATAACCAGATCATCCCCTCCTGGCTTTGTCATCTGAAGTTGTCCACCTTTTAAAGTGATAGCCATTAAAACAATAACAAAAAAATTCATGTGAAACAGTTTCCCCTGCATTCATGTTTTATCGTGTTGCATATTAACTAGCACTTTCAAATCAGAATTGTTTTTGGTTAGTAGAAGAGAATTACTTTAGAACATACTTCATTAAAATACCCTGTAAGGGTGGAGGGGAAAAAAATGCATCTTCACGATAGTCTAGAGAAGGAACTTGTAGTGAATCTAACTGTGTCCTCATTCATCATTTCTCGTCTGGTCAGATGTGTGCGCCTAGCCCTCGTTCATGATATGGCCGAATGCATCGTTGGGGACATAGCACCAGCAGATAACGTCCCCAAAGAAGAAAAACATAGGCGAGAAGAGGTCAGTGTTAACTCTTGACTCCACCGGAGACCACCAGAGACCACTGTTGCTGAAGCAAAGCTAAGTTCGTTGGACCCGTGGCAGTAAGACAGAGCACAGAGTCTGAGCAGTGTCTCGGTGTGGGGGTGGCAATCAGGAGCTGGTATTTGTAGGGTTTGAGGGTCTGGGCTGGAGGATGGTCAGATGGATCTTAGGAGACGGGCCACTAGTTAGATTGCACAGAGTGTAAGACAAAATAGCGTTGGATTGGTAGAACTGGTGAGGCAGAGTCTCAGTGAGGAGAGTCTGGAGGAATAAGCTGTTAGTGCTTACTCTATCTGGGCCATGAATGGTCTTATCTTCTAGAAGCAAGGATTTCTAGAAGTAGCGCACTGGTGTGGTTGTTCTCAACCTTGTTTAACACGAGATCAGGAAAGTATGCCTGCTCTCGGCCTTGTCTAACACAGGGACAGGAAACTGTTGGGTTTCTATTCTCATGAGTAGGTGGACATAGATAGTGGACATAGATAGTATGGCTTTCATTAGCAGAAGGGAAGTAGCTAGAACTGGAAGGACTTCTCCATCCTGTTTAAGCTCTTTGGAGGAAAATGCTGAAAATCACAAGTCTAATCATTATTATAATTACTTGTGAATTTTCAATTAGTCTTTGATTTATTGGTTAGAAGTAATGAAAAGTATTTGTAATAGTAAGAAAGGAACATCAGAAAAATATTAAATCAGTATCAATTTGGACTCTAAATCCAGAGCCAAGGGCCAAAGAGGAAGACATATTTGAGGCAGAGGTCAGAAGATCCAGGAAGGTTTTTTGTTGTTGTTGCTGTTTTGTTTTTTGATGTTGAATGGCTGGTTCTCAAGTCAGGGTTATTGTGAGCTACTTTTATTACAGGAGATTGGTCCTGTACTGCTCAGTGGATAGAACCTTCATTGAAATGCTTCAGCAGGGCAGGGGGGCTTGACTAGCTGTTCTCAGAGCTGGGGGAGTCTGGAGTTAAGTAACCTGCACTATTTTTATCCCCTGAGAGGCAAGAAGGTCCACAAGGAATGCTAGTTTAGGAATTCTGACATTATGGGAACAGGAGAACTCGTGTAAGGAATGCGTTCTTCCTGCCAAAATACAGATCCAGAATCTAGGCTCAGTATCATGACAGCCTATACAGAGGGAGAAGGCCGAGGCACTGTTTCTCTGTAGGAGTCTAGACTGACGTGAATAGAGTTCCTGGACTGACTGGCAGAATTACTACGAAAAGAAACCAATGAGTTCAAGATACCGAGCGGCAGAAAGGAGTTTGCTCTGAACCAGAGGATGTGAGCGATGGCATGCTGAAGACGAAAGGAATGGGGAAAAAGACTCCCTAATTATACAGCTCATTTCAGGATGCAGGCTAGTTTTAGTCAAGGGTCAGTCCAGACATCGTGGAGGAGAAATGGTATATCCAAGTACCGGAGGGTCCTCAGAGACTGTGCAGGGACACAGAGCGAGGAGGAGAGACAAACCGTCCCATGAAGGTAGATCATGAAGTTGAGGTTTCCTCCCCAGCGGAGCAGGTCAGAGTCTTTAGGAGAAAAATAGCATCCCTGGGCAGGCTCTCCACTCCCTGGAGATGGGAGAAGACCAGCCACTGTTTTGACAGTGGGGAGGCCTGGCCAGTGACACCTCGTGGAGGGGCCTCCTGGGGCATGAGCAGAGAGAGAGTGCTTCTGCCCTATTGGGCTTCCTATCCTGCTAATGATGGGACTCTTTCCAGCCTCATTATACCTCCTGGCCGCTGCCCACTCCTGCGTTTCCCAGAGGCCGTAATCTGGAGAGACAGGGGAAGCATCTTGAAGAACCACAGGTTCTAGACAAGAAACAGAAGGCTTGGAAGACGGCCGAGAGTCCATTGCCTCTTTCTGCCGCTTCTTAGGATTTGGGAACAGAGAGAAAGATCTGGAAGGTGAATAATTCTTTATGCAGATGGTGTTTATGAACAAGATTTGGATGTCTGAACCATGCATTAAGATAATTAAATGAGGATTTCTTGGCTCAGGGTGGAATGCACATAATGAGAATCGGGCAGCATGATTTGCCCACGGGCTAGCCAACTGCATCAGGAAGGCTTAAACTGAAGTAGGAGGGAAGGAAAACACTTGGTGAACTTGGAAGGCTGATTGTTTTGGAGGAGAGTATATGGTATTAAGATGAAAGGGAAAATGAGGGCACGGAAGAGAAAGTTTAGGGCCAAAAGCAATACTGTCTGACCCCCTCCCTAAACAAGATAAAACAGACTTTGTATTATAACGCGAGCTGGCGAATGACGCTTTGTAGGGACCATCTGGCACCCTTGGGGTGGAACTCAGGGCAGGAATACAGCAATAGCAGGTCATACTGCTTTTTGAAGACAAAAACATGAAGTCAGAAGGCAGAATCATGGTAGGTATGTATCTGCCAGGGTTCAAGTTGCTGAAAGTTGCTGAAGAACCAAGAGGTTAAAAGGAGGAGAACCAAGCTTTATTATGGGAGTGAATGTGGCAAAATAGAGAAACTGAAAAATATAGTGAACATTTTAGAGAGTGGTCATCATGTGCCAGACACCACGAGCTTTGTGTTACCTGTTTCATCCTCACGACAGCCCCCCCTCGGTAGATGCATGCCATGATTAGCCCCATTTTACAGATGCGATACCGGAAGGACAAAGAGGTGAAGTACCTTGCCCAGGGTTCCACAGCCAGTCATAGGCAAGTCAGGCCCCAAACCCCAGTTGAATCTTTTGCAGCGAACTCCTATCCTGCTCAGCCCCACAAGTGATGTCTGAAGGATGCGGGATGCTTTCTGGGTGCCTGACGCAGAACTGACCCAGGATGTTTGCTGAAAGCTTAGGCAGGTCAGGACTTCTGGCAAATCCCTGGCACGCTTTGCTAATGGGAGGAAGCTAGGAAAATTATCACCCTAAATCAGTGTGTGGACCAGGTAAAACTCTGTATAGAAGTGAGGGTAGCGGGGCTCACATGGGGAGGGCAAGTCTGACGTACGCAGCCAGGTACCCCGGGGTTTAGCGAAGTCATTTTTGGAGGGTTCATTTAAAAAGGTGGGCACAGTTCTGTGGCATGTGTTACCAAATAAGGAGCATCGACTACGTCGGAGGTCTCCAAACGCAGTCGGATTGTATGATAACAAATGATATCAGTGAGTAGAGATCCAGAAAATCATTGTTCAGTTTTCAAGAAGAGAACAACAACATGTTTGTTATCTGTTTTGGTTTTTCAAAGCACATGATGGTTTTATTCAACAGGAAGTTTATCAGTAAGTCAGTAACTGGATGTGATCTCCAAAAAGCTGATTTCAGTCTTAGGCTGCCTTTGTAGAACTAGAGTATCTGGCACAACAGAGGCGTGGTTCCATTCTTTCCACTATGGTCAGAGCACACCTCAGTCATTGTTTGGTGCTGGAGTAAAATACTCTAAAAGCTTGGGTTTTTACATACCTATAAATACATATTATTTAGTTCATTGTTTTCAAACAAAAGCAATGGACAGACTTGTGTTTTTGGAATAATGTAGAGAAAGGCCATCTGTTTATAAAGACGCCCTTAATTTTTGAGAATGCAAAGATTTTCTCAACCATTTTACTAGAATTTATGAAAAAGAAACAAGGGAGAACGCAGACACAACCTACCATAAATTTGATACCACTGAGGGAGGCATGGTGCTACAGATCGTTTGAGATGGTGAAGTTACTTAAGGCTGATCCATGACACTACAAATACAGTTTGCTCTGGGAGTAGTGGTATTCTGTATTCTGTATTTTCTCTCTAGCCTCTGCTGGACAAATCATGCACATGTCCCTCAAGTGGCTGGTTTGAGTTATGTGGTCCTCCCGTGGACCAGTCCCTGTGGCTTCCAGATTCTGGGAATCAGAATCAGAATCAGAATCCAGATTCTGGTCCAGCTGGGTCACTTGACCTTGTTTTTGTGTGTGAGGAAGGGATGCTGGAGGGTTGGAGGTAGGCATAGTGGTAGACCTTCATGGACAGTTTTCAGCTTGATATAAGAAAGTATTTTCTGTCAGAGCTGCCTAAAGCCCATCTGGGCAACCTCCTGAGGTGCTAGAATTCCCACGCCGGGACATGTTTACAGAAGGAGAATAAGAAGTGATCAGGGATGCTCTTGAATGGTTCCTGGATGATGTAGCTACTTATCTTTTTTTTTTTAATTTTTAAATTTATTTGTCAGAAAGAGAGAGCACAAGCGGAGGGAGCTGGAGGCAGAGGGAGAGAGAGAAGTAGGCTGCCCACTGAGCAGGGCGCCTGATGTGGAACTCGATCCCAGGATCCTGGGATCTTGACCTGAGTTCAAGGCAGACACTTAACCAACTGAGTCTCCCTGGTGTCCCGCTAATTGTCTTTTAATATCATATCCCCTTTCGACCCGTGTGTCTGTGAGCCCGCAAAATACTCTCGTGTTATTTCCTTTATGTTAATGACAGTAACTGCCCATTTGTATGGTGCTTTATGTTATGCAATAAAAACATTAAGAATAGAAAATGAATACAGTAATATACAAACAGTTTTGAGCTTTGTAATTCAGTGTTACTTTCCTGTTCTTGTTCTCAGGTTTGTTTTGAACTTTAGTATGTTTCTGTTTGGAAATTTACACGGGCATCTTGCCATTCGTCCATAAGATGTAAAATCCCTGGCCTCACTTCTGATATTTCTGTAATCATCTCACACCCTCCTCCTTCCTTGTCCTTTTTTTGGTGTCTGGGGTGGTGCAGACCACAAAACATATGCTCAGCGAAGCCCACGTGAATAAATACACACGTTTCTTTAATGTGCACAACTGCCCTCCTTGTAAGCCATAAATATTGTCCGAGATTCTGCCCTTTGGGGAGCCATTTGCAAGAGTTTGAGCCCATGATTTGGCTTTTGTAGTTGAGTTGTTCACTAGATAAATGTGATCATGATTAAAATAACTGTTATTTCAGGAAGCCATGAAGCAGCTGACCCAGCTCCTCCCAGAGGATCTCAGGAAGGAACTTTATGAACTTTGGGAAGTAAGTATATATGATAGGTTGCATTTTAATGTATTGTGATTGAATTTATAGGGCTCCTCAGTGTTTTAGTTGACTTAGATTGTCATCACAGCTGTCTCTAACTTACTGCTTTCTGGTTTGTGTCTGTTTCTCCCCTCCTGGCTGCTGCAGGAATTTCTCCTGGCTCATAGAAATTTTTCTTCCGTCCAGTTTCCCCATTTCCCTTGACACCATAATGCCTGGCATAGATCCTGACTCACAGTCCCCTGGATTTCCTGTTGCGTTGCCTTTGCCACCTTCGCTACGTCATCTCTACCCATTTCTGGTCCTTGGAAACAACGTGGACCCTCACCACTGGCTCTGACCTTGGACACATTCCCCTCTCTGAGCCTGTTGCCCATCTGTGAGACCTGGAAGGGTGGTCCAGGGCTGAGTCGGGTCCACGTGAAGTGCTGCCAGGATGCCCCTGGGGGACAGAGGGGGGGCCCTGTGGGTGTTCACTCCCCACCCAGAGCTTGCTGGCAAGGGGGGGGGGCGTTTGGCTGGAGGGAAAGAGAGGAAGAGTGGAAAGAGCCAAGAAAGCCATTGTGTTCCCATTGCTCCTCACTCCTAGTGCTGGTTTTCATTTGTGAAGGGAAAACAACAGCAAACAGACCCTCGTCTACCTCGTCTACCGCAGTTTCTCACTTCCTTCCAGTCTACACTGGCCCTTCCTTGCTGGAGCCCCTGGTGCCCCTCCTTATCCTCCAACATTGCTACCTCACACTCTCACTTCTCCCGGGTCCTTCAAAGCCCTGCTCCCTGCTCCTGCCTTCAGAGGCTGACTTTCCACCTTTTCTTTCACATCCTCCGCCCTCCGCCCCGCCTTCTCTCCCCTGAGCCACAAAGCTGGCAGAGTTCCCTTCCCATTGCCCAGCGTGCCATGCCGGGTCAGCTCTTCCCTTGATTTGGGAAGCCTGGGGGACAGGTTGAGAAAGTGTCAGTGTTGAACGCTGAATAGATGTGTCTCCTAAAAAATGCCATTTTACTCAGTGGTCTGGTTCTGTGGCATGCTGTCATTTCTGTGGTTTAGCTGGATTAGGGGGTGATGTAAGCATCCTTTTCTTGTGAGGCAGCAGGCTCTGATGCAGAGGGCAGGGCTGGGCTCCAGAGAGACCTGGATTTGAACCCCACTTCTCTTGAGGTGAGGGGCTTGGCTCTGGCCGGCCTGTTTCTCCTAGAACGTGGGAATACAGCTCCACAGGCCCTTAGCCGCAGTTAGGAAATCTACACAGTTCAGGGAGCCATTTAAAAACAAAAACAAAAACAAAACAAAACCTGATGTAACTTGATCTCACACAGTAAAATCTTACCTGAATCACTATGAGGTTGTTTAGAGTCCACCTGCCCTGACCCACCTCCCTTAGTGTGAAATCAATATGCTTTAATGTAGAAATACTCAATCTGTTTGGCAACCGAGCCTGCCCTGGACCCCACTAGGGGTTTTCTATAACATGTACCTGTATGTCCCATATTATTTTCTAAATTAAAAATGTGCTGAAAACTGAAACGGTTTTTAGGTAAAAGACTGTGGGCCATTAATGCCTGCCTTGCCAAATAATTGTGAAAATTAAATCTAGCATAATATGCATGTCCTTTAGCCGGAGGCTGGCTCAGGTGGCGTCTGTTACTAGTTATAATGGGGTTGCTTCAGGGATAAGAGTCCCTTGTGCCAAAGTATGTACTTGCAAGTGAACTTCTGGAACACTATGAGGATTGAGGATAGTGGAGTGGAGTTGGGCTGCATTTCATACACAGGAAGAAAAAAAATGGCAGTGAGTTTATGAAACTAATCCCATGTCTCTAAGAAGGAAAGACTCCCAGAATTTGAAAGCGTTTTATAAGAATTGGCACCCTTGTGTCCCCTAATTATTGTGAACACAGTGGCAGTATCTGTTAAATTATTTTCTCAGTTAGCAATCAGCAACTGGCTCAAAAAAACTTACTGCAAAATTTACTTTAATTACAAAAATTAACTTACTTTCAATTTACTGCAAAATCTCCTTTAATTAAGTAGCTTCCAAGTGAAAACATGACAAAAAGACTTTGGATTTGAAAAAATATATATAAAATTCAGAGCATTAAGTGACTTGATAGCCCCCCAAACAAGTGATAGTTTTATGATCTTGTAAAAGTCATTGGTTGAGTTAATTAAGCTTGTTAAGGAAGATCTCAGGCCAGGTACACAGTTGGCCACTTGGAATGTGACGATTCTCAGTTTCTTTATTTCTTTCTTTTTTTTTTTTTTTTTAGAGATTTTGTTTATTTGTTTGACAGAGAGAGAAATCACAAGTAGGCAGAGAGGCAAGCAGAGAGAGAGGGGAAGCAGGTTCCCCGCTGGGCAGAGAGCTGGATGCGGGAGTCGATCCAGGACTCTGAGATCATGACTTGAGCTAAAGGCAGATGCTTAACCCACTGAGCCACCCAGGTGCCCGACAGTTCTCAATTTCTTGAGAATTGTTGCTGGGCCAGCCAAGAGCTTAAAAGAAAATAGCAAGGAATTAAATAACTTCATTGGTAAGACTGTGGGATGTTGATTGGTGTGGAGGAGAAAAATTGCGAGCTTTTTGCTTTCTGGCATGAACGTCACGTTTGCATACTCTAGGAGGTTTGGGAGTTTGTTTTTCTATGAAGAGCCAGAGTGGGGGAAATGAAGACCATATAAATAAGCTCAGTGGGTTAAGCCGCTGCCTTCGGCTCAGGTCATGATCTCAGGGTCCTGGGATCGAGTCCCGAATCGGGCTCTCTGCTCAGCGGGGAGCCTGCTTCCCTCTCTCTCTCTCTGCCTGCCTCTCCGACTACTTGTGATTTCTCTCTGTCAAATAAATAAATAAAATCTTTAAAAAAAAATAAGCAGCAACACATTTTTCAGATAGAATTATAGAGATTTATTCACTGAGAATAAACTTAAACTTTCCTTAAGCAATTCATACATCCCTATGAATGAAGTAAGGTCAAGAAGGTAAGGTCACTAGGGCCCAGAGGTACAGACTGAATCTACAAATAAGTCCCAGTGTTTACTCTCCACGGAAGAATGTGCATACGTACGTGGGTGCTGACGCTGGCGGGCACATGTGTATTTAAGTTTATTTAGAAATCAGGAAAATGGACATCCCTAACATCTAATATTATTTTGTAGAGAGAGTGTTAAACATTAGAATTGTCCCATTTCTTGGACCATTTCTCCCCATTCTGTGCCTATTAAAGCCTGTATTTCAAGAACTGGACTATCACTCTCCATAATACATGTTTCTCAAAGCCCACAGACTCTTCTGACAAAAAAGCCTAGCTCTAGGCAGTACCTCAGAAGAAGATAATCCTCTCCCCTCTTCTGATATGGATTGAGTTGTGTCCCCCTAAAATTCACATGTACCTCCGAATAAGACCTTATTTCTTATTTGAAGATAAGATTTTTTTTTCTTTTCCATTCAATAGTTTATTCTCAATACCTAGTAAAATATAATACATGATGTAGGCAATCAGTATATGTTGAATGAATTGACAGGGCTTTTTCTTGATACTGTGAAGGAGTTTTTTTTTTTAAATAATTATATTTCAAATTTTTATTGTTCACCTTGAAATATAACTATATTATTTCAAGTATTCTCCAAAGAGGAAATTATAACTGTGGAGATTTTTTTTTTTTTTTGAGATAGGATTAAAAAAATTGGGGGGGGGGAGATTGAATTGTTACAGAGGTAATCAAGTTGAAATGGGATCATTAGGGTGGGTCCTAATCCAATATGATGGTGTCCTTATAAAAAGGGGAACTTGGACACAGAGACATATATTGGGGGAGCACCATATGAATATGAGGGAGGCCTTCTGTAAGCCAAGGGGAAGGACCCGAAACAGATCTTCCACTCCGCCCTTGGAAAGAACCAATCCTGCCAACACCTTGATTTCAACTTTTACCTCCAGAGTTATGAGACAATAAATTTCTGTTGCTTAAGCCTCAGGATGTGGTTCTTTTTATAGCAGCCCTTGAAAACTAATTCATTCTCATTCTCTCTCTGTCTTTTTCCTCTCTCTCTCATACCTTTGGTACTATGTAATGGCTACTTTCATATTCTTAGCTATTTTTTAATTACCTATGTATTCTGTCTCTTTAGTTCTTTACTGTGTCTGTTAGAATTTTGTAAATTTGAAACTAGAAGAACATCTGTGTCCTAGGGTCTCTTTGGTAGCAGGTGACAAAGCCTGCCTCCTTGTTCAACATTTTCCTTCTCTCACAAGGCAGTGTGGTGGTTAACTGAACAAGCACTTACAGGTTTAGCATATTGACACCATATCACTACCTTATTTGTAGTAAGAGACTCTCTTAGTGTTCTAGCACTGCTGGTAAATTTCAATTACCAGAAATCTGGATGGCTTTAAACAAGAGAAATTTATTGTCTCATGGTCCTGGAGACTAGAAGTCCAAAATCCTCTGCTGGGCTTCTCATAGATGCCTCTTCCATTTTCCTTTCTTTCTTTCTTTCTGTCTACTTGTCTACTTATCTATCTACCTATTTATTTATTTTAAAAGAGAGAGTGTGTGTGAGTGGGATGGGGAGGGGCAGGGGAGAGAAAATCTTAAATAGGGTCCACACTCAGTGAGGAGCCCAGTTTGGGACTTGATTTAATGACCCATGAGATCATGACCTGAGCTGAAATCAAGAGTTGGACGCTTAACTCACTGAGCCACCCGGGCACCCCCTGAGAGATCCCTCTTCTGGCTTTGGCATTCCTTTCCTTACAGACACATCGCTCCAATCTGGGCCTCCATAGTCAGGTGGTGGTCGCCCCGTGTCTATATCCACACCCAAATGTCTCTCTACTTATAAGGACACCAGTCATTGGATTAGTACCCATCCTAATCCAGTATGACTTTATCTTAATTTGATTACATCTGCAAAGATCTTATAAGATCACATCCATAGAATCCAGGTAGACATGAAATTTTGGAAAACACTATTCATCCCAGTATACAGACTCTCATATTAACTTCAGCATTTTTATAATTTGTGTCCATCGTTAGTACTTGGACTTCAGTATCCAGTTTCCAGGGTTCAGATACTCTGTTTACTACCAGTATGGTCTTGGACAACTTACTCAATGTCCTCATTTATAAAACGGCAATAGCACTAGTATAACTATTTTACAGACTGCATGGCAATCAAATTAATTAATATATGAAAGGACTTGGAATGTTGCCTGATGCATGGTAAGCTCTATCTTTCCTCTGTCTCCAGTCTGTATGTTCTGATTTTGGTTTAAGAAAGTATGGTCATTCTGTATCCGGGGAACTTAGAATAGTACAACTTACATAGAAAATGCCAGTTGATTGATTTATGAAATCTTAATCATAGCTCTTCGCCACCATAAATAACTGTCAGCACAGAGGGTCATGTCTGTTTAATGCAGTTAAACGTCCTTGATTATAAATTTTCTTGGTCATAGAAGGGTGAAATCAAATTTCAGCAAGTCAAGAGAAAACACTGTCATTTTTCTCTGAGTATCACAGAAAGTTGTTCCCCCACCACCTGCCTTTCCCTTTAAAGAAGTATCCTTGTGAGTCCCCAGACAGAGCAGGAGCCGCTCCTCAGGCAGGATGCTTGGCGTACCCACCTGCCCCCAATTTTCTCGCCCTGTTGCCCCAAGTTCAGTCAGTTGGAGATACTGTGGGTCTACAGGTACCCTTTAAAAAAGTCTCCATACCAAGGACTTCATGGTTCAGGTGCAGTATTTTATTGGGGAGTTTGATGCAGAGCGCCATGAGGATCCTAGGTCCCTGAGGGAGAGTCACTAGGAGGTGGTGGAGTGGAAGACGCAAGAGAGAAACTTCTCCTAACGCTTCCGCCCACCGGCCTGTCTCCAGGGGAGAGGGAGGAGACTTCTGGCCTCCCTGGCCCTTCCTTCCCTTCTCTTCCCTTTCAGGACCCAGACTGTATCTCTTTTCTGCTTGAACTCCTTGTTCTACTGTTGCTTCTCAGAACTCCAGTCCGAGTCCTTTGGATCATTTGGCTCCCGAGTCCCAGCCAGAGGCTGCAGAATGCTGATGCAGGGACCTTCCTGTCCCTGCCTTAGGGACTGGCGTCCCTCGCTTCCCACACAGCAGGCTCTGCTGAGCCTTCTCAGGTGCCAGAAGCCACCATGCAGCCTCTCCATCTCTGGCCCCACATCAGCTGCCCACCCCTCTCTTCCTCCACCTGCTTTCTCACTCTTTCCCCAAGCTGATAACAAATAAGCTTGCCTCCTTCAGTGAGAAAAGAAAAGCTTCCAGATGGAACTTTTTCAGCTTTTTGTAAGCCTCGTAAGTAATGTTTCTGTACCCTATTTTGAAATAAACTTCCCTGGACAGCACATTTCCCTCCTTCGCTTCACCACCACATAGGGCCTTATCTCCATGGCCTGCAGGCCGCCCTGTGACTCGGGCCCACCAGGCGCAGCTCTGGCTGCGGTCACGGACTGCCTTGTGTGGCTCCATCTGGGGGAGTCTTGCCAGTCGCCCAGGTGCCCCTGACGCCTGGGCCACCGGTGTTGGCTCGTTGCAGCTGTCTCATCCCTCAGGTCTCTGACGTTGCTGCCTCCAGATTTTCTTTGTACCTTCCGAGCTCTTTCTGAGTTTGTGCAGGTGTCCCTCTTTCTTGGCCAAGTTGGTCAGGGCCGATGTTCCCTTCCCAGGGCTGTGTCCTTGGCCTCCTGCTCTCTGCAAACTCCTCCCAGGCTTCCGGGGTCACATCCTGATAATTCTCTGTGTTCTCCTGAACAGCTTCCTCCTCAGCTCCAGACTCACAAATCCAGCAGCTCCACCTAAATATCTTGCTCAGCTGGTTCCTGGCATCCTCATTTTCTTCAGCCATTTTTATTATTTTTAAAACCATTTTATTGAAAAGTAAAACACAGAAAAGGACACAAACACCTGTGTATAGCATAATGAGTTACTGGAAGGATAACATCCCTGTAACTACCGCCTACATCAGGATTTGGAATTGTCGCGGGGCACCTGGGTGGCTCACTCGGTTAAACATCTGCCTTCCACTGGGGTCATGATCTTGGGGTCCTGGGATCGCGTCCTGCATCAGGCTTTGTGGGAAACTGGCTTCTGCCTCTGCCTGCAGCTCCCCAGCTTGTGCTCACTCTCTCTCTGTGAAATAAATCAATAAAATCTTAAAAATTTTTAAAAAAGATTTTATTTATTCATTTGACAGAGATCACAAGTAGGCAGAGAAGCAGGCAGAGAGACAGGAGGAAGAGGCTCCCTGCTGAGCAGAGAGCCTGACTCGGGGCTCGATCCCAGGACCCTGGGATCATGACCTGAGCCAAAGGCAGAGGCTTTAACCCACTGAGCCACCCAGGTGCCCCCTAAATCAATAAAATCTTTAAAAAAAAAAAAGATCTGGAACTGTGCCACTGCCACAAGAAGCCCTTTCTTGTACCCTGACCAAGGCCAACCACTCCCTTCCTCCAAAAGTAACCACCGCCCTGATTTTTACAGGGATCACCTGAATTTCCTTATGGTTTTGTGACCCAAGTAGTCATCCTCTTACATTCTAGTTTAATCCTGTCCATTTTTAAAGTTTTTTTTATTTTTATTTATTATTATTTTTTAAGATTTTATTTATTAATTTGACAGAGAGAGAGAGCACAAGTAGGCAGAGAGGCAGGCAGGGAGAGAGGAGGAAGCAGGCTCCCCACTGAGCAGAGA
Source organism: Mustela nigripes (assembly GCF_022355385.1). Classification (NCBI taxonomy): domain Eukaryota; kingdom Metazoa; phylum Chordata; class Mammalia; order Carnivora; family Mustelidae; genus Mustela; species Mustela nigripes. Next base: position 74,852,055 of record NC_081561.1, on the reverse strand, counting down.
GCCGGATGCGGGACTCGATCCCAGGACCCCAGGATCATGACCTGAGCTGAAGGCAGAGGCTTCAACCCACTGAGCCACCCAGGCGCCCCAGTCCTGCCCATTTTTTTAAAAGCTTAATGTATCTTAAATCTTTAATCTACAGTCCCCCTCCCTTCTGACCCCCAGCCCATCTCTTTCTCTTTCTTACAAATTATCTACGGAAGAATCCAGAGCATTTGGCTTAAAGAGTTTTCCATAGTCTGGGTTTTGCACACTCATGATGCAGTTCTGTTCCTCTGTTTTATTTTCTGCACATTGGCCTCTGAATCCAGAGCTGGATCAGACTCACATTGGATCTTTTTGGCAAAACTGTAGATGGTGTTGGAGTCTTTGATTGTGAGGCACATAATGTCTGGGTTTTCTTGATGCTTACATCCCTTCATCCCATTGAGAATTGTAATATACTATTTTTGTCTTGTTTTTATTTAGTAGCTGAAGTAGTTGTACCCGCAGAGGCTTCCTCTTCCTTCCTTCCTCCTCCTCCTCTCTTCTGTTGCAGTTCATCTAGGAAAAGTGGGGTATTGACTTTGGTCACTTCCTTTATAGCAGGCGGTGTAGTCCGGCCTCATTCATCTGCAACAGCCAGACAGTTTGTTTCAGTAGGCAGTGTAATTTCCAGACCACAATATGTGTAGTCGGGTGCTTGCTGCTCCTGGGTTGTCTATGGTTTTTATGCTTTTTAATGGACAGAGTTAGGGTACATGTGTGTATCTGCCTTGTGGGTTCATGATGATATTTCCAATTCAAATACAGTATTGCATGGTTTTTACTTAATCTCTTGTATGGTATGTCTTCACCTCCTCTACATTATCCTTTCTTCCACACAAGGAATCCTGATTACATGGGCTTTATCCTTTTCTACACATGTACCCATCTCAGAATAACAATTGTATATAGCACAATCATCAATTCCATTTACTGAAAACGGTTTAAAAAACTGTTTTGCCTCTGCTATCTCTATTATTCCTGTGTTTTTTTTTGTCATTGTACTGTACCGAGATCGTATTCTGTCTAGATTGTTACATTACCATTACATTACATTAACCATAACGTATTGTTTCTTACACCTCATTGAATCTTAGTTCTGCAAGTATCTGTTGATGCTCACTACCCGTCCTTACATCAGTTTGTCCTGGTCATTTTGGCTGTCTGAAACTTGTCCTCTTCTAGTTTCTTCAAAAAAGGCTCACAGGAACAATATGTTCTATACTTGCCTCTGTGTTCTTTATACTGGAAGGTCAGTTTCACTTGATAAAAGAAAATCCTTGGCTCCCAGTTTCTTTGCTTGAATGTCTTAAAAACATTACTCCCATTCTCTTTGCTCATAAAGCAAAGTCTAATAATTTTATTTTTTTATATACGTCCAGTGCTTTTTCTGCATAGGTGTCTGAAGGATTTTTTTTTTCATATATATGGTAATTTTATTAGATTGTGTCTTGCTGTTGGTCCTTCTGGGTAAATATCCTTAGCTACTTAGTGTATGTGTTCAATATATACTTTCAGATTTAAAAAAAATTAATTTCAAGAAAAATTTTTGAGTAGTTTTTCTTTTATTTTGGTTTCCTTTTTTCCTCCAAAATGCTGACATATCTGTATATTGGTTCTTCTTTGCCCATCTTTGATATTTGTCACCTTCCCTCAGATCCTTTACATCTCCTTCATATCTTTTTGGCTTCTAAACCTAACCTTTTCAATTTCTATTTCTTTTAAGGTATGTTTAAGTATCCCTGTGTTTCTGTTTGCTTAGCCTTCACTGCAAAATGACTTTTCTTTTATCTCTAATGTTTTCTATATGGTTCTTTCATGTCTTAACATTTTCTTAGCATCTTTTAGTTATTTTTGAAATAGTTTCTTATAGATTTGATCCTTTTAGCAAAAACTAAGGATGTCTTTCTGATGTGAATTGTCTGTAGAGATGTCATTTTGCTCCTTGCTCTCTTTAGTTTCTGGTAGGCTTGTATGGGACCTGATCTCTGTGCTTTCTGATCTTTGTTGCTCATTTTGATACACAACTAGTTTTCCCAGACTTGTGGAAGGAAACTTGGTTCAGATAACTTAAAAAAAGAAAATTATTTACTAGGTTGAGAGGGGAAAAAAGGGCAGAAGGAGAGGGAGAGAGAGAATCTCAAGCAGACTCCCCATTGAGTGCAGAGTCTGATGCAGGGCTTGATCCCACGACCCTGAGATCGTGACCTCAGCCGAAACCAAGAGCTGGACCTTTAACTGACTGAGCCACCCACTTGCCCCCAGATAACTTTTTGAACTTCACAGAACTTCCTTGCCTGCTTTGTTGTTTTTTCTTTTTCTTTTCTTTCATTCTTTTTTTTTTTTTTTTTAATGTACTGTTAAAGTATATGGTGGCCTGCGTTCAGAGATTCCCTGGCTTTGTTCTCTTTCCCCAGTTTTATCTGGACTTTTTCTTTTCTTCTTGTTATCCTGACCCCACTCAGTTTTGATTCCGCCCCCAGCAGTTTCTCTTTCTGTGGGGCCCTGTTCTGGAGAGAGCCCCCTGCTGGTCAGGCTGGCAAATTCACGAGGGCTGGGCTTGCGTCAGCGGCTGCTGGAGCTGAGGGTCTCCTATTTTCCGGTCTGTCCCATGCCCTGTTGCTCCTGCTGATGGAAAGCAGGACTTATGGTTAGAGGTCATTTGTCCCCACTTCCCATATAATTTATGGTTCATGGTAACATTGTGTTCTGTAGTTTTGTTATAAATATTCATTAGGTTTTGGTTTTGCTCTTTCTTTGCTCTGTCAGTTTTTTTGGGTCTCTTTTTCTCCCCTTTGCTCCCTCTTGAGTTACCCATGCCAGAAACAAGGAAGTCCTTTTCAGCCTTTCCTTCCATCCACGTTCATATTTTGGTTCACTCCTTAGTGTCTCTCAAATCTGCCCACTTGTCCCATCTTCACTGCCATGAGATTAGACCAGACCAGATTCTCCTAGCTGCTCTGCTGGTGCTACCAAGTCTCAGAGCCCGATTTTTCTGCCTCCAATCTAGCAGATTTTCCCCACAGAAGGTAAGATGATCTTTCTAAGCACAGATCTGATCATGACCCTTCTGGCCTGAAACCTTCCAGTGACGTCCAGTCGCTGCGTGATAAGCTGAAACCCCTTATCACAAACCACAGGGCCTTTCAGGAGCTGATCCTTCACCTGCCTTCAGCCTCTTCCTCCTACAATTAATTCTGCCTCCTGTCATGAGAAACTGCTTGGATTAAGCTCTCAAAGATGCCATGGTGTCTTCTTACTCCTAGAGCTTTCTTGGCCTCACTGTTTTCCTTGCCCTGCCTCATTGTTGGAAAATGAAATTGGAAAGTGCCTGTACCATTGCTTCTTGAGGAAAAACCCAACAATTTATATTTTTAAAAGAAACATGTAATTTCACCAGAATTTGTTATACAGTGTGTGGTCATTGCTTAATGGTCTTGAAATCTTTTTTTCTTACTTCCAATAAGAGAAAAATCCTGAACTGCTGTGCCTTGAGTACATTCCACTTCTTTTTTGTTGAATAAGGAACTTGAATTATTAAATATAAATACATGATTTTAAATGTGAATAAGTATTTAAATAAAGACAAGTATTTTTAAGGGCCTTTGAAGTTAAACAAAATGTATTTGGTTTCATATTAAAACGATTTCCCTGTATACTTTTCAGCTCTATCAAAATCCAAATAGCTGCGTTTGTAAGAATAAGACATCTAATAAAAATCGAGAAACCTTAAGTGATTCACATCACATCACCCTGCCAAGAAAGCATGACAGGCTCATTATCCGGACGCATCTGGGGTGGAATTACAAATGAGAACTTTGCAGGGAAACCAGTTGGGAACACTCTGGTCTTAATAGAAAAACGATTCTATATAGTATTAACTGGGACTTGTGGTTGTGTGGCAGGTGTCCTGCTCTACGAAGCAGCCCTCCTGGAGCTTCTTGTGTCAGGTTTGCACGGAGGAGGGAGGGACCGGAGGGCAGAGGAAAGGCAAAAAAGCTGCTCCCGGTCCACTGCCTTTAGCACCACCATGTGACCAGGACACGGGCACACATACGCCGTTGCACAAAGAACCTGCCGGTCCTGCCTGTGTCCTCCAGAGTCATACCCCAGGGGGACCTGTTTGGAAAGCAAGGACAGAGGTTTCCATTGTAAAGGATCGCCAGAATTCAATGAGAAAGCTAGAAATTCACTAGAAATTCATAAGGAAGTCTCACAGTTTTTAAATGGGGAGGGAAGTAATTGGAGAAGCATGTGATGAAATAGTAGCTGGAAGTTAAAAAGACCACCACTCCGGTGGATGAAATGACGATCTCGAAGACAAGGTACCAGCTGAGAGGAAGAATGCTTGGAGTGTCGAAACGAACAGCTGGGGCTCTGGGGGCATCTGGCAGACTGTACAGAATGGCAAGCACATCCCTCTTGCACGGGGTGCTGAGACTGAGCCGGGGACGTCACAGAGGCAGTGTCTCTGCGACGGGCATTGTGGGTGTGGTGGCCAATACAGAATGTGCTTCCAGCTACGAGTCTGATTTCAATACTAGAATCAGAACTCCCCTGGAGTGCCCCGTCCCACAGCTCTGACCATGCTGTGTTCGTGGTCCCTTTCCTTAGGAGTATGAGAGCCAGTCAAGTGCAGAAGCCAGGTTTGTGAAGCAGCTGGACCAATGTGAGATGATTCTGCAGGCATCCGAGTATGAAGACCTGGAGGACAGACCCGGGAGGCTGCAGGATTTCTATGATTCCACAGCAGGTACCCTGGGTTGTGTTCAGTAAACACTGTTGTAGCTGGCCTCACTCCTAGTGTAGTGACTGACGGCGCGTTAGTGGGATCCGCTGTCGTTACCTTCTAATGACACTTTCCTATGGAGCATCTGACTGGGACATGGTGGGCTTCCCAGGGAGGCGCAGCCTGGTGTGTGAGAGCACTGGCACCCTGGGCCCTGAGCCACAAGCCAGGTTCACATTCCCACCTGGCTCTGCACCCCTGGGCGGTGTCCTGGCCTCTCTGTATCCTCCCTGAAAAGTGGAAAGCATAGAGTTTACTTATTGGAGTCAAAGGTGGGTTTTGAGATTTAAGAGAGAATATCTATGAAAGTGCCTTATAATCTGGACGTGCTTGATAGAAATAAAGTCATAGAAGATGGAGGTAGAAAAAGAGATGTTAAAAGTAGAAAACCCCAAACAGTTGAAGTCACCGTGGTCATTATAGTGCTTCTTGGCGCAGACCTCGAGTTCAACTGGTTCTAGTTCTGCCTCTTGTAACACATGTAACCTCCAGCAAATTACTTAACCTGGCTCTGGGCCTTAGTTCCCATATTTTTAAAATAAGGATAATTATAGGGGCACTGGCCTGGGTGAGTTGGTAGAGCACGCAACTCTTGATCTCAGGGTTGTGAGTTTGAGGACCACGCTGGATATGGAGATGTAAAAAAAAAAAAATTTTTTTAAAATAAGGATTATTATAGAATCTACTTTATAGGGTTATTTGAGGATCTAGTGCGAGGTGCTTAGAATAACACTGGGCAATAAGCCTTTGCTGTCTTCATTGTGATACAATTCCTGGCGAAGCTCTGTACCTGTAGGACTGCTGACTGTGTGGCTCCCTGGAGCATAGCTCCGTCCTTCCTCGTCTCCCCCACCTCAACTCCGGAGTCCCTCAGGCTCAGCTCGACTCCCATTTGCCCTCAGAGCGCTGCTAGAGTGCCCCTCTGGGACTTCGCAGGACTTCATGTCACTCCCGGCTCTCAGGCGGGGCTCCAGGATATGACGTGCTTCATCACTAGGTTGATTCGATTTTCCTTCCATCTTTTCCAGCCCCACTTCCTCTGCCTCAGACGAGGCCCTTGTTATTTCTGTATGGACTCTTGTCATCACCTGCTAACTCCGCCAGCCGGGCTCCCAGCTCTTCCTGCAGATCACAGTGTTTTCCTCCTCTGCAGACATAGTTATTATCATATCTTCATTTTTAAAACTTCTGTGCTCAAAAGCTCTCCCATCTGAGGCCACTCCTCTCCCTGGTCTCCTTTTGTGATCCTCCTCATCAGAATGAGGCGTTCCCTTCTTTTTGCTCAGTCTCCATTTGGTCTAGAGCTTTCCACAGTGTTGTGACAGTCTGACTTGTGTTCTCTTTAGTGATGTTTCTTGTTGGGTCTCTTTCCAGACCTCCAGTTGCTCATCCTACACCATAGTAAACTCTTTGAGGGCCAAGACCAGGTTTGTCCCATCTGTTTTTGATACAGGTGGTGCTCAAAAATATCTGACTTGAGTTAACTAGAGTAGCAGTCTAGACTAGGGATCTACAGACCATGGGCTCATGGGCCAAGTTTGGACTGCTGCTTGTTCATATAAATAAAGTTTTATTGAAACAACCACACTCATTCTCTATGTATTGTCTTTATGTATTGTGGCTATGTCTATGTATTGTGGCTTTTACAGCCACAGCAGCAGAACTGAGTAGACTTGAGTAGCTGGCAACAGAGACCACATAGTTTACAAAGCCTAAAGTATTTACTGTCTTACTCTTTACAGAGGTTTGCCGACCCATTGTAAGCAATGATTAGGTTCCAAGGTAGCATATTTTGCCAATAATGTAACTAAAATACAAGTCATGTCTGTGTAGTGCTTTGCATTTTAATGCTATCATTTTCTATTTTGATATATTCACAGTGAAAAATAGAAAATGAAACATGAAACTCCTAGAAGAATCAAAAAATGGGATGTAGGAGGGTCATCTGGTTTAAAGTGCACATTTTATTGAGGAAGAAACTTGAACTGAGAGTTTGATGGGTCCTCAGCTGAACTGAGGTTAAAATTCACTTTACTTTCCACTCTGGGGCACTACTCTATTAAAAAATTAATAATTAGGTGGTGCCTGGGTGGCTCAGTGGGTTGAGCCGCTGCCTTTGGCTCGGGTCGCGTGATCTCAGAGTCCTGGGATCGAGCTGCGTATCGGGCTCTCTGCTCAGCGGGGAGCCTGCTTCCTCCTCTCTCTCTGCCTGCCTCTGCCTGCTTGTGATCTCTCTCTGTCAAATAAATAAAATCTTTAAAAAAAATTAATAATTATAAGTAATGAAAACTGATGTAAGAATGGTTTCCTACTTATCCCAATAATGCTTGAAGAAAAAAAACAAGTTTAGTTAAGGAGAGATGAAGATGTACACTATGACCCTTACGAGGATTTCTCTTTTTAGAAAACTGCACCGTGTGAGCGTGGGGCTCGAACCCATGATCCTGAGATCAAGAGTCACATGCTGTACTGACTGAGCCAGCCAGGTGCCCCCTTATGAGGATTTTGAAGGGAACATAAAAGCTTTTGTTTGATAAGACATTTTTAATTCTCTAATTTAGTCAGCACTTACGGCTTTTTCTCTTTTCTTTTTGAAACTCGGTGTGTCGAGGAACAGCATGGAGGCCAGTGTGGCTTGTGGGGGTGGATGAGAGGAGAGGGTTGCAGGTGAGGCTAGAGAAGTGGGCAGGGGCCCTCCAGCCAGTATAGGAGGTTGGCATGGACTCTGAGCAAGATGGGGACCCCTTGGAGAAGGTGGACTACAGGACAAGTGTGATCTGACCTGTGTTTTGAAATGGTCACTTGGGCTGGAAGTGGGGAGACTGACTGGGGCCATTGCAGTCTCCTAGTGGTTTGAGCCAGGTGGTGGTGGTAGAAAAAGGAAGGAGTGGTCAGATTCTGGTTATATTCTGAATATAAAGGTTGACAAGATTTGTGTGGTGGTGTTTATGAGAGAAGTCCAAGGATTTTGGTCTAAGCAACGACAGAAGAATGGAGTTGCCACTAGATGGAGAAGATGGGGGAAAGATAGGTTTCAGATGAGAAAATCAGGGGTCCCAAAAGCAAAGGGAAGAAAGTGTTTCAGGAGGGGAAAGAGGAGCCTTCAGATTTAGCCACATGGAGCTAATTGGCATGTCCTCAATAAGAGCTATTTTGGTGGAATGGTGGTAATAGTCTGATGGCATGACCTTTACACGTGTTGGTGCCGAGGATGGCCAGGAGGCAACTGGGAGCATAGAAGGTAGCCCCAGGCCCAGTAACAAGAGCCATGTGAGAGAGGAAACAGCCACTGTGTAACAAGGCTGCAGGGAAAGCCATAGCCTCAGGACAAGCCAGACATTAGGGCAAGAAGATGAAGGGAAGGTTCAAAGAAGAGGTTGAGAATAGGGATTAAATGGAACAGAGTTAAATGTGGAATGAACAGTAAACAACAAAAGTCACTGGCAAAAAAAATAAAAATAAAACAAAACCTCCAAAAAACAGCAAAACAGGGAGTGGATGGTGGGTGTAATATTCCCGTGTGCCAGCTACATGGGAAGATAGCTTGCAGGCTGGTTGCTGCCCAGGACAGAAATCTGGGAGGGCTGAGGGCCAGGGAAGACTGCATAGATCAGTGGGTTTTAGTGTAGAAGTGTTTGCAGAGAGGCACGTTTGCATCCTGGGACAGCCTAGACCTTCTGTCTTCCTACTAGTCTTTCTGATGTTGGTGCTTTGTTCCCCTCCACTGCAGTTTCAGAAGGGACAGGGATTGCTCTCAGTTCTCTGAGTGCTGTCCTACCCGAGTTTCTTTATAGTTCCTGGTAGATGCATTCAGAGGCAGCCTGGTGAGGTTTCTCTTAGCTCTGCCTAATGGGACAGTTCTTTGTTCGATTCTCATCCCTAATGCTTGGAGGCAAACGGGTGACAGAGCGTGATCTTCAGAACCTGGAGTTGTGTTCTGCAGAGCCCCTGCATAGAGTGAAGCACAGAGCCGAGCCCCTGACAAGCCTGGGATCAAGCTGGAGACACTGATGGATTCTCTTGTCAATTTATTTTTCCTTGTCTTCTTGCCTTGCAGGAAAATTCAGTCACCCTGAGATAGTCCAACTTGTTTCTGAACTTGAGGCAGAAAGAAACGCCAAGATAGCTGCTGCCCCTGGCACGCCGACCTCCTGACATGTCCTCTCTCCTGCTGTACTCCTGTGACAGACACCGTAGTTTTCATTTTCGTGGCGTTGTGTTTAGCCACTGTTGCCGTGTGGATCTCCCAGATGTGAGTCTATTTTCCGTTGCCCGGACTCCAGTAAGAAACATGTGATACAGCCCGGATAATAAAAGAAGCTGGGAAAGAGTGTGGTCCTGAAAATGTCCTGAAAAGGCTGGAGGCCGTGGGGGGGAAGCTTTGTATGCACTAAATAAATATTTAAAACCTTAAGCTTTGGAATATTTATTGGAGATTTTAAATAATCTTATTCTTAACACCTCCAGCCCTGAAGGCCCAATTCATGAAATGATAGAAAATTAAGTCATGATGACTTTTGAGGACAGATTCTTCGGCTTAGTGATAAACCTCCAAGGAAGAGAACGTATCACAACGCATTTACGAAATGCTGCTTTGTTCAGACGATCGCTCTGTGGAGCCACATTGTTCATTTCACTGTGACCCGCTCTAAGCCCTTGATCATAGACTTTTAAACCTGTTAACAGGTTCTGCTTCTCCCCCTAATCCATTGGGTCATTTGGGAGTAAATTCAGGCACACAATGTCAAATGCCACTTGTCTTCCTCTGTAATTTTTTTCCTGTTGTTTGATTTATAAATAGACCTTGATTTATAGGAAAATTGATCACCAGGTAAGAAATCTGTAATCAGAAGAGTCGCTGGGGTCGCTGCCCCTCATGTAGGGAACATTGGCCTGGTTTCCTCCCCTCATTTCCTTTCTTTGGTTGAGTAACCTACCCTGCTGGCCTTTAAATGAAGACAACCCATGCGAATCCGCCCAGTATCTCCGTGTGAAGCGATGATGTCTGTCCCTTTAATTCAAATGTCAGTTTCCATGTGAAGGCCTGTGAGTCTGGTGTGGCGAGAATATTCTAGGCGGCGTTTCTTTGGAAACTCTTTGCAGTATCCATGGATACCCAATCTGCCAGAAGCAAAGTGCATGATCTTTTCAGAAGCAACACACATGTACATAGAGCTACTCTGCATTGAAAAGAGCCATGCTGCTTAGTTTCAACATACTGTTGCATCATATCAGAACTTTGGAGTTTTTTTTTTTTTCCTGGCATGAACATATATCCATAAAATAATCACAGATAAAAATTCAAATATTTATAACCAGATTTTCTGGGGCTCTGAAGCTTTACTTGGGATGTTTTGCCTGCTGTAATTTTCATAAATTCAAGAGTAGGAAGCCTCTACTGGGTCAGACTTAATACGGCTGGCCACTGGTCATCATTATCTCCATTTTCCATCGACCTACCAAGTTTATACTTAGTTCTAAATCTTCCTTACTGGGGCGATAGGTTTAAGAAGAGAAAATGTAATGGTGCTATCAATACCATTTAATAACACAATGAAGAGCAATAGAAAAAGATAGCTATTGAATTCACTAGCCAAATCGTTAAATTATCACTTAAAAAAATTTTTTTTTCCTCTTGGGAGATACATGCTACTTGCCTGGAATTGATCTGAATGACAAATCCTTAAATTAGGATATGGTACAGAAAATTATTATTGGGTTGAACTCAACAAAAAAGAATGTGTTACCTCCTTGCAGCGAGGAAGAGAGACTACTCCACTCAAAAGGAGAGAGGGGAAAGGCAGGGCCGCAGGGGAAGGTGGAGGGGGCACAGCTCAGGCGGGGAAGAGGACTGGGGTGGGACGGGGTGTTCTTTGTTAAAACAGTTCCTTGTTTCTCCCTTGTAGACTGGCATTTCACCAGCGTTACATAAGTCTCAGTGCCCTTCTATTTGAAAAATGTCAATTCTAACAGAATGTCCAACCTGCTCCTCTCAAGTCTGGTGGTGATAATGCACTCTGTGATGAATGACTGATGAGGTTGTGCGGAAAAGCAGCCTCTGTACCCCACAGTTTTACTTACGTGGTTTGCCAGTCTTCATATTCTAAGTGAGACTGGGATGATTCCCGCAGGGGATTTAGGATTATCTTATTTTTACTGCCTTGATACATATACTTCATGGTATGAACTAAAAAGTCAGACGTGTAGAATAAAGAATTTTACCATTCTTAGAGATTATCGAATAACCATAAGACGTTACCAAATATTAGTTTGAAATTGTATCCAACTACCAGGTTTGAAGTCATTTTTTTACATTTCGTGTGAAAATCACTTCTTCACCCGCCTGCAGCGTCCTCTTCCCTGCACCTGCCCCCACTTGGATTTGATAATAAGCAAGAGGGGGTGTTGCAGTTCAAGTTCACAACCACCTTATGCACCATTCTGCAGTAAAGTGCAGCTGCCTTCCGGGCCCGACGGGTAACTCTGGAACAGGGAACACCGACTGAGCAGCAGCTTAGACTTCCCGTGTTTCCTCTTCATGTTGGCCACCGTGAATGGCATGGTTTGTCAAGACGTTCTGTGATAAAGCATGCAGTTTGTTTTGTTCTCTGTGGCTCAAGAGCAACTTTGTAAGAAGATGTGTAATTCAGAGTAAGAGGCAGATTGCTTTGCTGCCATGACCTACCAGAGTCATAGTCCTCATGAGAAGGAAGTTGTCAGATAAAGTTGAAGCATAAATTTATGAGTATTTACCATCAAGCAACACTATTTAAAAAGTGGCAAATGGTTACATTACAGAAATGCTTACTTTTTTTTTTTAAGCCCGTTTATTTTGTAATCACAATTCATATTGGAATTCTAGGTTATTGGGGTTGTGATATAATTTTGGGAGGTTGTGATAAAATTTTGTATACATGTTGTTGACCTGAAGTCCTTGTGATTTTTTGTAAATGGTTAAGCCCATGGTGTGCAAATACCTTTAGCACTTGTGGGAACACTTTAAATTACTGCATGTGAACTGAGCCCAGCGGGACACAATAGGAGAACCTGGGGAAAGTCAAGTCAGGAGGAGCTCACACAGGCAAAGTAAGGGAGAAACAAGCAGCTCTGGGGATTAGACAGTGAGGAACTGAAATGTCTATGCTAAGACCACCCACCTACTGACGACTGGAGTGATGGACTGCTTCACACACTGTATGACGAAAGAGTACTCATGTCATGGTCCCTTATCTCCCAGATTAGAGTGAATAATAATAATAATAAAACCCCTTTCAATTAATAGAGCTGACACAAATACAGTTTTTATAAAACTGATGCAATTCAAAGTTTTGAAGACTGGTTTGAAATGAGAGGCTAAAACGTATTTGAAGCTTTGAGACACGAACACGAATTATCTTGATTCTCTGTCCATTGTTAATACTATGTTTTCAGGTGAGACTTCTCTCAGCAGAAATTGGTTGGTGAATGAAGATACTTGTGTAGAGCAACGTAACTGCTTTTTCTAATACAGTGCAGTCAAAAAGAACATGGCCAAGAAGCGAGTTTCTGCAAGGTGACCATTTTAAACACACTAGGCAAAGCCAAACTAAGCACAGAGCTTGACAGCCACATGCAGCAGTGGGTGAGCAAATTACAAACCTGCTGGACAGGGTTTGGCTTCAAGCAACATGCTGGAAGGTTAAATTAGGGAGAATGCCAGTGATCCCACTGGCAAGACTTTGTTGTCCACTCTGGTTCAAGATTATAGCCCCATACCTGTCTCTGTTAAGATTACAAGCCTCAGAGATTATGTGGCTTTGAACTAGCTTGATTTTCTGTTAGATGTGCGGATTGTCCTGCTCCATTAATCTGAATAGAATTTTTCAGACTGGCTTTATTAAACCATGAATAAAAGCTAGCATATTATATTATATATGCTATATAATATACATATATCAAACTGCTATTTTAAGTTAATGGGTCAATTCTGTGTTCATTTAAAAATTGCATCTATAGGATGTGTGTCTGCTACCTAGTAACAAATGTATGGCGCCATTTAGAAGAAAAGAGAAGCGAATGTTGTGGAAGGTAAAAATTCCTGCAGAAATCTGATTGTATTAATATGAGGCTTTTCTCCTTCATGGTGGGCAATTTGAAAAATGGAAGGGGAAGCAGAACTCGGTTTCTCCTATTTTCTGACCATCCCCTTTCAGATCTCCCTAACCCAAGTTTACTACTCTAGGTAGATAGAATTTTAGAATCGGTAGGGTCGCTGAGGTTGTAATTACTTAACACATTTTAATGTTCACCAAGTTAGCAGTAGACGTTGATTTAAAATAGCACTACAGAGGGGCAGGACCCCAGCTTGGATTCTGGCTCCCTGTTCAGCGAGGAATCTGCTTTTCCCTCTCCTTCTGCCCCTCCTCCTGCTCGTGCTCTCTCTCAAATAAAATCTTAAAATTATAAAATAAAATAGCATCTGCAGATTCATAGCTACCATCCTAAAGTCATTACCAGCCCTTAAGATATAAAGAAATTAAGAATTCAAAGTCTTGGGGCGCCTGGGTGGCTCAGTGGGTTGAGCCTCTGCCTTCGGCTCAGGTCATGATCTCGGGGTCCTGGGATCGAGCCCCGCGTTGGGCTCTCTGCTCAGCGGGGAGCCTGCTTTCTCCTCTCTCTCTCTGCCTGCTTGTGATCTCTGTCTGTCAAATAAATAAATAAAATCTTAAAAAAAAAAAAGAATTCAAAGTCTTCATTAAAACAGATCATTTTAATTGCTTAAACAAACATACATAATTGATGCCAGTGAGGGCGATCACAAGCAGTTTGATGAAATTTGCAGTGAGCCCACCGGCTTGCTTTGGAAGGTCAGAAAAAACTCCATCCCACCCACCTGACCGAACTGGAAGGGTTCACTCTAAGCCTTCAAAGACATGCACAACATAAAAGAATCCAAGCGAAAACCAAAACCGATCATTAATAGCTACAAGATTGGAAAATATACGCCGAATCATTACACAAAGACAAGGGTAATAATCAATTGTTGTCCCCACCTGCTCGAGTGGGGACATTTTAAATTATGACAATCTACGGATACGGACTGTGATGGTCACGTGGTCTATCATTAACACAAATACAAAATGGAAATCATTTTATTAAACTCCGTGGAGGGGCCATTTGAAGAACATCAAGGCGCGGGCTTTTCCGGGCGGGATTTTGGTCGGCCCAGCCGCCTGCACGCTGGGCGGGGCCGGGGCTCCGCGGCGGCCGCAGGGGGCGGGCCTAGCACTGCAGCTCCTCCTCCTCGGCCCGCCGGGGCCCGCCCCCCGAGCTCTGCGCGCTGGCGTGCGCTGTGGAGCTGAGCACCTCCTCGAAGCTGCCTCCGCCGTGGTTCGCCCCGCCTACTTTCGTCTGAAAGGGCAGAGGTGCAAACATAGTTAGTTCATCAGGTCTGCAATGTTTGTGTGAGACCGAGCACTCTTAAGTTCTGGGATAATTTTTTTCTTGAAAGGGAACGTAAAGGGGTGTAGAGAAGTTGGTTTCCTTTAGCAGAGTGTTAGCATGCCATTCATACTGGGATCTGGGATGAGACCCAAAACTTCAATGAGGTACAATTTTAGCGGTGCTCTCTTCATTCCTCCTAACATCTAAAAATCTCAGTTCCTTCAGAAGCATATCCGGATCTGTGCATTCGTCTACACATGACCCTGAGAACAGATGTAATCAAAACAGAACCGGATTTTAGATAAATTCTCTCAACTTAAAAAGTATGGGGGAGGGGGCGCCTGGGTGGCTCCACGGGTTAAAGCCTCTGCCTTAGGCTCAGGTCGTGATCGCAGAATCCTGGGATCGAGCCCCCTATCGGGCTCTCTGCACAGCAGAGCCTGCTTCCTCCCCTCTCTCTGCCCCTCTCTCTGCCTGCCTCTCTCTCTATCCCACTTGTGATCTGTCAAATAAATAAATAAAATCTTAAAAAAAAAAAAGTGTATAGGGCACCTGGGTGGCCTCAGTCGTTAAGGGTCTGCCTTTGGCTGATGTCATGATCCCAGGTTCCTGTGATCAAGCCTACCACATCTGGCTTACCGCTGGGAGGAAGCCTGCTTCTCTCTCTCTCCCACTCCCCTTGCTTGTGTTCCCTCTCTCGCTCTATCTCTGTCAAATAGATAAAATCTTTTTTTAAAAAGGGTATAAACATCTTTAAGTGACTCCAATTTAGGCTTCCTACTGGGACTTAGAAAGGCTATCTGGATCCCTGACAAATGGCTTTTGAAAAGACTGAGCAGCTCCACTGAATATGTTTTCTGGTCTCTGTTCTGAGAGGTAGACAAGCCTCAAATCTTAAGCGCTAGCTACCTCACATCTTTCTATGCAGCTGCCCCTAAAAGATTATCCTGACTTGAAATGCAAAGTTATGATGCTTGAGGGGGCTCCCTTTATGTCAGCTTTTTATTGGTAATAAGAATAAAATCAGGAAGAAATCAATTTATAAGAAATATATTAAGAAACATTGTTAAAATGTTTTGGAAAATTCCTTATTCAAAAAGTCCTTCAACAGAATATCTAATGTTTAATGCAAGTCTTATTAACATCACATTGGTTTTCCTTTAGCCATTACCAATATGGAAAAACATGTTGAGGAAAAGAAAGGTACAAAATAGAAAATGCTGCTATTCCCAAAGTGCTGTCTACTCCTTGGTGTCACCAAAGTGATCACTCACAGAACCATTCATGCTAGGGGATATAACCACTTACTGCCTGGTCTGCCCTTTATAAAACCTAACCAGGTTTTAAAAGCAGTTAAATCATTCCAAAACAAGCATATGCTTTTCTCCAATTGTCACTAAAACCCCTCTCTGCCTCTTTAAATTCAATTCCTAACTCGAATTTTCTACTCTGCTTGGGGTCAGGAAACTTATTCTGGAAAGTGACAGATAATACATATTTTAAGCTTAGGATTCACTCAATACTCAAATCAACCATTGTGCAAAGCAGCCAAAAATAACCCTTAAGTGAATGAGCATGGCTGTGTTTCCAGAAGACTGTATGTATGGACACTGAATTTCACGTAGTTTAATTTTAACATGTCACAAAATAGCATTCTTCCTTTGATTTTTTTTCAACCATTAAAAAATATAAAAACTGGGGTGCCTGGATGGCTCAGTTGGTTAAACCTCTGTCTTCATCCCAAGGTCTCATGGTCCTGGGATCGAGCCCCACATCGGGGAGCCTGCTTCCTCCTCTCTCTCTGCCTGCTGCTCTGCCTACTTGTGATCACTCCTTCTCTGCCACATAAATAAAATCTTTAAAAAATATATATAAAAACCATTCTTAGCTTACAGGCCATTCAAGAATAGCCAGCTAGCTGGATTTGGCCCACAGGCCTTGATTTGCAGACCTCGGGCACTGAGCACTGACTGATTCCTCCTCTACTCTGTGTAATCCCAGCACTGGGAAGCAGGGGTTGCTTTCAACTATGTGACTTTTCACTATGTTTATTTCTTTCTGGAGAGAAACAAGATCAACTCAATGAAATCTACTCTATTAAGAGATCCCATTCTCCTCTTTGTTGTACTTGCACTCTGTTTTGCAGCAGAAGTCACACACAGCTTTGAATCAAGTGAATACCAATCACTGATGTTTTCTTTCGGGCTTTGTTGCTTTCTCTTCTCCTAGTTCTTGATTTTTCTCAAATCAAAATAGAAAAATAAAAGAGTAAATCGTTTTAAAATAAAGCAATTTGGCAAAAAAAAAAAAAAAAAGGTAGCACAATGAAGGGGTTTTCTAACCGAGAGGGTTGAGTGGAATAAAAGGGTTTCCTAAGGACGTGAGTTGAATGACTGTCCACAGCAATTACTGAGGTCAGGAGTTGCTTCGGGAAAGATGTGAACAATAAACCTTTTCTGGACCCTTCCCTTCATTATGGCTCTTCATTCAGGCATTTGTCACTTTATCCCCAAAACTATGATTGTTGGTTGCATAGAATTCTACTTGAATTATTGAGTTGGGCTGCCTAATCTCTCATAATAATATGGCTCGTTGAGAAGACACAAAGAAGTAATAAATATATCTTATCTTTTTCTTAAGATTTTAAGTCAGGCCCTGCAAAGAATTCTTCAAAAATAGGTGCACTAGAACTACGGTCTGCTTGACATGGTTCAGAGAATGGCTGGAAGGCTGACTGACCAGAACGGCTGGAAGGGATATAGTTGTTCCTGATTCACTGGAACATGGTGAAGCACAACAAATTATGGTTTCATAGGAGCTGGTTCTTGCTATGCTTGTTTATTTTAGAGGCAACAGAAAGTATGCTCATTGAGCGCAGAGGTGAAACCAGCTGAGAGTCCTCAGGTGAGACAGTGATGTATTACGAGGACCAAGGCAAACAGGACTAAATTTTATATAATGGTGATGAAATGGAAAATTTTTCCTGGAAAACCAAGCTGTCTACAGAACTGGAAAACCAAGTTGTCTAAAGGAAGAACTATCAGTTGGGTATAAATCCCACAAGGTGTGTGACAGACTGTGTGAGGAGATGGCAAGAATGGACTTCCCTTCCCAGCAGAACATTATTTCTAATAGAATACCAATATGAATGTGATTCCTTTTGAGTGATGTTTTTAAAAACTGGGCTTAAAACGTGTGATAGAACCGCAGCACAAGACCTGTGAGGCATTTCCTTACTGATTCATCCTGACTGACTTGTGAGTCAGCCGGAAACAGCCTGGGGCCCAAAATTGAAGAACGTTATAGAAATTTTGAAGAAAATTTAGAACAAAAAACTATGCGGCAAATAAACTATATAAAGAAGGGTTAAACATCTATTATTTAGCCTGGAGAAAGAAAAAGAATGAGGAATTTGCAGTGACTGAGTGAGTGGGAAGTTTTATACAAAGCACAATTATTAGCTATTTATTCTCCATTGCCTGGGTGGGCAGAAGAAGAGGAAGTAGGCATCGGCTGTGACATAGGAGGTGGGTGGGATGTGAGTCTTGTTAAACCGAGGGGATAATCATGCAGACACTGAATCCATGTTCAGGAAGTCTTGACACAGGCTAGGATCTGGTCGGCTGAGTTCGTTTTGTTCATGTCTGAAGGCGGAGGCGGGCTCTACACCTTCCGTCCCAGTGAAGAGAGAAAAGGGAGAAGCGCAGAGTGCTGGATCAAAGGCTAAAACGACACGTGAGCTGTGAGCTTACCAGCGCTTCCTAAAAGCAAAGCGAAATAGGTTGTTCTTTATTCTTCTTTTGCTTCTTCGTATCTCCTTCTTCTAAAGAAAACCTAAAAAGTACAACTTCCCCTATGTCGGAACTGGTCTAATAAGCAGCAAAATCTATCTTCCCTCCACTCTCTAAGGCTGAGAACTAAATGCTGAGAAATTAACTCCCAGGATTTTCTGAACCCTTTCTTTTGAAACTGGATACTCTAGCAAGAGAAATATTCAAGGCGCTGCGCATCCCTCCTTATGAAAAGTTTTCCCTCTACGTGGGGGCAATTCAATGGCTCCTAAGGGTCCTCAGATACTCAATAAGCAATGATGTTGGTAAATGAAAGCAAGGCCTGGGAAATGCTGAGTCATCATCTCATTCTTGCACCTTAAACATCACATCCCAGGCCCGATAAAGCAGAAGTAGGAGACTGTATGAACGAACCGCCCCTAAGAGGAAAGACTCTCCAAGTCACAATCAGAGCACGCGGGAGCCCTAGCGAGGGATACCCGACATCCTCGCGGGCTCATGAATGCGCACGGGGGCGAGCCTTCAGCAGCAGCGGGGTGATCGGCACGTGCACACACCCGCTTTTGCTCTGCTTCAAGATCATCTGCGTTCTTCATTTTACCAGATAAGGAAATACGGAAACGGACTGTCTACAAAATAGCGCTAAGAATATCAAGACTCTGTAAGTCACCATTTAACTGCTCTCTTTAAAAAAATAATCTTAGTCATTTCAAAGACTTTTCCTGCATTAGAAGTTCTGTGCATTTTGGGACTAGACTGATTTTATTTGTACTTTCTTTCTTTGTGGATGAACTCAACTACACTCAAACGACAAATCCAATATGAAGTTCTTTTTTTTTTTAACACCTCCCATGACACAGGCATATTTTCATTTGAAAACCTGGGATTGAATGTGTTATTGCAAAAGAATGCTCGTTGTGACTCAGTTTGATTTTCCCTCCTTGATCACCATGCTGTGCTGCGCTCAGTCTGGGAATGGAGTAAATGGGTTGGGGTAGCTGACGGGAGGAGGGAAGCAGCGCAATGCAGGGGCCAAGTTCGTTTTTGCTAGTCCATGTGCAAACCAGAGGGTCTATAAGCTGTGGGCGACCCTCCACTTATCTTCTAAATTCAGAATTCACATACCCTCAATCCTAACCACAATCCTCTCTCACATACCAGTTTTGGAGAGGACAGCCCGAGAGAGTTCAAGCCTGCAAAGATGTGAACACACATCCCAGTTCATGTTCACAAGAGATCACCCCGGAATGGTTTACGGGAACAACTCTGTGAGGGTCCATCAACGTTCTCCAATACCAGTTTGACTGACGGATAGATTCAGATGTGAAGAAAAAGACAGACTCTGGGCAGACTGCCTTCCCGGCTGCCCCGAATGCTGGCGGTCCCACCTTCAGAATTAACCACCACAGTGACTAAGCTGTCCTGATTCACAGGACCCCATGACACAAAATTCACTTCATCTGTACCTTAAGGCTTGTGACAGTTGTCTCAACCCTCTCCTCAAATGATTTGAAAGTAGGAGAATTCCTAAAATAACAAAAAAAGAGAGGTCAGCTCCAAAGACCCAGCTGTCTTAGCAACCGAGCTGCCTGGCTTTCTGCTCTCAACTGTAAACATCATCTCTGCACCAGAGCCAGCTGTCGGTTCTCCACCTACGACAAGCATGCTTTTAAAGTATGTTTTCCTTTCTGCTAGGTCAGAGCCACAAACCATAACCTGACATGGAAATTTTCTAAGTAAAAGATTCCTATAATAAACAGGACAGCATTTGCTAATGACACCGCCGTAATAATTCCAAGGTGCCCTGGAAATCATTCCCAATGAGTCAAAGGAGTGATAGCTTAATTTGTCACTTGCTAGTTAACTGTTTCTATTGTAGCACTCCTTTTCCCAACCCATTTTTTGTTTTGTTTTTTGTTTGTTTGTTTTTGGTGAGCAATGGAAAGTCTGTCTGAAGAATGTCATGTTAGAATTTTCCCACTTGGAATTTTGAAGTTATTTATTTCAGAAATAACTCAAGGGGGAAACAAAAAAGGTTCATGAATTTTTCTCTTCCATGCCTTAAAAAGTAATCACTTGGAAAAAAAAAAAAGTAATCATTTGGTCAATTTCCATGAAGTAGTGTTTCTGGGAGTCAATGCTTTCAATATTTTAAGTTGAAATATACCTATTACTTGTCTAACGCTTGGTCAAAATGGTGTTATGAGCATGTTATTCTTCCTCCTGGAGAGGATACACCTTTGCTCTCTTACCTACAAAATCTTTTCAGTCTATCGACAATTTATTGGTGACTCATTCATTATGATAAACACTCTATATACATCATCTTGTTACCTTAAGAATGAGATGCTTCATTTTAGTACGTTTTGGTTTCCTGGACTGGATTTGGCCACATGACATGATTTCATGACATCATCACCATTAAAAAGAATATCCCCAGATCCAGCTAATGAAACAGGAGCCAAGAAGGAACTAAAACTGTATCTTAAATCTTGTATCAATGTCAGCTTTCAGCAACAATGATTGCCATCAATTTCAGGTCAAATAATTCAACTGAATGTTACTTATTTGATAAGCCACCTGTTATTCACTCTTGAGTGCAGGTGAAATGAAATAGGACGAATGGCCTAGAGGAATTTTGTTAAGGGAGAACTGTTCTAATAGATGGGTATTTGTATGGTGTGGAATGAAGCAGGCTCTAATACTATCAAGAGGAAACTAACGTCCGTAATATGTTTTGGACTGAATTTGGCTTTGTTAGAGACTACCTCCAGAGACTCTGACACTCCAGATGGTCAGAAAGGTATCTGCATCTCTCCTGTAGGGATTCACCGTGGTGAGTTCAGAGAGCCCATGGGTGACCCCACACCTTGTAAACAACTCAAGCAGAAGTCAAATTTCTATGAGTAATCCTCCTTCCTATTGCTGTTTCATGATGAAATATTAGTGAATTTTTACCGCAATGACTGAAGTTTATGTATTTATTGGCCCCTTACTTCCACTGCAGGTTTTATATGGGCAAGCCTGCTCACGTGCCTGCCTGTCATTGATTAGTGACACAAGCCCTGGCCAGACAGTTCAGCTGAAGGGTTCATGGGTATATGTTAGATGAGTAAGAAAAAAAAAAAATTTTTTTAAGTTAGTTTCAGGCAAGATTATGAGGACTACATTTGACCCATAAGCCACTAAATGGATTCACAAAGCAAAGCTGTGTTAATTTTTTGCAAGAACTTCTTTGGACACCCAGACTTAAAAGCTAACAGACAGTTGGTTAAACGTCTGCCTTTGGTTCAGGCTGTGATCCCATGTCCTGGGATTGAATCCCACATTAGGCTACTTGCTCAGTGGGGATCCTGCTTTTCCCTCTGCTTGTGTTCTCTCTCTCTCTGACAAAATAAATAAATAAATAGAATCTTTAAAAAACTAGTTAATAAAAAAAAGATGACATATAAAGAAGCTCAGAGCTGTAGGTTGCACTATTCAATCTGAGTGTTTTTATGCTAAGGGGTGCAAGTCATTCAAAGATGGACTAAGTAATCTTGAATCTGTGCTCCCTATTTAGCACCAAATTAGGGAAATCAAATACGGTGGCTAAAATTTCCAAAGTAACCATATAACCTCAGTGTGGAAGAAACATCCTCAGGATAATAAAACAGACATTGCTCTAATTCAGTTACACTAGACAGTGTACTGGAGAACAGGGAGAAACTGTTCACTCAGATTTAATCAGATCACTACAGCTACAAATGACCCTGGAAAGAATTTGGCTGTGGTGGTCTCAAACCATTTAGAGCAACCGAACCCCCTCTCTAACACATCACACCACAATACATACTATAAAGCAGGTAGAAGAGGCACAGTTTGGACTGAAGCAGGGAAGGGTCTTGGAAGGCTCATGGGCCCCCCTCCCCCACTCCATATCCCCCACAACGGAAGTCCAGGGCAAGAGCAATGGGAAGAGCAGTAAATCTGGTTTTAGCTTCTTATTTTAAACATGAAGATACTGATACCAGTAAGATGTCTTTCCCAAGGCTGCAAAGCTCATCCTTGGCAGAGCTGGTCTACAATCTGCATCTCCGGATCCCCCCCCACCGCCAGGCCCCTGCAATCTGACATTCATTCTTCCATACCTTGTTACTATTTGTGTGCTTTTATCTGATTGCCTCACTAAGCTACACAAACCGGAAGTGGGAAATGTCTTTCTCAGAAGTTTTCATCCAGCTAGTGATTTTAATAACATTTTCATTGCCTAACAGACACCTCACCTTAACATCTACCTTAAAAAATCGTGGTGGTATCCTTTCTACAGCTGTAGTCTGTTGTTCCCTTCAGTGTAACCCTTCTCCCGGGCTTGCATTTAATTCTGCTGAAATAAGGCACATATTTCTGCCTTTGGAGGTGTGGTGGCTCCAGGCCCTAAGCTAAGAATGTGCGTCACACAGGTTACTTTGTGTCACACAACAGGTAAGAGAATGGAGATTGAGCTAGGTAAGTAACATGTCTCAGGTCACACAAATCAGGAGACACTGGACTTAAGAAGCTGAAGCCCATTACACCCTACTTCCACAGAACTGTCTAGCTTTTCTCCTGAAGGCTGTCGGGAAAGACAGTAAGGTCTTTGGGTCAGTAAGGTCAATGCATTTCCTTTCCTACTGGGGGGGGGGGGGAGCTCCGCAAAGTAACTATCAATAAAAAGTAATACTTCATACATACACATTCTGCATTGATATTATATAAAGTAATTTATACACACATTACCTCATAGCAGGCATACTTATGGAATGGCGAATGGAGTAGCTTCAGGGCAAAAGCAGATTAAAAGAAAAAAAAAAAGAAAGAAAAAAGAAGATAGCACAACATAAGTACATGAGAAACTCCCTATTCCCAGTTCTAAAACAGCAATTTCAACTGTCAGAAGTATTCCTTGCCCGCCCCACCAAGATGACATTTGTTTTCGCTGGGTAGGATGGGCCAGCCCATCCAGCTTTCAAGATTATAAAGGAAGAGTACACTGTCCAAGTTGGGTGTTATTTTACTTCCTGTGGGTTCCCGGTAGGCCAGGAAATCTGAGGAGAATGTCTGGTTTTTCCAGGTGTGCCCAGCAGCCCGTGGACATCCTCCCCAGGTTCAACTCCCACTCCCTTCCCTTCTTTCTTCTTTCAGGGAGAGAGGAAGAGCTGTACCTAGGAAGGCACAAAGGCAGGTAAAAGCTAATCATTCTGTTGTAGAGAAACTCTCCAGAGGAATATAGGTAGTTCACTTAAGACATTCAAGGAAACACATAGCAGGCTACTGTAATCCACACAGTCCCACCGGCAGCAGGGACCTCCGCATCCATTCTAGGACATCTGTACATTTCTGAGAATTGTAAGAGTTCCAGCCTCCTCACTCTACTGATCCTATGGCTGGCTCATCTTCCCTCTGATGGATCAACTGTGACTCCTTTGTGAGTTCCACTCAGAAACCAGGCTGGGCTGAGGGAGGAAGCCCTACGTGTATGGGTCCATGTCCTGCGACAGCGCTCCCCCATCACACCTTCCAACACCATCCCTGCGTCTCTCCTCCCAAGAAGCTAACAGGAAGGGATCACACGCCTCACCCTTCCCCAACAACATCACTGAGGTCACCAGTATTGGCAGTACTTTACTAGAACTCAGAAAGAAAAGGACAAAGAAATTCAGGGAGTACTTATGGTCTTACTTAGAAACCACTCCGCTTTGAAAATATAGGCAAATATTTCCCCAGAAATTATATTTAAAAAGGAAATTACTAAAAGAAATCCATCAGCATTATCAATCTATTCATCCCTTTAAATACAGGCAGTATTCTTAAGAAAAAAATCCACCACCTCTCCCCAAAGTATATAGTAAGATTCCAGCTAAAGGAGGGTTTAACTGGAAATTGCACACTTTTGAATGTGTGTGGTGCTCTGGTAACCTTTTCCCTCTTCAACTTCAGAAGGTACAGAAAGTTGAAGGTGAACCATCCCCATAACCGTTACAAGACGTTCAGAAAAACACAACAATCTAGAGAAAATAATTTCCTGTTTCTCGATTGTACCTTTACAAGTCTCATAAAAGCATCTATCTCTCAACTTCTGCTTTTCCTTTTTTCGCCTTTCAGTTCTGAGGACCTCTGCCAACGCGGGAAGAACTGAGAATGTAGGAAGGTATTCCTAAGAGACTGCTCAGCAAGTGAAAGCTGGTATAAATGATTCAGAAGTGAGATAACGATATGCTTAAATAAATTCAAACACATTAGATGCCCTACGCTCTGTGACTCCCTGGGCACGAACACACTCAGGAAAAGAGACCCAGTGTTTTGGCTGAGAAACACCCACGGTGTGAAGAAAGCAGTGGGTTCTGGGAAGGAAGGGAGCCGCAAGGGGCCGGTAGGGCCCTAGAGGCATTGCTTACCCGATCGAGTGAGACCTGCAGCCCGGGCAGCATAGGAGAGAGCAGGACCAGAGTTAGCATATCAGCACTGCAGTACCCTTGTGCCCCCTCTCAAGAACCCAGGAGCAAAGATGACATTGACTCCATTCATTACTCTCTAGGAGTATATTTTTAATGTGTCTTAACAATCACTGTACCAACCTGTTATAAGCTGCACTTCTAACTATTGTTCTCATGACTACAGAGAGAGGGTTGGACTCTAACAGAAGTTCCATGCTTCCTCCAAAGAGCCTCATCTCCTTGTTCACACTTGGTTTGAACAAATGATTGACTGAGAAGTTCCAAAAAGATGCTGGCATTCTTACAAAAACGATTCCAAGAGCTTTGATCACTTCAGAGTACTTTCATAAATGTGTCCCCGTTTTAACTTTGCAGGAAGTGTTTTAGTTAGGTAGCTGTGAACAATGTTATCTTACCGGTAGAGAAAGAGAGGGGGCAGTTCCCTGACGGGGTGATGGGGACGCAGTCAACAGCAATTGGGATAAAATGAGAATCTTAGCTTGAAAAATATGACTTGTTTTTATAAAACACATCAATTTAAATCCTCACAGAGTGCTTTTTATTAACATATTAAAAGGCCCAAGTTCTAAGTTTTTAAAATCTGTAAGTTTTAACTTGTAATAATTTTTTTAAAGAAATGACTGGTACAAGTTCTAAGTTTTTAAAATCTGTAAGTTTTAACTTTTAATAATTAAAAAAAAAACAACTGGTATCCGAACTTTGCTGGCAATCTTTTTTAACAAGTTCAGAAATTTTTTCCCAGAATGCACAAAGGAATTTTATAGTATAAATAACAGGAATACAGGATAATATGATATTTTATACTAAAAAAGGGGTTCAAAGTAAAATGTGATACAACTCTTAAATTTCTCTATTATTTTATAAATTGGCAAATCAATTTAAATGAAAAATTAAAAACTTACTTTTTCTCAGTTAAGAATCTTTACTAATCAAAATTCAAGTAATTTTCAAATATGAGTTTCCCATATGTTACTTGTTCTAGCGTAATTGAAAACTAAACATTTTTTGTAATACTCGTTGCTTTCATAGTGACTGATCCTCAGTTATATATGTTAGATGTTTTAGTTTGAGAAAAATACAGGTCTGAATTTTGCAAACTCTACAACATATTACAGGACCCTCATTGAGTCTCCAGTATTTTTAGCCACAGTTTATAATGAAAGTACTGTATCCTCTATATAGAGAAACAATTAATGGAAAGTTTGAAACTTCTGGAAAACAGATCATTCATTACCCTAAATAAAGCCACATTGAAACAGAAGAAAAAGAAGTTAACACAATTTTGATGTTACAACCAGTGCATGTATGAACAGGAATGTGTTAACATATTGAGTTAATGAACGGTCTTCATTTTCGTCCTCTTAGCAAAATGAACAAAATCTTTGTGAAATACCACAGTGCCCTCGTGCTGATGTACACTCCCTCATTTCCACACGTGGGAGTCACCTTGTGAATGAGATGGTCACTTAGGATAAAAACTAGCATTTATTGAGTGCTTAATCAATGGCAAGCTCTCTTCTACAACTTTCATAATAACCTGATGATCATGTTACTCTTACCTGGTTTCGTAACTGAGAACACCTAGGTACAGGTGAGCTAAGTTACATGGGTCCTCCTCATAACCTGACCGCCTGACACCAAATCACTTAAGAGCTTGTTACAAATGCAGATTCCTTGATCCAGGACCTACTGAGGCATGATCTCCAAGAGGTGGAGTCTGGAATATGTATGGTAAACAGGCTTCAGAGGTGTTTGTAAAGCCTCCTGAATTTGGAGAAATAACACTCTAGTACAATGCTGTGGTTCTAGAGTTCCAGTGAAGGTTTCAACTAAGTACGTGGAGGACAAATTTTATAAATATGGCAAAATATATTTTCTTGGAGACAGCAGGTAAGAAGGGATTTTCTGTTCTGAGAAATTATTTAATTAGTTTAGATAAATGTTTTAATGCCATTGACATGACAGCAAATTTTATTTGTAATAAAATGAGGGTTAATTAATAATCCAGAAGGTTTACCTATTCATTACATGCAACCTCTGAAAAATTTCAGTTGCTTTTCTTATCACATTATTAACAACTATGAAGATAAAACAATGTATTCAGACTCATGCATATGGAGTTACTTAACTCTAGCTGCACAAATGCCAACTTGTTAAGGTAGTAGAGGGGCACAATCCAGTAGTGTATGAAACCCAAAATAACTTAAACAGAACGATATAAATATTTGCCTCTAGGTATCAAGTTTGTAGGGTAATTAAGAAATGGTTTCAGAATCCAATGAAAATTTATATGCAGTTTTAAAAAAAAAGACATTTGAAATGTATACATCAAAAGTTTTTTAAAAAAATGAAAGTAACAACTCTCTATGAGATAACTTACTAAAAATACTATAGAAAATAAAAATGGTCAAAACTGCACTAGTTCCTCTGGCGCCTATAGGGAGGACACTTGGTTCTCAGTTCAAAATCCTGATGTTCACCCTAATGGGATATAAAATGTAATATTGAAAATAACCCAAATGTGCAAGGACTATATACCATGGCCCCTTTTTGGAATAAAAGAATAAATAGGTATGTATTCAGCATAGAAAAAAAGCCTAGATGGATGAATACGAAAATGTAACCTGGAATGGTTTATCAGAGCCTAGTCCACTGAATGCATATTTTAATTTACTGTTTAAATTTTAATGAAGAAAAATCAGTATGTGCTGCTTTCGTTTGAAATCCCCCCTTATTACCAGTAATTAAAGGAGCCCTGGATCTTCTATTTTTACTAGGTAATGTCCTCGTAGAAAGGGCATGTTCAGGACCAGGCTCACTAAGCAGACCAACAAGCAGAAAACTCCCCATTATAAAAATCGATCTCAGTCACCAATCATTATCAGCCACAAAACATGTTAATCCAATTTAAAAAGAATGTGTTAGGAGAGGAGCCCATAGAGAAAGCTCCCCTTCCCTCAGAAGGCCCAGGGCTTAGCAGCATCCCCATGGTTCTGCCCCACACTACCTCATATCTCCAAACTTCTTGCTGATGGCCGTCCCCACGTTGCTGAAAGCTGCAGTTGCCTTCTGCCCTGCGTGACTCAGCGTTTCGTGTGTTTTCTTGTAGCTGGAAGTAAACAGAATCGTAGAAACACAGCTTATACGTGATGATCGCCCACAGAACATTCCCCATCCTTCTCCCTCCTTACTTTGAAAATTCCTTTTCTAAACAGCTTTATGAAGACAATGATCCACAGAAGTTAGTGGTTCTATTCATTGTCTGGGGATGAGGGATGGATGGCTGCCCATCGGTGGGAAAGTCAGACTGCTCAATCTGAATTCAGGGAAAATATCCATAGATAAGTGTAACATGCCGATCAGTCGTGTAACCGCAAACAGACATGCTCTCAGACTACAGTTGTTCTTGAAGTGTGCGTTCAAACTCTTTGAAGAGACATTCTCCAAAAAACAGCCAATGAAGGTAACACAGAAACGAGATAGTGTGTATTTCAAGGAGAAGAATCAACTTTTATTGTTCAGGGGTCAAATTAACCAGAAAGGGGCAACATATAACTAGTATTTCGCTTATTTTTCTAGCATTTATGCCTGGGAATAGGCTAGAAGGGCACATGATCTTAAGAAAACATAGTGACCTTTTTTCAAAGAGTTTTAGGAAGATAATTCAGCAATGGTCTGTTCATTGGCCAATGTTCCCACTAGACTGACTCCTTGAGGACTTGGAGTAAAAGCCAAAGTCCATACAACGGCCTCACGATGATTGTACACAAGCTTGTCCTCTCGGCCCCCTGCTCCAGGCCCCAGACCTTCTCACCGGTCCTACTAGGCCCCATCCTGCCTTAAAGCTTTTGATCTGGCTGCTCTGTCACATGATCCCATCATATCTGGCAGGAAAAAAAAGGAGGGGAGGGTTTTGTTGTCTTGTAAATGTCCCACTTTGAAAAATTAAAAAGAGCAAAGCGGGCAGCCTTAGTCAGATTGTGAAAGTCACCTTTTGCTGTCGATCAGGGCCAGAGACCCCTGGGGCCTTGGCCACGTGGGTGTCAGCAGCATAGAGCATACAGCTGGGTTCTGGGGGTTGGGGAAAGGGAAGCAAGGGAA
The DNA here is from genome assembly GCF_022355385.1 of Mustela nigripes. Lineage (NCBI taxonomy): Eukaryota > Metazoa > Chordata > Mammalia > Carnivora > Mustelidae > Mustela > Mustela nigripes. The sequence goes on along the minus strand of NC_081561.1, from coordinate 74,823,451 downwards.
GAAGGAGCACAGAGCCCCCACGTAGCACTGACTCTGTACAGCCTAAAAGGGGGCTCAAGGGCAAAGTAAAGAAAGACCCTGCAGCATCTATGACCTCTGTGTGAAGCTGGGACCGGAGACTAGGTAGGGAATTCCTGCTTCCGTTGCTCTTGCATTTCTACAGGAATTTCTTGCAATTAGAGCAAATATTTAACTTCCGCTTGTACCTGTTCCTTGTAAACTGTTCACTGTAGTTTATATACTGGAGAACGCTTTGCATTTTGAGATGAGGTGACTTTTGGACACGTGTGTATATATCGCATTCTGAATTTGACGGCTTAATTTCAAAATAGCCAGAGGGAAGCAGTAAGTTAGGGTTCGGGTTAGCTAGCTACATTATGTTTTAAACACACTCGTCTAGAACAAAGTGTGGTGGGTATACACAGGCTTCCAACTACTTTAGTGAAGTATTAGTGACATTAAGTCCTCACCATGAAAAGTGCAACTCCATACTTAGGTGAAATTTCAAAGTTTAAAACCAACCATATGGAGAACTCAAAGGCCTGTTGAAGAGAGACTTTTAGGACTGTTCAATATTTTTTTTTTTTTAAAGATTTTATTTATTTGTCAGAGAGAGAAAGCTTACAAACAGGGGGTGTGGTAAGCAGAGGGAGAAGCAAGCTCCCTGCTGAGCGAGGAGCCTGATTTGGGACTTGATCCCAGGACCCTGGGATCATGACCTCAGCCAAAGGCAGACGCTTAAACCAAAGGAGCCACCCAGGCATTCCAGAACTGTTAAAGTCTTTATTTCTAAGGATTACATAATGTTAAATCTGAAAGGCACTAGAATGCAATTTCTTCATACTACAGATGACGGGACTGAGGCCCGGAAGAACTGTGTGACCTTTTAGAGACAGAGACAGGGCTAGGACTAGTGTGCCTGCCTTCCGGCCGGATGTCTTCTCACCTTGGAGATGACAGACTTTGGAAGGTAGGTTAGGTCAGCTGTCCATAGCTCAAGTATTTGTGGAGAAAAGTAGTAATAGTGCATCTGAAGACTTCTAAGATGCACCTCTTTCCCCACATTTTTACACCTCTCCTCCCTAAACTAATGACCGCATTTCTTAAAAACAATCACGAGACATCCTACATACATTAGAGACCGATAATAGAGGGACAGAGATTGGGGGGGTGGGAGGCAATGAGACAGGGTGGTATGGGAAGAAGTGGCTTCCTGAACAAAGTAACCAGGGATCCCGTGAGAAATAGGCCAGTGGGCTCAGAGCACTTAAAAGCTCTAAGAAGCACTACTCACAGCACAGCGTAAGCCAAGGGTCCCCCTGGAGCTTTTTACCACACAGACCCTGTACGCTTACACTGCGTTCTAATTGGGCTCGATCCTAAAACTGAATGAAGTCATACACATCCCTACCAGAGGCGAGGCGCTCACATCTTGAAAAAAGACCCTCCTGGCAGGCCACTGAAAACCCTGAAGGATGTCATTCCATTTATATCTTACTCCCTGAATTGTGCCATGGAATTTGGCGCACAGTCCTGACTCCTAATGCTTAAAACAAGCTCTCAACCTTATCACATCAAATTACATTCAGTAATATTCAAATAATGAAAAACAACTTAAACACCAACCTTCTGGTTCACCTGACGACCTTGTAATTTAAATGGAAATGGTATTTAGCATTTTAGATGATGTCTCTTATTTTAAGCTAAATATAGAGTTACACCATTGCTGAGTCACATATGTGATGCAAAGAGAACGAATACATTCTCCTGAAACAAACATCAGAATGTTACGGGACGCTCAGCTTGCTGTCCGTTGTGCATGGGGAGGCAGAAAGAGGGGAGCAGATGCTCCCAGCGATCCGTGTTACGTGCCTATCCTCTGTGTGCCTGTGATGCACTTTGCACACTGTGACGCTCTTTCCTAACACATTTTTTACTTTGTTCCCATTACGGTTTTTGAGTCTGCCTCCATGACCTGCGTGTACTTCCTGAGGGCAAGGGCTGCATCTCGTTCATCCGCCCCGTGTCCCCCGAGGCCTGGATAAGCCGGGGCGAGGGCCACAGGAGGCCCGGGGAAGGAAAGAGAGTCCAGGCAGAATGCCAGACTAAGACTCTCAGGACTTGGCAGCGTGCGGCTCCTGGCTCTGGAGGAAGGCCATGGAAGCCTGCCGGGGAGGGAAGGGCAATTTGTCCTCGTGGGCTTCGGAGCGATTCCAGCCAACAGCAGCTATGTGGGAACCTGTGTCCCAACAAGGCTGGCATCTGGTCCAGGCCTGAACCTTTTTTAGGTAGAAGTGTAACCGTGCTAGCAAACAGTAGCTCACACTTACCGCGTATCTCTATGCGTTAACTCACTGAAGACTTCTGACTGGGAGATTTTTTTAAATTAAGGGTATAAGTAAACCTTCTACTTTTCACTGAAAGTCAATGGGAACACAGGCTTTACTTTTCAGAGATCATCTGGCTGGAACGGATAGTCCTTTTTTTTTTTTTTTTTCAGCTTTACTGAGGTATGAATGGCAAAATTGTAAGATGTTTAAAATGTACATCGTGATGATTTGATAGACACACACATTGCGAGAACTCCTCCCACCTAGTTAATACACATCCATCACCTCGCATGTTTTTATATCTATTTTGGTGAGAACATTTAAGACCTACTCCCTTTGCAAATTTCGATTACACAATGCAGGTACCAACCAGAGTCACCGTTACAGGTCAGAGCCTCAGACTTTTATTCATCTTATAAAGGGAAGTTTGCATTTGCCAAAATTTCCCTATGTCCCCCACTCCACTGCCCCTAGCAGTCACCCTTCTACTCTCTGCCTCTAAGAATTTGACTTCTTTTTAAATTTTTTTTAGATTCCACATATGAGTGATGCCACACAGTATCTGTCATTCTCTGACTTATTTCACTTAGCCTAATGCCCTTGAGATTTGTCCTTGTTGTCCAAAGGCAGGATTTCCTTCTTTGTCATGGCTGAATGATATTCCATGGCGTATATATATGCCACATCTTTTTCTTTTCTTTTTTTAAGATTTATTTATTTATTTTGAGAGAGAGAGAACACAAGCAGCGGTGAAGGCAGAGGGAAAAGGAGAAAGATTCTCAAGCAGACTCCCTGCTGAGCACAGTGCCCAGTGTGGGGCTCAATCTGATGATGCCTCTGAGTTCAGGGGCTGAGCCAAGACCAAGAGTTGGGCGCTTAACTGACTGAGCCACCACGCACCCCTACACCACATCTTCTTTAAGGAATGGATAACATTTACTGGCCAGAACAGGCTGGCCAGCACACTGACAAGGGGATCTTCAGCAGGGAGAGGTACAACTCTCTGCAAACCAAATAAAAGACATTCTATTATTCTACTGATTTTTCATGCAGTTCCCCTTGTCATGCCTTACGGATTTGAAAGTAGTATTCATAATCAAAAGGAGAAAGCATGTCTTCTAAAATGTTTTGACTTAAAGCATTTTTTTTTTAACACTCCAATAGAAGAATTAAAAATCCAGAGTCCTTTTACAAGAAGGTATTTTATAGCACAGATACATCTTCTATTACGGGATTTTAAGAAGATTATCATTTTAACAGTTGCCCAGGCAGCATCTCACCAGAGATGCAGAAGTGTTCAGGCTTATTTTCTTCAGGAGGTTCCCTAAACATGTAACCAAAAAAGATTTACCACTTGAACCTGGAAGAGAAGAGTCTATCTCCTGCTTTGTGTGGTAAGATGAAAGGCAAAAGGTAAGCAGAATAAACAGCTGTCTGAGAGATTGACTGTGTGTATCTTTTGAAATGAGGTCTTTAATCTTCACTGGCACTTCCCAACTCAACGGTATTACGACAGGCTTCTCATAAAAGAAGAGGTAACAATCATTACCGACTATAATGGTTTGGAAGTCTTAGAAGCACAAAATCAAAGAGTAAATAAATCAGAAACTAAACTTCAATTTTCAAGGACTGCACATTTTTTTTTAAGGCTGCATTTTCCTGCTCTTTATAAGGATGAAGTTATTAATTGTTCCAAAGGGAGGGAATTGTCCCCAAACCTTCTCCCCTTGGCAGACCTACTGTCTGGTCTGCAGTAGAGCTCATAGGGGCTTACTAGTGGAGAAAGGGTTAGCAGAGGCTGCAGACTTATTAAAATGAAGCCTATCAGTTTGAATAGCCCACAAGAATGTCAGATTTCTGAATTCCTACTCCTTCTACCTACAGAAGAGGTTCAGTTTCTTCTCCTGTAGCCTCCCTACCTCTAATACTTCAAAGTCTCCCACCTCCCTGCTGCCTCTTTAAAGCCTAAAAAGACAACACAAAAAAGCAGCAGAGAACAAACAATAACAAAAACCCTTAAGACTATAATAAAAAAGGGAGGTGATAGGAATTCTGGTGTGTGTTCTTAAAGTCTCTCAAATCAAAGCAAGACAGAACTATGACAGAAACAACAGCAACAAATAACCCCGAATACAGATGATCTTTTGACCTGCTACTGTACCGTTATCTTTCCATAAAGGAGATAATTTCAGTATGCTGTGTAATTATTTCTACTCATTCCATCCTATTCCTACTTGAATCCTACCACAGGCTAAAATATGCCAAGATCCTTCTTCATTAACATATCATAGATTTTCTTTTCAGTATAAATCAAACTAAATAGGTCATGATTGCTTAATCAGTATGCAAAGTATTGCCTCTGGGAATCACCTTCAATCCTCTGACAGCTAGAATTTTTTTTAGTGCTTTGAAATTTAATTCGACCCAACCTAACCCTACCCAGCTCCTCATTCCCTCCCATCAACATTTTCATCCTATGCGGTATAGATCTTGTTCTAGAATGGGTATCATGGCACTAACAGCAGGGATTTAATTAATTCAAGGGTGAAAACAGATTCTGTAACCAAGCCCCCCCCACCCATGTCATTAGGACCTTTCCCCCTCCCTCGGCAGCCAAGAAGAGAGGGTAGGAGAAAGGAGCGCTCCTGAAATTATGTTACTGATATACTTATGCCTCCTTCTTAAGAAAAGGATTGATTCTTCCTTACAAAGGGAGGCTCACATCATTCCTAAAAGAGTGAGGAGGAGTCCATGATCATCCACACTGATTAAACAATCTCTGAGGAACTTTCGCGTAGTCCTGTAGCTTGCGATGAGATCAATATGCAGACGACTCCCCCTGTTTATTTCCATCCCTGCCCCGTCCCCTGAGTGGACCTCTCGACAGAGAGAAACTCGTGTGTCACCAAAACCAATTCTTGAGTCTCCCTGCTAGACTTGTTTTCTAGAACAGCAAACAGGCCTACGAAGTATGACACCATTCTGCCTGCTTTACGATTGGCTCACTGAATCCTCACTACCTATGACATAGGTACTAATATGATCTCATCTCACCGATGCTGGGGACCTAGAGTTCAATCCACACAAATGGAGTCCATAGCCCACGGGCTTAGCCTGATGCAAGGAATGCCCGCTGCTGTAAACCGTCCCAGTGCTCAACGGGCTGCCACTGTCAAAGACCAGACAGTCACATTTGATCCTTGCATTTCCCTCCTCTCCCACCCCCAAACCTTTGGGAACCCCCCCGGCCTGGCCTCTAAATCCTGTCCCCTCTCTGTCCCTCACTATCCTCACCAAAGTGGACTAAGACAGTCGTCTCAGAAATGATTTTCCAGTCTCCACTCCTGCCTCTCTCCATTCTGTAGAACACAAAGAAACCAGAGTGATTTTTTTTTTTTTTTAAGGTGAATCGGAACAGATTACTTCCTGCTTCAAACCTTACAGTGGCCTCCAGAGCCCTTGGAATAAGAGTCCCAGTTCTCCCCTTGGTCTGGGAGGCCCCCGAGGACCTGACCTCTACCCCCATCTCTCCATTTCAAAACGGCTTCCGGCCTCGGGGTCTTTGCAGCAACTTTTGCCTCAACCCCAAAGGTCTCTCTTACATCATCACAAGACGGGATCCTTCTGGTCATTCAGATGTCAGCTCAGAGTAACCTCGCAGGACAGCACTAGGACAGGACTCCCCTGCCTGGGACTCTGTCACAGCGGCTTCTGCCCTGTCCTCTAGCCCGTCAGCCTCTGCTTTCTTATCACAGGACTTCTGACAGCTCCTCTCATCGTGGCTTTGTCACGGGTTTCGTGCTCTTTTCAACACTCTACGAAGCTAAGAACTTTGTTCATCTTGTTGAATCCCATATCCTGAGGGCTTAGATTAGCTCCTGGGTAGTAACAACACTTAAGACATGGTGGGCAAATGAAATGTCATGACCCTTTTAATGGCTTTCTAGTGCCTGTGGAGTAAGAGTAACTCTATTAACAGGAACCACAAGGCCCTGTGTAACCCCTGGCCACTTTTCCCTGCTGTCTCCGAAACATTAATGAACTGGACTGCTTTCCCCGGGGGGGGTGGTGGGGAGAGGGAGCCTTCTCTCCTTCTGGCCATCAGCAGGCTGCGCCTCCCTCAGGAGGCTCCCCCTGCCCCTCCAGGCCTGATGAAGTTCCCACTCATCCGTCAGAGCTCTGCTGAAGCATCCATCTCCTGCCTTGAAAAGCCTTCCCTGAGGCCCTAGGCAAGGTTCAGTCTCCTGCTTCACACACAACACTATTTTCCTTCACGTCACTCCTCATATTTACTCTTTAACTACTTATTGGGAATATCTTATAAAATACACAAAAACAAAAACCAAACTCTGTTGTCCTGACTAGTCTTTCAGCTCTGTAACCCTAGGGAATAGAATCTATTCATTTAACTGAAAGACCCCTCCCCTAGAAAGACCCCTCCCTTAGTAGACAGATAGGATAACTAACCGCTTGTTTGCTTTTCTGTAAACCGCTGGCTTTTAGGTATAGACCAGGTTATTAATTAGGTTATTAATTGCTTATTAATCACTCTTTTGCCCTTCTGTAACCGCTTGGCTTATAGAAATAATAGAGACGCCATGATGGCATTCCTACCTTCCCCCTTCTTGTTCCCCTTTCCCGCCTCTCTCCTCCCGCGCTCGGGCCCTCAGAACCAATCAGCTTGTTCCCCCTTCCCGCCTCTCTTCGGCGCGCGCGGGTCCTTAGAGCCAATCAGCAAACTCCAAGTATGCCTTTTTCAAAGTTCAAACTGTCCACCAATCAGTTGCGCCCCACCCAAAACTTGTTTGTACCTTCCTATAAAAGACCCCGCTTCTCTCCGGTCGGGGTGCTCGGTTAGCCGGAGCTACCGACCACCCCGTGACAATAAACCTCTTGCTGTTTGCATCCAGTGGCAGTGTTGGATTCTTGGGTAAGGGGATCCGCGGGTCTTTCAAACAAAAGGCTTGCTCCTAACTAGACTGCCTGACTACAGAACCAACTTGTTCTTCAAGCACGAGGAAACCGGAGACTATGTATTTTCCCGCGTGGGAGGAGGCTACCCACCCTCCTTGAACTTGCTCCCTCTAATTCCGCGTCTCCCATGACTGTGAATCTCTCCCCACCCAGCCCCCTCAGACCAGGGCAAACCTGACATAGCCTCTGCCCAGACATGGGCTGCTCCGTCCCTCCCCTCAGCAACAGGAGCGCCGGAGTCATCCTGCCCTCTGTTGGGTTAGCCCGCTCCTGCAGTGTGCTTAGGGAGGCCAAGCAGCAAGATCCTGCCTGGGTCTTACACCCTCAAAGGAGGTTCAGATCAGCATGACAGGAGGCGCCCAGGACCAGGATGCTGGAGCTTGTTCCTCCTCACTCTGTCAGGGCCATTAAGTGGTTTAAGCCACCAAAGTGCAAAGACGGAAGCCCAAACTACTGACAGAGAAGCTCACTTAGTAGTGTTGCCATATATAATTTACATTGATAAACACCACCATGCGTTCTCTTAAGGTCTTCCATAATTGTCACCATTGGGTCGGAGAAGGTTAATTTGCCCCCGGAGATAACTCCATGGGCTCCCTGGCTCCATCCTGCCCTACTCTGGGCTGTGCTCTGATGCTGCTGGTTTGAGCCCTTGGGGAACACCAGCATAGGAGCGGATAAGACTAAGAGGCTGTGGCAGGGGAAGAGAACATTCTTCTGAACATGGAACCTAGGGGAAGCAGAGTGGGGAGACGCCAAGTTCCTTTAGATGGAACTCTTCGTACAAAGGGCCCCTTCACTGGGTCTTAGGGCTTAGTTTTCTGCAGCCAGCAGGCAGAGCTGGCCACCGGCAAAACTGAAGTGCTTGCTGTCCACTGGTACTTGTTCCTACTGCCAGGCCTATCTAAGTTGGGAGAAAAGTACCTGCAAAGAGAAAAATTGATTTCCACTAAAATATTAGGAATGCAATCTTTATCATCCAGTGGATAATGCCAGGGAAGAAAATGCATAATACAAAGACAAAAACTGGGGGCTAATGTTAGGGTCAGGGATAGGAACTTTCTCTATCGGCCCTTACCCCCCAACTGAAAGAAAAAGAAAAATTACATCATGAGGTGGGCACCTTCTTCCCTTTGATACAAGAACACCTGGCAAGCAAAAGATTTTAAATCATTAGAAAAGCACCACCGTAGTTGAGTAACTCATGTAATTTAAAGAGTAATCCAATGAAAGTATGATTGTTCAATATCCAAAGTTATTTTGTATCTTGCCTAATATCAGACAAAAAGATAATGGGGGAGCCTAAACCATTTCTGGTGGTGTGAGCAGGAAAAACTCACTTTTCCTGTGTGTCTCCTTTGCTGTTGGGCCGACCCCCACACTCACAACACATTGGACACTGGACACATAGTTTTTCCCTCACCAAGCAAATCTGGGACACCAGCTGGGTGTCCTAAAATTTAAGGCACTGCATACTGGGTGACAGTGTCAGCTCCCACAGGGTCAATCCTACAACACCGCCGCCCTCATCCCCCTTCAGATACCAATGGCAAGTGCAGGTTATCGCCCGTGTGCTTCTGGCCAATGGGCCATAAATTGGAGGTGCCTATAACCTCCTCCTCAAGTTTGTTTAATTTGCCAGAGTGGTTTCAGAACTCCGGAAAATGGTTTCCTTACTAGATGACTGGTTTATATAAAAGGATATGACAAAGGGTACAGACAGGGCAAGGTGTATAGGGAGGGCTGTGGGGCTTCCATGCTCTCTCTTGGTGTGCCCCTCCCCCAGCATTGTCCTGTGTCCATCAACCCAGAAGCTCTCTGGAGACCATGTTTTGGGGATGTTAGGTACGACCCGTCATTAACTCCATTTCCAGCCCCCTCTTCTCTCTCTGGAGGAAAGGGCACGGCATTCCAAGTCCAAGCTACTAATCATGGCTTGGTCTTTCCTGTGACCGGCTCCCCCATCCCAGAGTCACTGAGAATTACCTCATTAGAACAAAGAATACTACCACTACTCTGGAAATTCCAAGAGATTTAGGGAGTCTGTGTCAGGATCCAGGGAGAGAGAGCACACGAGCGCGTGCGTGCGTGCGTGCACACACACACACACACACACTTCTATGATCTCACATGGCCTTACCGCAGCTCTAAATACTCTCTAGAGTAGATGAAAAGCATACCCCCAAAGTATAAGCATTCCTTTTTAAATCAGTGGGCAACAAGTCTGTACTAAACCTGCCAACCATTTGGTATAGAAACTGAAAATCTGTAGTGAATGCTGAGTATTTGAGGAAAAAGCACCTGTCCGTTTAGAACTGTATGAGAAAACATAAAGAGAGAAATATCTACTTCAGGAATGTTTAGAAGTATCTAATTCAGAGAAAAAATACAAACCCATAAAAGTCATCTGGTGGACAGTTTAATTTCATGAAGTTACTTTTCAGAGTCTACACCAGACAGTGTATTTAATGATTATTCATATTTATTTTATTTCTAGAGAAAATATTTTTCCTAGCCACAAGTTCCAAATCAGTCTCATAGAAAAAACCCAAAACCCAAAACAGAAGAAGTGAGAGACAGCAAGAAGTGATTTTTTAGAAATTCTGTGGCTAGACTTACGCAGTCGAGGTCTGCATGTCGTGCCAGCTTCTGCTGAAATTCTGCTTCAATTCGTTCATCAGGTTCATGCCGAGTTTTTGCTTTATCTCAACCAGATGCCTTTCTTTAGCCGATAAAACTTGCCGTAATGTTGTGATTTCGTCTTCGAGCTATAGGTAGGAGGGAAAGCGATGCGGAAAGATGTGAGGGCAGTTGAAAGACACACCTGCAAAGCGCTCGGTGCTCTAAAGCTGCCCGGCGCACCACTGTATTCCAGGCCCATGTTTACTTCTAGCCAACACATCCCACAGTGATGACGGTCTGATATTTTGAAGTAGAAGCAGATTTCTTTAGTTTTAATGATTATAAAAGCAATCATTGCTCCTTATAAAAAATTCAGACAGCAAAATATAAACAAGAATGATTACCTCTAATCCACTAGAAAATAGCCGCTACTCAACTTTTTGGCTTCTCATCTTCCAATTCCCCCCCCCCCCCCCCAAAAACGACAGGCTTGAACTCACAGCCCTGAGATCAAGAGTGAGCTGAGATCAAGAGTTGGACACTTAATCAATTGAGCCACCCAGGTGCCCACCTCCCAAAATGTTTTCTTTTCTTCTTCTTTTTTTTAAATATTTAATTTGCTCCTAAGAGCAACTTCATGTGTCACTGGTCAGTACTGTGTGTTTATTTTTATTATTATTTTTTTGTTTGTTTATCTTATTTTTATTTTTTTTAACATCTTAATTTAATTTAATTTTATTTTTTCAGTGTTCCAAGATTCATTGTTTATGCACCACACCCGGTGCTCCATGCAACACGTGCCCTCCGTAATACCCACCACCGGGCTCACCTAGCCCCCCACCCCTGTGTGCGTATTTTTTGCCCATCACACATCACTGCATTGATGCGGACACTGACTGGGCAGACACTGGTTTTGCCAAGCTAGTGCCTCAGGAGGGGAGAACAAGGTGGGAGAGGATGTATGCAAGAATGTGATTCGTGGGTCTTTTTCTTTTTAACAATGTACTGACAAATAATTGATGTATAATAAACCACCCATATTTAAAGTGTATAGCCTGTAAGTTTTGACATATGTGTTACTCTGGTGAAGGCATCACTGCTACCGAGAAAGGGAACATGCCCATCACCTCCAAAAATCTTCTAGGTCTTCGTTGTCGTTCCTCTCTCTTCCTTCCCCCACCCCGCCTCCCGGGTAGCCGCTCGCTGGTCTTTCTTTCACTCCACAGCACATACTCATTTTGTGTGCCTTTGTTCACTCGGTCTCATTACTTGAGGTTTTGGGGACTTATCCATGTTGCTGCATTATCACAGGTTCTACCCGTTTTATTGAAGAGCAGTATTCCTTGTATGGACAGTTTGTTACCTATTCACCTGGTGAAGGACATTTGGGTTTGGCCAATGCAAATAAAGCTGCCATGACCACTCATGTACAAGGGTATAGCGAGGATATATTTCTTCTTTCCACTGAATAAGAAGAAAAGCAAATCTCATAAAACTGCTCTTGTTCACTATGTAAAACAGTATGGAGATCCCTCAAAAGATTAAAAATAGAACTACCATACCACCCAGCAATTTTCCTTCTGGGTATTTATTCAAAGAAAATGAAAACATTAACTCAAAAAGGTGCATACACCCCCGTGTTCACTGCAGCATTATTTACAATAGCCAAAATATGGAAACAAGCTAAGCGTCCACTGATGGAAGAATGGAGAAAGAAAATGTCACACACACACACACACACACACACACACACACACACACACACACAAAGAGAGAGAAATATTATTCAGCCATAAAAAAGATGGAAATGTTGCTATTTATGACATGGATGGAACTTGAGGGTATTATGCTAAGTGAAATGTTATCAGACAGAGAAAAACAAATACCATAAGATGTCATTTATATGTGGAATCTAAAAAACAAAGCAAATGAAAACAAGCTCATAGATACAGAGAAGAGATTGGTGATTGCCAGCGGGAGGGGTGCGGGGGGGGGCGTGGATGAAATGGGTGAAGAAGGTGAAAATGTACAAACTTACAGTTATAAAATAGGCAAGTCACACACACAAAAACTGCCCCTGCAAATGTAATTTCTAACAAAGCAGCTCTTGTAAAATGCTCAGATTTTCGAGAGTGGTGCTATAACCTGTGAAAATCAATTTGAAACTCCATGAAATCTTTGATTCTGATTGTCGTATTTTATTCTGTTGTCATGTTTTATATTGCCCTGGTAATATTGCTTAAATGTACAAAATGATCCTGACTTCCTTTGTGAAGCCAGAAGAGAACTATCAGTACTCCCTTAGCCTCCCACATGCACAGGGGTCATAAAAAGCCTGACATTTTCACCAGATTTCTTATTTTTACAAATGTGGCCGCCGTGTCTCATCTACAGTCAGAATATCTAGCTCTACTTCTGACCACAAACCACATTTACACTAACACCATCAGTCATGAGGAGCAGAAGTGCTCCTCAGGTTACTGGAGATACAGCTGCTAAAAATGCCTCTCGAGAAAGACAGGCACCTTGGCACAGATTAGACTTTTTACTAGTGCAAGGAAGATTTTACCCCAATGGTGGACAGATCGGAATAGTGTAAAGCTTCACGGACATAAATAATCACTTCTGTAAAATAGGCAAAATTCTAAGTTGGAAGCATCTTAAATACTATGGTGGGGGAAAAAAAAAAACCCAATCTCTTGGAGTTTTTAATATCAGCAAATATCCTAGTAATCTCACATTAGTCATTTCTTATGTTTATGGGACAGTTTTCCAGTGTTCACAGGAATCTTTCTAACATGATTACCCATTCCACAAACATGTTCTAGTCAGTAGCACAGTCTTGAGGAGCAGGTCTTCAGTATGCAGACATATACTCACTGCTGCAAAAGGAGTCCACTTCAGGATCACCAAAGGGGGTCATGCTTTTGGTCTCCCCATTAAATGAGAACACATGGTTATTTTAAAATTAAACCCTCTATTCTTTCGCTATCCCGTCACATTCCACTTTTTCATATTTGTCAATGTGTCTCTTGCGTTTAATCTGTGGTCTGCTATTTCTCAAGGTTGTATCTCTAGCTGTCTTTCTGTAGCAGCCTTTTATTCTGTAAAAAAGACATTTTCTGCTTTCTTTTGCATCAATAATATGTTCTGAGTGACTGAAATTATTGGGAATCTTGGGTTTTTTTATCCATTGGGTAAGACTGCAATTTTCACTCTGTAATAAAAATAAGGGGACAATTTTTAACTGGCAGTAAGAACTTACAGATGTAGAGAAGAGGAAGGAGGCTCAAACATCTTGATATTCTCAACCTCCTATCTATGGGACCCTAGAAATGTATTCAATATTGGGGGGCAATAAGAGATTCATTAGTTATTTGAGGGAGGCAAGGGATTCGTAGTTTTCTTTTCTTTTCTTTTTTTTTTTTTAAGATTTTATTTTATTTATTTGTCATAGAGAGAGAAACGAGAGCAAGCACAGGCAGGCAGAGTGGCAGGCAGAGGCAGAGGGAGAAGCAGGCTCCCTGCCAAGCAAGGAGCCCGATGTGGGACTCAATCCCAGGACGCCGGGATCATGACCTGAGCCACCCAGGCGTCCCGGGATTCATAGTTTTCTAATGAAATCCTTAATCCCCCAGAAGTGAAGAGAAACACTAAAGTGATCAATTTACCAAACACCAACCTAAAGAAAGAACAATGAAGTCCCACACCTAATATTCTAGACATGGAAGCACACATTAAAAAGTATTTGTAAGGGGGCGCCTGGGTGGCTCGGTGGGTTAAAGCCTCTGCCTTCTGCTCAGGTCATGATCCCAGCGTCCTGGGATCTGGGATCGAGCCCCACAAGGGGCTCTGGGATCAAGCCCCACATAGGGCTCTCTGCTTCCTCCTCTCTCTACCTGTCTCTCTGCCTGCTTGTGATCTCTGTCTGTCAAATTAAAAAAAAAAAAAAGTATTTGTAAGGAACAGACTTTTAATGATAGAAACATGAACTTGGTTTACTCAGTTTGGTCTGTTCTCCAATTCTTTAATGAAATTCTCATCATTTCAATGAAACATTGAGCCTCACATTTCTTCAAGCTTTCAGGATATTTATCAGTGATCTAAATATATGCCAAAAAATCTATGAGCAAATTCAGAAATTGAAAAAAAAACACGTAATCTTCAATTATATTAGCTTGCAAGAATGAAAATGAGAACCCCGTCTCTTTCTACAGAACAGAGAGTTCTGCCTCACAGCAGAGTCTTTAATCACAAATATTTTAAATGATGCTCATGACGAGAGTCCACCCCTCATTCGACTAATGAGATTTTTTTGGTCTGGTTACACCAGTGGTTTTCAATTTCAGTTCGCATAAGAGTTACTCACTGGGCATATTTAAGATGCAGATTTTAATGTCCTAAGACTCTGATATCTTCAACTTGGTAGGGCCAGGCTACATACACTATTTAACCCGTGCTCCCAGATACTCTGAGGCTGGTGGTATGAAAACCTGATACCGTGAGTACCTCTCTGAGCCACAGCAAATTCCTTCTGGGATGAGGTGGAGTGCAGGTAAGTCATTAACGGAAGTGTTTAAGATATCCTTTCTGCTTTAACTTTAATCATTTCTTTATTATAAACTAATAGTCTGGTTCTTTGGTTTTCTGACTCCCTAGACGATCTGTTGGATGACCCATATTCATGATTAAGATTAGATACTGAAACTTGATTACTTAAATATGAATTAACAGGTGCATATTGGTGAGGATGTAGCAAAACTGGAAGCCTTGTACATGGCTGGGTAGGAATGGTAGGAATGGAAAATGGCCCCTGTGGAAAAGAGTCTGGTAGTTTCTTAAAAAGTTAAACATAAAATTACCATATGACCAACAATTCCACTCCCAGGTATATTCCCCAAAGAATATGAACAAATACCTGCATACACATGTTCATAATAGCACCATTCACAATAGCCAGATGGGAAAACAGCTGACATAGCCATCAATGGATGAACAGATACACAACTGCACTAGTCACAAAAATGGAGTATTATTCAGCCATAAAAAAGAATGGAGTATTGAGATATGCTACAACGTGGATGAACCTCAAAAACATCTGGCCCAGTGAAAGATGCCAGACACAAAAGGTCATCTCTTCTATGAAATATACAGGATAGTAAATCCATAGAGGCAGAATGCAGAAGGGGAAAAAGAAAGCAACTGCATAACAAATATGGGGTTTCTTTTTGGGGTACTAAAAATAGTTTGGAACTAGAGGTGGTAGTTACACAACATTGTAAGTATACTAAATGCTACTGAACTGTTCACTTTAAAATAGCTAATTTTATATCTCAATTAAAAATATAAAAAAACATAAATTAACCTGGAGTAGCTAATTAATTACCTTCAAAATGGAATTTGTGTTAGAAGATAGAAAATTTACTTTCCTATTTTATCTGCCACATTACATAAAATATCTAATTTATATCCAGGTGAAAATCTTTCATAAACTATTAAAGCATCATTATGATGCTTAGGAGTAAGAGAATTTGGTCTCTTGCATATACTACTTCAAGACCAGACTCCTCTCCTGGCTAATCATGCCTTTGGCTAAGACTCCTAGGAAGTAAGATCAAAATCCAGATACTACTTGAGAGAGTGCAATGGTTATTTTTATACGTCAACTTGGCTGGGCCATGGGATGCCCAGCCATTTGGTCAAATATCATGCTGCATGTACCCGGGAGGTATTTATTTATTTATTGCTTGCATAGGATTAACAACTGAATTGGTAGACTGAGTAGAGCAGATTGCCTTCCCAAGGTGGTGGGCCTCATCAAATCAGTTGAAGGTCAAAATAGAACAAAAGGGCTGACCTTCCTTCAGTTAATAAGGACTCTTCTTGCCTGGCTGCTTCTGAGTTGGGACATTGTTGTTCTTCTTCGTTCAGACTTAAACTGTAACATCCGCTGTTCTTAGGCCTCAAGCCTGCTGGCCTTCAGACGAGAGCTATATCATCAGCTACCCCGGGTCTCCAGCTTACTGACCGTAGATCCTGTGATTGTCAGCCTCGATAATCACATCAGCCAATTCCTTGTAAAATTTCTTTTTATAGATACATACATATATATTACTGGTTCTGTGTCTCTGAAGGACTCTAATACAGAAGGGTATTATAATAAGATATTACTGATTATGAACACTTCAGTTGTTCACTACTGAGTCCAGAAAGAATAAAGAAGGCCTTGAAGGAAGTAACTAAGAAAGACCCAGAGCCTAAGGCACTTCTTTGTAAGTCTATAAGACACGTGGCTTGAGGGTACTGTGTTCTTCCTGGGGAACCACACACAAAAGGAAGGAAGAAGAGCCCAAAGGGAGATGAAGGGAGCCTGAAAATTGGCTTTGCCTACTGGATCATGCTGCCTGTTGTTTTTCCTACTCCTATTAATGCCTATTTTTCTTGAGTCATTTTATCTAGAGGACACTGGCAGTATTTGATGGTTATATAATCATAAATTTATAGTACTAATGACAACATTTCATCCTTCTCAAAAGCCCAGGCACATTATGGAATACAAAGCGTAACATGCAGCTTAGGAACGTAAGAGTGGAATAGGATGGAAGCAGCACAGAAATAGTGAGCAAGTTTATTCAAAGACGGGGAAAGAGAGGGACTCCTGGGCGGCTCAGTGGGTTAAGCCTCTGCCTTCAGCTCAGGTCAGGATCTCAGGGTCCTGGAATCGAGCTCCGCATGGCGGCCCTCTGCTCAGCAGGGAGTTTGCTTCTCCCTCTGCCCCTCCCCCCGCTTGTGTTTTCTCCCTCTCTTTCTCTTTCTCTCAAACAAATAAAATCTTAAAAAAAGAAAAAAAAAAGGAGAGAAAGAAAAGAAAAACCTCAAAGAACATGTATGTAAAATCTCAAAAAAGATGTCAGGACCTAAAGGGAACAAATAACTGAAATAAAATAATATGTCTTTGTATACTGGTAAGGTTTGTAAGAAAACATATTCAAACACTGTTATTTAAAAATGCAAATATTATAAAGCGTCTGCCTTCGGCTCTAGTCATGATCCCTGGATCCTGGGATTGAGCCCCACATCGGGCTCCCTGCTCAGCGGGTAGCCTGCTTCCCCTCTCCCACTCCCCCTGCTTGTGTTCCCTCTCTCCCTGTGTCTCTCTCTGTCAAATAAATGCAATCTTTAAAAAAAAATGCAAATATCTTGGGGCACCTGGCTGGCTCAGATGGCAGAACACGTGACTCTTGGGGTCATGGGTTCGAGCTCCATGTTAGGTGCGGAGGTTCCAAAAAAAAAAAAAAACAACCTTAAAAAAAGTAAATATTTCTTTAAGCTATAAAATAATTCAAGATCATGACAAGTCTTAATTGCATACCTTCTATACAAAGACCACTGCACCAGTGTTGTGTTGGCCTCACAATGAAGAAACTTAAAAACACACATACTGCATGATCACAGTAATAAATGAAAGACTAAACTGTTCATATCAGGTTCCTCTTTTCAAGTGCAAACTTCATCTGAGATGTAGCCTTTTGGACACTATTGGCTTATGTTAGGTCTCCTGACACAAGGACAGATCTTCCATTGCCTGCACTCGGCAGCACACAACATGATGGCTGTGTGGATGAGTGGAGTTATGAGTTTGTCCGAAGTGTAAGGGCATCTTCAGGGCCATATGAACAACAGCAGCTGGTGGGGGGCATCCGGCAGAGTCACAAAACTGTGGGACAACCTAAGCACCCCAGGGAGAGGAGCACACTGAAGAGGAACCTGGATGCCTGGCACATTCCAAGACCCCTTGTAAGCAAGGGAGACAGAGATGAGAAGTCCTCATCCACAAAGCTCTTCCTTTGTGTCATGGCCCCCAATGACCGTCTGACTCAAAGGCAACCTATTAGGCTGGCCTGCGAGGCATCCTGTTATCCAGGTGGCGAACGGATCTGATAGGACCTTCCCTCAGGCACAGAGAGGGGTGGCTTGTGACAGGTGCCCAGAAAGAACGTCTGTGGAGAGCTGAGGAAGCTCTAAAAGCTGTCTCTGGTCTTGGAAGGGCCACTTGGGGGATTGCTGAGATTGCTCTCCGTGTGTCCTTGTTGCAATAAGACCCCAGCATCTGAGTTGATTTGAATGCCTATGTGATCGGAAAGGACCTGGTTTGGGGTGGGTGTGTGAGCATGAGTGTGCATGCGTGTGTGTGGGAGCAAGTGTCGTCAGGTGCACACACACAGCCGCAGGCATTCACGGAAGGGCGAGCAAAGCAGATTTAAGAAAAGGTTGAGCATTAAGCAGAGGTGGCCTGAGGTGGATGAAGAAATGGAAATGTGAAGAGAAAAAACAGCAAGAGAAAAAACAAAACCATTTCCTTGCTTTTCACGGGGCCCGGGGCACGCAGCAGCACCCGTGTGCCTCTGGGAGTCACGATGCCTCTCTGGCAACGTGTGGTACTTCTTCATTCCTGGAGACTCCAGAAATAAGAGACAGGAAGCACTCCAGCACATCCAGAGGATGAGAACACGAATCCTGGTCACTTGAACAGGGTAACGGGGTCTGGCGTTATTTGCAGAAGGCAGGCTCACGAGTCTTAGTAATGAGATGTGTTGGAAGCTTAGTAATGTGGCAAGTGAGACAGAAATTTCTGGAAACACCACTGGGTTTTGTAGTACAGGGGCATCCACTTAGAACCAAGGCTCACTTTTTCTTGAACATTTAGAAAGTAAAGAACACACTCAAAAAACACACTGTTCTATGGGTGCGTGTATACTCCAGCAGTCCTAGAACCCCCAAAACTCAAGGCACTCTCTAAAGGTGGTCAGCTACAGAGGTTTTGTCTGAACTTAGACTTGGACCATAACAGTGCAGGAATTAAATTTCAGCTCAGAATCAGCTGACACAGTCTGCAGAATATAACTTTTGGATACCACAACTGACATGAACAAGTTGGTCATGAACCAGAGTTCTGGGCTGTAAGGAAACACGGAGCTAGGACATTTTCTTCCCCAGCTGACTTCGGTCCGGCCTGCTGGCGTGTGTGGCCAACCGGAAGTCGGCTGGGTGGTTGTAGATCAGTGGCCGCAGACAGACTCCGCTCAAGAGCCAGGCTATTTGATTTGAGGCTGTGCTTGCTAAAATAATTTCTGTTGTGCCAGAAGAACAAGCTGCTCTGTCCATTTTATAATGAAGTTATTTTTGGGTGTGTTTTGTGAAAGCACCTAAAAAGTCTTTAATATTATTATAAGCTGTCTGAAACAAATGCCCCAGCATTCGGGCTTGAGGCCTGGAGCGGACAGAGCAGGGTGAGGGCGAGGTGCCGCCCCAAGCCGTGTCCTCTGCCTGCGACTGAGCCCAGAGCCTTGCTTCTGGATTGACCAGGAGCTTCCTGCCCTGGGATCCAGGGACGTAGAATGGGGAGGAATATGGGTCTCATTCCTCTGGCCCTAACTGCTTCTTCTACTTGAAAAGCTCCCTTTCTCCAGCGCTTTCCTCTTACAATGTAACCGCTTGGTAGCAAAGTCTGAAAGGGCTGGCTTTAACAGAAGTTGTATTCCGGACCAGCCAGGCGTCATCCCTGCCTCCAAGTCTAGAGGCCCGCAGCGACTACACCAGTTTTAAGGCAACCGAAATTCACCATAGCTTTCCTCTTTGCCCCCAGAACTTTACTCCTCTGCAAACAAGTACACGACTTAACGCAATCCAGTTGCTTCCGTGACCTCTCATTACAGAAAGAAATCACTTCGAAGTATTGCTTGAGCTAAGCTGCTGACCTAAAGCAGGAATTGCTCTTACAAAGGAGCCTGTACCTGTACCTATACCAAGGTCTTGGAGGAATTCATCAGGTCCGTAAGTGATTACTGTTCCCGTAATATTGTGAAATTAAAAAGAGTAAGAGGCGCATATTTATAGCTACTTGTTACTGTTGCTTCAGAAACATTAACTATGCCTTTTTCTACTATAACCAGTGGATAATGGACCACTAGCATTTACAAAAAACACCCTAGAAAAAAATGAATTCTGTTACAATATCATTTATTAAATTTTATTAAATGAAAGACAATAGGGGTGCCTGGGTAGCCCAGTCGGTTAAGCCTCCAACTCTTGATTTCATCTCAAGTCATGATCTCAGGGTCATGAGATCCAGCCCCACGTAAAACTCCGTGACTTGAGATTCTCTGCTTCCCCCAATGCCCCGTCCTCCACCCTTGCTGGTGCTCTCTCAATAAATAAATAAATACATGAAAGACAACATAACTAAAACATGGGACTTATACAAAACTAACAATAACTCCTAAGATCCTGAGGCAGACAGAAGGACAATAAAATGGCGAAACATACCTGAACTAATTCTGCCTTTAACTCTTCTCTTTCCTCCTCAGACAGCATGCTAGAGAAGTCAGCACTTGCTACCGTGTCTTCATCTCGTCCTTGCAATGGTTCAGTCTCCAACAAACCTTTAGGCAAGATAGATAAAACATAATGCAATTAAAAAAAAAAAAAGAATTTGGCCAACTTCTGTTTCCACAGTCTGGAGAATTAGATATCCTGACAGACCCTCCTGCTAAAACAACAACAACAACAACAAAAAACAATTAAAAATTCCTGGGGCATCAGTCGGTTAGGCATCTGCCTTCGGCTTGGGTCATGATCTTGGGGTCCTGGGATCAAGCCTCATGTTGGGACTTCTTGCTCAGTGGGATGCCTGCTTCTCCCTCTGCCTCTGCCCTTCACCCCTGCCCTTGCTCGTGAGCACTCTCTCTCTCTCAAATAATTGAATGGGATCTTTAAAAAATATATAAATGAAATAAAAAAAAAACCAAAACTTCCAGAAAAAAAAAATCTCTCTAAATGTGTGATGAGCTGCTAAGATAGTAAAGAACACTAAGAAGCCAAAGATCTAAGTCAAAGTGGGAAGCCAGAGGTGTAAACAGAAGAAGTTTTCATTAGTTCCACATTGGCCACCAAGATGAATTCCGGCTTCGGTGTTCACAGTCTCCTGGGGTGCAGAGGACAGAGGACAAAGCCTAGGGCCACCCAAGGAGAGGGGATCTGCATCCCCACAGGGCTGCACCCTGAGAGGAAGGTGAACTGGAAACCAATGCCATCGCTGCCCACAAGGATCTGGGAGGCAAGCAGCCTTGACCCTCAGCACTGAGTGGGCAACAAAACACGCCTGCCTAAGGCTCCTCACCCTGGAGGGACTGTGTGTGAGCTGAATGCACACTACATGGGTGGTCCAAAAGAAGCTGTAGAGAAGACAGCACTGTAACTTTTTTAAACTTCCACTTGGCACGTGGAAATCGTGTGGAAAAGGAACTTGGACCAGCAGCAGCTGTGAGGGGACATCACAAGCTGATGCTGGTAGAGGGACACAGGGAAGCACCTGGCTTCCTGAGGACATCACTGGGCCACACAATGACCCCGAACAGTACCACTTCTAACTTGTTATGTGAGAAAAATGCCTTCTTGTAAGGCCACCACATAAATGGAAGCTTCCTTTAGGACACGAGCTATGACGGAGCTAGCGTTTATATACATCTGTGGGGGAAAGGAAGACCTTTTAGTAAACTGTCCCAGAACAACTTGTTATCCGTGTAGAAAAAATAAAATTGGACACCTTCACATAATTCTCAGAGATTAAATTATAAGCATTTTAGAAGAGAGTAGGGTTTATGAAACTCTAGGTAGGAAGGGACTTCTTAAACAAGATGCAGAAAAGGCAAATCATGAAAAAAGGTGAATAAAAGGACAAATGTCTCTTCATCACACACACTAAATGGAAAGTTAAAAGATATCTCCCATATGTATAACTAGCAAAAGATGAGGTCCCAGAATAAAGAGAATTCTTACAAACTAGGCAAAAAAAAAAAAAAAAAAAAAGGAAAAAGGAAATAACCCACCAGAAACACAGCCCAAAAGACCCAAAACAGATTTGCTATAGGAAGAAATCACAAATGGTTACCCAAGAAAACATGCTGAATGTCACTAATGTTCAGGGAAATACAAATTAAATCACTTCACAACCATTGGATTAGTAAAAAGTTCAAAGTCTGACATTACCAAATGTTGATGACTACATGGAGGACAGAAAACTCTCATACTCTCCCGGCAAGAATATAAAGAGAGACAAATAACTTGGAAAATAATCTAACATGATCGAGTAAGTTCATTTCTACACCGATGGATATACCTGAGACACTCATACATGAACGCCCAAGGCCATCAATAAGAACTTTCATGGTTCAAAAACTGTGGATCATGCCAAAGTCCATCAACAGGACAATACACAAGTGTACCACGATGCATTTATGCCCGCACGATTGACGACAGTAAAGTGAGTGAGCTGCGGCCACTCCACATGGAGGAAACTCCAGAAAAAGATACTGAGTGAAATGCACAAGTTGCAGAAGAAGAATAAAGTATAACCTCACCCGTACAAAGACCAAAAATATGCAAAACTAAATAAAACATTGTTTAGAAATAAAATTATAAAGAAAAGCAAGACAGTGATAAAAATAATTCAGGTCCAATGTTTTCTCTGAGGCAGAGTGGGTGTAGATGGGAACAGCGAACTTACAAAGGATCTCTACAGGGCTAATGGGAATGCTCCATTTCTGGGACACCGGATTTCCATGTAGGAGTGTTTTCTACACTTTAAGCTTATTTTGTCCATATTCTTTTGTCTAGATATTATTATTT
This sequence comes from Mustela nigripes, assembly GCF_022355385.1. Lineage (NCBI taxonomy): Eukaryota > Metazoa > Chordata > Mammalia > Carnivora > Mustelidae > Mustela > Mustela nigripes. The sequence continues at coordinate 74,800,838 of NC_081561.1, read as the reverse complement.
GAGAAAGAAATTAAAAACCGACTTTATCTAAAGTCAAAAGGAAAGGTAAATAATTATCCTTCACTATCAGGACATTCTAGGTAAAGAAAATAAAAATATGAACCAATCTGCAAAGGTCTTCTCAAGCTGGCCCCACTCCTGAGTCCCTTGTACCCACATCCTTTTGTGTGAGTCAACAGTTGTGTCACTGATGATAAAGAGACATGCATCAGTGAAAGTGGCCTCTTGCCGATCCAAGTTCATCAGATTCTTGTCCCACCTACCTACCCCAGATGCCAGTTTCAAAGCTAAGTAATTTTCTTTTTCACGAGTAATACCTGTTCATTGTAGAAGAAAGAAAAATACAAGTATCCCTTATTGATTAAAATGACTGTTGATCACACTACCCATTAATAACTCTCAGTTTGGTCCATTCTTTCTGATCAGTTCTTCTATGCATATGTATACATTTTCTTGTTATATTTGTATGCACTTACTGTTGTGAACTTAATTTATTCCACAGAATATCATGAATATCCTTTATGTCTAAAAACACAGCCATATTCACATATTTTTGATGGTTACATGGTGTATTACCTCATGTATGATAGACAACTTACCCTGTTTACTGGGAAGCTACAGTGAACATCTAGTAAAATCATTAGGCAAAATCTGGATGACTTCTTATACACTGGATTCCAGAATCAAAGGACATGAACATTTTGAACACTACTAATGATCCCTCAGAAAGACTGTGTCAGCTCTATGCAGACACCTGCAACCTGAGACTATCTGTAGACTCAGTACAATAATGTTAAGCAGGTTACTGAAAGGGAGGAAATACTGTCATTTATTTCTGCTAGTCAATATTTATGCTTACATGCAGCTGTTGTATTTTCAGTCAAAGTCCTAGAACAACTATGTACATTGAGAAATAACAAGGGAGGGAGGAGGAGGCACCTGGGTGGCATAGTTGGTTAAGTGACTGACTCTTGTCTCAGCTCAGGTTGTGATCTCCGGGTGGTGAGATTGAGCCCGACCTCCGGCTCCACACTCAGCAAAAAAAATGCTTCAATTCCAAACACGATTTAAGAGATGGGCACAGAAGGTCGGCTGCCCCCTGCCCTACTGGTTAGGGAGCAAGAAGAGCCATGGTAGGTACCTCTAAATTCCCCTGGCTCCCTCACTCAGCCAGACCCAGGAATCGAACAAGTACTGCTTAAACTTAGCTAATGCGCAAATTCTCCATCTTCCCCTCTCTTGGCAGTGTGAGAGGACATGTACCGGGAACAGACGGCAGCTTCTTAGACCTTTCAAGACAACAGATATCTTTAGTATCTTCCTATATTCTAGAGAAAGCAGTAATGCAAAACCCATTTTAGTTGATAATAGGTTGAGTTGTGAAGCTCTATTGAATTTAGGGAAATGCAAGGCCTCGTGTCCAGGAAATAAGTTGTTTCCAAGGAAAAGAACATAGACCTCATTAAGTGAGACCAGACCAGCATATTGATGAAATTTGGAGTACTCATTTTAAAAAATATTAACATGTTGGGACCCATGGGTGATGCAGTCAGTTAAGTGGCCTACTCTTGGTTTCCACTCAGGTCGTGATCTTGGGTCCGGAGATCGAGCCCTGCATTGAGTTCCGTGCTCAGCATGGAGTCTGCTTGGGACTCTCTCTCCCTCTCCCTATGCCCGCCCCCCCCAACCTGTTCTCTGTCTCTCTAAAAGAAATAAATAAATCTTTAAAAAATATTAATGTGCTATATTTTCTTTTACTGGGGCACCTGGGCTGCTCAGTTGTTAAGCATCGGCCTTGGCCCAGGTCATGATCCCAGGGTCCTGGGATAGAGCCCTGCATCAGGATGCCTGCTTGGTGGGAGGCCTACTTCTCCCTCTCCCACTCCCCCTGCTTGTGTTCCCTCTCTGTGTCTCTGTCAAATAAATAATCAAAGTAAAATCTTTATATTCTCTTTTGCCTCTCCAAGAATATAGTATTTTCCTAGCAAGGAAATCCTAATCAAGGCATCCACCTATCTGAAGTGAGGCAGAAGAGCAAGAGAAACACACAAAAAAGACTCATATTTAAACTGTTGGCATTTGAAACTAGATTTGCCAGAAAGACAAAAGTTTTGCAAAATAGGCAATTTTCTAAGAAGGGGATGTTCTTTATATTTTTATTTCCCTCTTCATATATCAGAAGCCAAGCCCAGGACATGCGGGCCAGGGAGTTCCCCTAATACACAGTGTATTAGGATTTATTAAGGATGCATGTGTCTCTTGTTCTATCCCTGGGGGATGGTGGGAAGAGGGAGGGGAGGAGAGAGATGCTGTGAGATGTGTATGTTCAATCTTTCTTGCTGGGCTTTGGCCCAGAACGATGGAGATTCTGTTGGCCCCCTGCAAACCCATTCTTTCCTCTTCTCCACTCTGTTCTGCACCCTGGGAGACTGACCTACGGATGACATCAATATGATTCCCTTACCCTATAGTGACCAGTGGGGAGCCCCAGAGGGACATTGGAGAGCAGAAGACAGGGGTAGGCACTGCCACCCTCCCTGCCAGGCTGCTCTGCCCCTTTCAGCTTTTTCACTACCAAAGCCCACAGTCCTATTAGATCGTCCTCTTCTACAGCTCGCCCTTGTCAAGCTCCTAGAACCTGAGCCCCTCCTCCAGCCTATGGCTTGTAGGGCCTTCCTGCTGCTGTCCTTCTGAGGTACTTCAACGCCCCCTCCTGGCTTCCCTTAACTCTTCCTCTCTTTCCAACAGTCCCTTAACTGAACTCCCTTGAATGAGGCACCCCTTTTGAGCATGCCATTCATGGGCCTCTTTCTGGTCTCTGACTGGCACAGGAAGCCTGTCCCAATCTCCTTTTTGGGCTCTGGAAAAAATCTCTTTCAGGCCATCCCGCACGTAGCCACATCCCTGTAAAAGAACAGAGGCTGGGAGGCTGGGCCCCAGCCCCTGGTGTTTACTTTCCCGATTCACACTTCTGCAGTCAGTTAGCCATGCATGGGGTCTAGAACACCCCACTCTGGGAAGCTGTCATCTTGATAAGGGGTTGGTTCCCCTGCAGCTGGGGCTGGAGTTGCTGGCCTTGGCTAGAGGTCTGGAGGGAGGAGGTGGAGAGAATCTGCCACCAACGAGAAGCAAACTGAGGCTGAATCAGCTTGTGAGAGCTACTGGGCCCAAACCCCATGGAGGAAGACAAGCTCCTGAATAATATCCACAGAAAATGTCAGCATCAGAGGACATCAGGGTCCCAGTTGATGGGACAGCAGAGAATACAAAACCCTACATGGATCCTTCCTGTTTCCACATACTGGCTACCTCCTTAGTCAGGACAAGGGAAAGAGGGGGCTGAAAAAGGAGAAATCTGAGCTAGAGGGCAATTTAACTGAGGAAACAAATATTATTTAAAGGGGTTTTTAAATTATTCCATTGGAATGGACTAAACCTATTTTTCTTTTCTACCACCCAAAACTGAAGGGCTCCTACCCAGATCAGGTTAACAAAAAAAAAAAAGGAGCTACACATATGTACACCAAGATAGAGTATGGGGGCACCTGGGTGGCTCAGCTGGTTAAGGGTCCAACTCTTGATTTTGATTTTGATGCAGCTCATGACCTCAGGGTCATGAGATGCAGCCCCATGTCAGGCTCTGTGCTGAGCATGAAGCTTGGTTGAAATTCTGTCTCTCCCTCTGCCCCCCCACCCCCTGTCCTGCTCAAGCTCACTCACCAAAGAAAAAAAGAACATAGTGTGAATACATTTTGTGATCCTGTGATAGGATCTAACCTAAAGACAGACATTTTTCTTTCATTTACACACAATAAAATATACAAATATTTTAATAAGGGTAAACAAATATCCACAGGTCTGACTGTCAAGCAGGAATTGTGCTTTTCCATTGGCCAGGCACAGAATTTGGAAGCAGGCAGGTCCCAAGGTAGCTGTCAAATGCTACCTCATGCCTGCTTTCACCACTCCTACAACTGGCCACAATGACTCATTCAGGTCCCACTTGTAGGGCTGAATGACACAACCCACTGAAGCAGACCCAGCAGAGAAGGGACTGTGGGCTGGTCCCAGCCTTCTTGAGGCAGACCCCCGCTTATGATCTTGGGTTCAAGGTTTGACTCATTTGAAAATCTTCACTTCTAAGGCAGACTAGTCTGACCCCAGGGCCTATGTCCTTCCCTGTCCTACAACTATGTGAAGTAAAGTAGACAAATGTTGGCAAGTACAAATCAAGAAAAGAGCTTTGAATTAAAATGCCTTCTTCAACCTTGAGGAGAGATCGCCCACTGGCATCAATATACTTTCTTTCTTTTTAAGATTTATTTATTCACTTGGGAAAGAAAGAGAGAGGAAGAAAGAGAGAGAGCAGGTGGAGAAGCAGAGGGAGAAGGAGAGAGAGTCCCAAGCAGATGCCAAGAGAACAGAGCCTATGGGGGTTCGAACTGTGCCACCCAGACGCCCCAGTATCGATATATTTTTAAAGCATCCTGTAGAGCTCTCCAGTGGAGTAGGTCATGGCTGCAAGCACGTGATTAAAACAGTACAGACGGCTAGGAGTTAAAGTAATTACAAACCATAATTTCGAACGAATGACCCTATCCTGTGTAGTTGGCAAATATATAAAAGTTGCCGAATTTCTTTTAAATGGTAAGATAATTTTGCACGTATGTGTGTATGCACCCATACTAAGGAATGAAGGAGTAAATATGGCTGTGGAACCAAACAAAGGAAGAAAAGTGTGTATTTTCAAAAAGAATATAAAATTATTTCAGGACTTAATAAAAAGAAAGAATGCAATAAAATAAATGAAAATTCACTCTGGTTTAAATAATAAATCTAAGACTGTAGTGTTTATTACTTACTTATATTTTCATCATGATGTTTGGCGAAAATAACTCCAGGCATTCTTTTCACATAAAACTTCAAAATATCTCCATTTATTCTCTCTGGGAAAAACTATTGAGCTACTCTCACTGTTGGATTTATGGTTATCTTCAAGAGCACAAAAAACTATCTTCAAGAGCACAAAACTCTCCTGGAGTTGAGGGTCTAAGACTGGATTCCCAGAGTGTCCTGAGTAGTCTACCCTACAACTTCCGGCTTGCCTTTAGAAGTGTGTTCTTTTTTCCTGCCCTGAGAAATGAGAGGTGAGTGTTTTCTGCTCCAGTGTTTGGGGCCAGGCTCACCATGCCTGGGTCTTCACAGCTGGTGCCTCCTGATAGCACAGGCCAAGTCAGGACCACAGTTCCATGCTGTTCTGTAGCCATGGGTGGTGGTGGGCTTGCCAGAGATAAGCCTAAAGGAAAGTGTCTAAAACAAGTTGGGCTGTTTTCCAATTAATCTGACACAGGTAAAGTCCATATCACAGTTTACGTTTGTGTCTGGAAAATAAGAAAAGCTGGGTCAGAGATGAGGGACATATTCTGAGAGCCTGGAGGAAGTTCTCAACAGTGTCCTACAGCAGCTCTGTGGAGGTTCCTACTGGCTTTGGGCCACAGTCAAGGACCTGCCTGCTCCTTCATGCCCTCTGGATGTAAAAGCTTCCTGCACTACATGTTGCCATCTTTGGTCAGACTGAGGGGCCTGGAGTGAGGGGTTAGAGTGGACTCTGAAGACTACAAGGGCTCTGGCCCCACTCTCTCCCTTGGCAATGCTGTCAGCACTGGTCTCATCATCACACTGTACCACTCTTAGGCACTCACTATTGTCCCCTTTGTGTTGAGTTGATTCCACTCCATGTCTTATCTCCTGTATCAGAATGTAAGCTAGTGAATGACATAAAGCCAGTTTTGTTCACCTTTCCAGCCCTGCATTCCTAAGGGCGGACCACAGCTAAGAGCAGAGTGTACGAGCTATGCCTAGAGCTGCCCATGAGAGGATGTCTCTCAAAAAGCAACTTAGGATCAATCACCTGAATGTCACACTCACGTATGCAGAAGTCACTAGAGAAACTCAAATGACTGCAAGGGTGATACTCTCTCCTCTGTCAGTCCTTGTTGGGAACAATCAATTCTTCTCACAGGGCCAATTTATCCCATCTTCTCCTTCGGATTCTCTGAGAGACAGTAGTTTCTCTCCTTCTTCCCCATGCCCCACCCTTTTTCCTTCCTCAGAGATGACCATCTTAGATGTACCATATTGACCTCTGCTTGTCCCAGCTCAGTCCTAATAAACTATACATAGAATTGCTATCAGGCTGTTCCTGCTGTTCCCTGTGTCACCTCTTGGCCTTGAGAGAAGTTGGTGAAGAACATTGGACTGTCAACTGCAACCAGGCAGCAGACTCATCTTCTGTTCTCAAACATTTTTGGGGTCCCCCTCACAGAATCACGTCAAAATATGTCCCAATACTACACAAAGGGTGTGCCCTGACCTGGAAACCGTATTTAAAAGGGACTAAATGCTGCTGTCACAGTGAGAACCTTCTCTCAGCAGCTGGTCAATTACTCTCTTAAGGGAAGAAGGAGAATAAATGCTTTCTTTCTAACCACATGGTATATGGCAGGTGTGACACAGTTTATCTTGTCACATCCTCCCCAGAAACACATTAGGCAGATAGCACTGGGATAGAAGGTCTCAGATTTTATCCAACTCATAACCTAAAGACTTAGGCTGCTAGTCTCCTAGACGCTGGCAGAAGACCCAAGGCTCCTGATCAGAAGCTTATAGCACAGTAGGCAGCATGAACACATGAACATCACCTTCTGGTTTGTGCCACTTGCCATAAGTCCCATGGGGGTGACATGGAGGTGCCTGGATGGAAAATGCTCACACAGTGGGTTTGAATCACAGCTAAACGACATTGGGAATTTCTCAGGGAATTCAAATCTTATAATGGGCAGTTAGCAAACCTGCCCAATATTTGCCGTGGAGGGAGACACTATCTTTATTCCATGGGACAGTACCCAAACCTGTCTTCTGCTCTGGGGAGACACGATTTCTATTTTCTAAGGCTATCTGGTACAAATATTCTTGAAAAGATTGTCCAGAAAAAAAGGCAATCAGCATCTCTGTTTGCAAGACAGGCAGAATGCAAGATATATAGGGAGTCATCTTCTACAGGTGGTATTTTATCATTTTTCAAATTAAGAAATATTATTCAGAAAGTCAAATAGTTAACCCAATCTCACATGGTTGATGAGTGAGGGACTTACGATCTGAAGGTTAATCTATCAGGTTACAGAGTTCACACTTTCTCAACTTGACCATAACACCTCATGCACAAGTCAGACAGGAACTAAAATGTCTCTCTATCCCAACTCAGAAAAACTGCCATAAAACCTGCTCAGCAAGTCTGAGGTTTACTAAAGGCCAAGGTCTGTAACTTTAAAATATGCAGCCTTCCTACTACCAAGCACTGGGAAGAATCTAGGGTGGGCTTTCGTCTCCCCAAATCTCTCATACAGGCATTGCTCAACTAATGCTTCTTGAATCAATCCCTTGGAATAGAAAGTCAAACTATTAAGTCCTCTTGATGCTCTTTCCATATCTTTTCATTATGTGTCCTATTTGTCTAACCTTTTAAAAAACTCTCATTGTCATGACAGTGATTTAGGCTTTTATCACTACACACTTAAGAGTACTACAGTCTTAGCTAAATTTTATCACCTTGCTTGCACTCTTTCAACACAACCCAATCTACACAACACTCAAATTAATATTTTGAACACATTACTTTCATCTTGTCAAAATTCAGTTCAAAAAATATTCAATGGATGGAACTGCTTCCAGCCTAAATTTGAAAATTCTTACGCGAGCATCCAAAACCTCCTGCGGCTGGCTGAAAGTAAGGATGCTAGCTAGCCTGACTATGATTTTCCCAGGAAGGTCTTGTAACCAGCCAGGCTGCCATATGCCATGTCCCCGGTTATGTTCTATTCAGTCCTATGCTTTTGTGCCATTCTTTCACCCTCAAAAGCCTCTTCCCCCTTCATCTTCAGTTTCCCTTCTAAGAATCCTGCAAAGTTGCCAACGACACTAGGAGAATAAGTAACATGTTGTGTGCCTTAAACTGATCTAAAATTTTGACTTTTTTGCATTCTATATATGTCATTATATACATTCCTATATATAAATTACTACTAAATATTGTACAGAGTATAATCTATATTACAACTTGCATTATGAGTTGCTTGAAGACACATGATACTATATACTACCATAATTATAGTTAAACAATTTTGTGAAGAAAATCTTTCAGACTCTGTCCTCTAAAGTTTACTGTCCTTCTTAAAATATGAAGAACATATGAGTCACCACTATTAATAGCATTGTTTTCTAAAGCTTTGGTTTCATTTAATAATGTAGCTAAAAAAAGAAGTCTTATTTGTAATGCTCAGTTTGAGACTATACTAAACATAAAGAAAGATTTTATGCTTTTTTACTAAGTATTTTGTTTGAAGATGCTTCTGAGGTTGTAGTAGCTTAAATTAAATTCTTATACTTCATCCGTTCACTTTTTTTTTTTTTTTTTTCAAATATGTTACTTAGGTAACAATCCACATAGTTAGATGCTGATTAAAATTGACTCTAATCCCCTAAACAAAAACCTGTGACTGGCCAAAACCTAACTTCTGCTAAAGATGGAAGTGATGTGACATTACAGATAGAGATCTACAAAGACATTTTCATCCATTTTTCATTCATCCATATATGCAAGGTGAATGTCTTCTGACTACAAGGGGAAAGATACCATTGATAAAAGATTTTCAGGTTCATTGTGTATTGATGAGGTCACCAAAATCCTAAAGATGGCATAAAGCTTAAGAACATGGCCCCAGAAGGCAAGCTATCTTCAAGAAACTCAAACAAATTAGGTTTGCATATAAACTTGAATTATTGCCTAAGGTCTGACAAGGACTTCTACTCATGTCAGAGAGCCTGAACTGGACCCATCTATCCAAGACTTTATGGGTCTTATGCGCCACTCATGCCTTTAGGTGTTCCTGAAGGCACTGAGAACTGTGGTAATTTGGGGCAATGGACAGAATTTCCTTGTCCTATGGCCACGGTGGCACTGTCCAGGGCCCTGGGAGTGGCTTGTTTCATGGCATCATTTTACTGGGCTAACTACAGAAAATGTCATTGCATTAGGACACACACAGCTTCAATTATTGTGTAAGATCAGCTGGTCATTTAGGCTGGAATTCCCAGTTTGGTTGTATAGCTGAGAGATGTCATATTCTAAACTGTCACCTGTGGGGTGTTAGGTCCAGAAATCTTATTTCACCAGTTCACATAGTGGTGGTCAGCCTCTTAGATGAGTTTCTACTAACAGATCTCCTGGGAGACTGACTTGCCAAGTAGACCAAATGTCTTATGGCAAATTCAGTGCTCTTTACTTACTAAGAACAAAACCTACTTCAGAAACAAAATGAACAGCAAAGGATTATTTAGTGGACATTGGGAAGAATAAAGACTTAGACGACTTCAAGTATTGTAGCATTTACACTATATTTTAGTTGTATGATTCACTGTCTTTCTTTTCTCTGGATTATGAAGTACTGTATGCACTGTTAATTCTAGATGCTCAATAAACATCTGTGGAATAATTTAACAAGCCATCATGACCTTCCATATGTACTACTCAAATGTCTACAAATTAAATCTAATACCCAGCCAGGGGAGCATCTCTCTTTTCGTAGTGCTGAAGTTAAAATGACCAAAACTTACAATCAATGTAATGGCCATTGACAGGAGTAGCAAATGACACATGACAGAGAATTAACAATCAGCACACATCAGCTGTACTGGTACTATTGTTCCATTTTGTTACTGCATCTAGTCCCTTCAAGGAATACATTAAGCCAAAAGCTAGCCTTTGCTTTGTCAATGTTCTACTAGAGTTTAGACCTTTATATTCCCAGATAAAGCAAATTCTAAGGCCTTGGAAAGTCTACATCTCAGTCTACTTCCTTGTAAAAGCTACAATAAGTTAAGTGAGAAAGATTAAGATGAATTAGGCTCTTCAATACATGATGGGTGATGCCAGAATGTGTCTTGCGTTTGGTAATAGACACTGAGAGCAGAAACTTACCCAACATACTGGCAAGTTGAAAACTGATATATATCTGGGACTGTTTGTGCTAGAAAGATGTCTCTTCATGTCACCAAGATATAATTGTGTTATACTTTCCAATCTCCATGTTAACTTACACTGTTTAGAATATATCAGTAAAAGAAAACTTAATTAACGTGAATACTGTAGAAAAAATGTAAAAACTATTTTATAAGTAGATTAAGTAAACAAATATAGAAGATATCCGGATTTCTGAAATAAAAGCCAGAAATAAAGAAGCTTAAATTTCTTACAGAAGATGGGGTAGATGTGTTCCTCCAGGGGCTGCTTCTGAATTTCACTCCAAGTGGAGCCAACCTGAAGCACAATCAAAGAGCAGGCTGCTCAGACCTGACCTTTTATTCTTCACATGAGGTCACATGGCCTTATCCACACCAATGGCTTCTCCTAGTTATGAGCATTTCAGTAACCACACTCAAAACCATGGAGAAAAACACTAAGCCAATTTTCGATTAAAAGATGTAAACTACTTATCACAAATCTCAGCTCCTCTAATCATCTAATTTCAAGTATAAGATTAAGGAACCTGAGATATTCTTCCCATTTCAAACCTTTATTTGCTACTCTTTAAAGGCGCAGTTTGACCCACAGAAAATAGAGGCACATTGGATAAATCTGGAACTCCAACCTAAACAATCCAAAAATAAAGTCACAGCAGCCACAAATCTGTGAATAAAAAACTAAACAAACAGTTGTGAAAAAACAAAACACACCTAAGTTTATGATGGATAGACTCTAGGAACTTCCTTCTTTGCATAAACACCTACGTAACATGAGGAAAAATAAAACTGCAGCAATGTGTATAGACAGACCAAAAATTGGCAGACCATCTTAACCTTTAAATCATCTTTTTCTCTGTATCCACACCCTCACTTCACCCTCTGTCACCCCATGTACACATATTCAAATCTATCCCTCAGGGAATGTGGAAAAGGGAAGCCAATCTGGACAGAAGATAAACCTCTGAATTTTACACCCAGCCTTAGATTTTTGCCTTGAGCAAGGGAGAAAGTCTCCCTTATTATTATTATAAGAAAACTCTAGGGTAATAAATTATTCTGAATGCAAACTCATCAACAGAAAGTAGCACTCCTGTGCAAAAAAAAAAGAAAGAAATGTCTTCTCTCCCCCCCCCCCTCACACCATCAGAAATAATCATTTACTTGGTGAGTTGTCCTAAGATACTCAAGATACAGTCAGCAGTCTGGGACCAGTTTCTCAACTCCTCCAGTCCCTGAGCGGGGCAAGACAGACACAAGGTGTACATGCAGACAGCTTTGCTAGACAAACTACAGTCTCATCCTCAGTCATTCCTTGATTGCCCACTGGTCTTCGTTAAGTGCTAGGTTATCTTTTAGGATGAGTTTGGGAAGAATAGTAAAACCATTACTTTGCAATGGAAGGCATCTGCTATGAACATGAAGCACAGCAAAATGTAACTTTCATTCCCAAAGCATATTTAAAGAAAGGGATGGTAAGAAAGTCCTCCTAAGATGGATCTTAGCTTTTTAGAGTTCTCTAGTCCTTACACAACATGAAGACTACTGTGAGGGTTAAGAGGCTGAGGTGGGGGTGTAGCTTGGACCCCTGTCAGTTGATACCTTGGCCATTCTCAGCACTCTGTTCATTTATTTTTATTCATCTGGGTTTTATTTATTATTTTTAATCAAGTATAGTTGACATGTAGTGTTATATTAGTTTCAGGTGTACAACCTAGTAATTCAACAATTATATGCATTAAGTTATGCTTACCACTCTAAGTGTAGAATAGAAAACCCAGAAATGAACCCACAACTCTGTGGTCTATTCATCTTCAACAAAGCAGGAAAGAATATCCAGTGGAAAAATGACAGTCTCTTCAACAAATGGTGTTGGGAAAACTGGACAGCAACATGCAGAAGAATGAAATTGGACTATTCTCTTACACCACACACAAAAATAAATTCAAAATGAATGGAAGGGCTAAAAATGAGGCAGGAAACTATCAAAATCCTAGAGGAGAATGCAGGCAGCAACCTCTTTGACCTCAGCCACAGAAACCTCTTGCTAGACCCATCCCTGGAAGGAAGTCTGTACCTCTTAATCCCTTTCACCTATTTCACCGATCCCCTTCCCTCCCTTCGGGCAACCACCAGTGTGTTCTCTGTATTTATGATTCTGCTTCCATTTGTTCATTTGTTTTTTAGATTCCACTTAAGTGAAATCATATGATATTTGTCTTTCTCTATCTGATTTATTTCACTCAGCATAATACTTTCTAGGTCCATCCATGTCGTTGCAAATGGCAAAATCTTGTTCTTTTTTATGAATACACCCACACACACACACATACACACCTCGCATCCTCTTTACCCATTCAACTATTGGTAGATACTTGAGTGGTTTCCATATCTTGGCTATTGTAAATAATATTGCAATGACTATCTTTTCAAATTAGTGTTTTCATTTTCTTTGGGTAAATACCCAGCAGTGGAATTACTAGATCATATGGTATTTCTATTTTTAATTTTTTGAGGAAACTCCATACTGTTTTCACAGTGGCTGCACCAACTTACATTCCCACCAATAGAGCACAAGGGGTCCCTTTTCTCCACATTCTTGCCAATACTTGTTATTTCTTGTCTTTTTGATATTAGCTATTTGGACAGGTGTGAGGTCATATGTCAGTGTGGTTTTGATTTACATTTTCCTGATGATTAGTGATGTTGAGCATTTTTTTCATGTGTCTGTTTGCCATCTGTATGTCTGGAAAAATACCTCTTCAGGTCCTCTGCTCATTTTTTAATCAGATTTTTGGAGGGCTTATTTTTGTTACTGAGTTGTATAAGTGCTTTATAGATTTGAATATTAATCCCTTATCAGCTATATCATTTGCAAGTATCTTCTTCCATTCATCATGTGGCCTTTTTGTTTTGTTGATGGTTTCCTTTGTTGTGCAAATGTTTGTTTTTTTTTTTTTATGGTGTAGTCCCAGTAGTTTATTTTTGCTTTCATTTCCCTTGCCTGAGGAGACATGTCTAGAAAAATGTTGGTAAGGCTGATGTCCAAAATATTATTGCTTATGTCTTCTTTAGGGAAATTTATGGTTTCGGGTCTCACATTTAGGTCTTTAATCCATTTTGTGCTTATATGTGTGTGTGTGTGTGTATGTGTGTGTGTGTGTGTGTGTGTGTGTGCTATAAGAAAGCAGTTTCATTCTTTTGCATGTGGCTGTCCAGCCTTCCCAGCATTTATTGAAGAGACTGTCCTTTCCCATTGTACATTCTTGTCAGAAGCCTGGCCATTTAAAAAGCACTGGCCAAATAAATAAATAAATAAATAAAAAGCACTGGCCAGAGTTCTGTGCATGCAGTTTCCCCTTTAAGCAATCAGTTCAGTAACCTCCACATTTCTCCGGGTTTGCTTATCAAATGTTTAATATTTCAAACAGGTGCTACTGACAATGCCCTGGAGGAAAATCTCTTTTTCTCCTGAAATCTGGGTAGAAAAATAAATGCTAAAGGAGATAGAAATATGCATTTCTGAATCACGAAATGTTCAGCAAAAATAAAATGTGCAAGAATTAGAAAAATTTAAGGCAAGTCACATACAAGAAAATGCAATGGCTAAATAAAATATGAAAAGACAACCTTATCAGAAATAAGGAGAATGCAAAATGAAATCGCAAAGGTGTGCCATTTTTCATCTGAGAGACTGGCAAAAATGCAAACGTTGGAGAACAGCCTGTGTTGGCAAGGTTGCAGAGAAATAGGTCCTCTAATTCATCTTCAGCTTCTGGAATGTGCTGCTGATTGGAAGAGCCTTTGACCTTGCCTTCCCATTCTTGAGAAACAGTCTCACAGGGGGGGAAAAAGCAGACCTAATTAGATTGGTTTTAAAAACTTAACCGCAGCCTTCTTGGTAGTGGTAGAAAACTATAAAAATGTGGACACCTATCAGAAGGGGAAGAGCTGAAACAGGGACAGAAGACCCACATCACATACTATTTCTCAGTCATTAAAAATAATGAACTGGATTGACATGCAGTGACCAGAAGGAATGGTCACTGCATGTTGCTAAATGTGTAAAGCCAAATGGCTTCTGTTTTGTTTACGCATGCTACATTCGGGGAGAGCAATAAAAATTGCTGGGAAAGGCAGTCTCAAGCATGCAGTGTTCCGACCCCCACTTAGCCTGTCTAGGGTTTACCACTTTGTGGGCGATTATCTTTCCTAATCTTAGGCTCAGGAAGTGTCCTTTTGCTCTGCCTAAATTTGCACATCATTGGCCATGAGGCACACCCTGACTCTCAGTATTTCAGACTCAAGGGAGGGGTTGCTGGTCCTGGTGGAAATAAACAAGAGGGTTGCACATGGCCAACACCCTGAGTCAGTGGCAGTGGGTGCAGCGGGGTGGGGGGTGGGGGCGCTGCTGGCTGAGGGAGCGAGGCACGTTCTTGACATTGATCCAGCTCAGTCTCTTCTCTGTAAGTAAAGCGTTGTTCCATCCACTGCTTGGCTGTGTTGTTTTCCTTGCAACTCCAATACCCAGGCACAATGAAAAGAAGTGTTTGGAGTCTTTCCGGGATACTAGTACACAGTATTCCACTCCCCTGGGGTGAATAACCAGTACGCAGTACTGTGCTCTCATATAGATACCAACGTCCATATGTTTGCATAGGCACGAGAACTGTGAGAAAAGATACATACAGAATCGTTAATGCTGGTTACTGCAGAAGAGTGAGACTGGCTAGGGAAAAGGCGGTAACTGTGTTACAGACCTCTGGATTACTAGACTGATTACAGTGAGCATGCCCAATGGACACAATGTGTTTCTGCAAAATTCATTTGCTGAACTCATGATCTCCAAGGTGGTATTTGGAGTTGGGGCCTTTGGGAGGTGGTTAAATCATGAGGGTAGAACCTCATGAATGAGATTAATGCCTTTATTTAAAAAACAAAACAAAACAGAACAAAAAAAAACCCCACAGAGCTCCCCAGCCCCTTCTGCTAAGCAGGAGCACAGAGAAAAGAAGGCCATCTTCGAACCAAGAGGCCGGCTCTCATGAGACACGGAACCTGCCGCTGCCTTGATCTCAAGACTTCCCATTCCCAGCCTCCAGAACTTTGAGAAATAAATTGTTTAAGCCACCGGCTCTATGGTATTTTTGATATAGTACCCTGAATAGACTAAGATTGCATGTAACTGCTAAACTTCTTCAATATTTCTATTTTGTTAAATTTTAAACATAAGCAAAAATGGAAAGGATTACAAAAGTTGAAAATCTCAAGGACAGCCATAAGATACTATCTATTCAATCATGGTTAAAAAAAAAAAATAGTAGTTAAATACTTGTTGTTTATTTTAAAAATATCTGCAGAATGAGACTATAGGTTCAAGAGTCCCGTGATCACAAATACTGTCTCACAATTGTTATAGTTAGGGAGTCCTTCCTAACATCTAGCTCAAATTACCCTCACTACCATCCAAGCAAATGCCTCCTTTCCATTCAAGTCAACCAACATTTATTCATTACCTTTTTTTCCAGCTGAATTAGTAAACAAATTTACCATATCACTGTTGGATTATTCTGCTTTACCCATATTAACTGGGATATTCAGCAAACCACGTTGAAGACAAATACTGAAGATAAATAATGACACGGTGAAATATGTTGTATTTCCCCAAAACAAGGATTATTTATATACTTTCTAAGTCCATACAGGGAACACTATGTATCATAAGAAGTCATTTTCCAGAAAAACAATGATAATATTACAAGCTCAAAATATCATATTAACTTAAAAAAAGATGTGAATATTTAGTTTCAAGTTTTGTATCAAATACTATATAAAATGCATATTTTTCTATGCCTAGAAAAAGACTACAAGGAGAAAAAGCCACAAAAAAATTTTAAATAAACGTAACCGGTAAGTGAATCAACCTATAGCTAATTTTTTTCATTTACTCCTAACAACTCCCTCGTATACTTCAAAATCTCTAAAGTAAACATGATAAGAAAAAAAGGGAGATCGGTCCAGATTGGGGGGGGGGGGTGTTACACCTATCCCACTGACAATACCTGGTCTATCTACATCACAGTAGAGCCTCTGCCGGCTTATCACTTGGCACCCATGGAATATAACCCTCCTAGCAAAGCAGGGTATCAGCTAGAGCCCCTGAGCTCAGGGTTCTGCAACCTTTCCCATCAGTCTCCTCACCAGCCACACCAGTTCACCATCGCTCTCAAAGTACGAGGGCTTTCTGCTCCCATTCCTCTACTCACACTACTCTCTGGCAAGTCATGGCTTTTCCTGTCATCTTCATGTATCCAACCCGGCTTCATGCTGAAAGCCCAGATCAAATAGTTTCTACATTGTAAAGCCTTTCTCTCAAGTAACTGCTTCCTCACGGTTCTCTTAACCTGCTCTCACTGGTTCGAGCATGTACCATATTGAATTTAGTGCTGATAAGGACTCACCTATGAACTACCTCTTCAAGTGTAGAGACACTATTTTATCTTGTGGGAATCTCTAGCACTTAGCACTGCTGTAGCATATAACAGGTGCTCAAACCTATCTGATGAATAAGTAAATGTAACATTGAATAAAAATTAAGTACAATTTTATGTTCTATGAATCACAGAGGATTATTGGACCCTCCAGCCAAGTACAGATAAAAAAAAGAAGAAGAAGAAGGATCAGTGAGTTCCTTTTGACCAAGAGTATCACAGTTCTGGAAGAGAAACTATAAATTGCAATTAAAATGGAAAGTAAAGGCCATTTTTACAAAATCAGTTCAAAAAGATAGATTTTTTTAAAAAATATTTTATTTATTTATTTGTTAGAGAGAGAGAGCGTGCGAGCATGGACAGACAAAGTGGTAGGCAGAAGCAGAGGGAGAAGCAGGCTCTCTGCCGAGCAAGGAGCCCGATGTGGGACTCGATCCCAGGACACTGGGCTCATGACCTGAGCCGAAGGCAGCCGCTTAACCGACTGAGCCACCCAGGCATCCCCAAGCATTGTTTCTAATTCCTTCATGATATTTGACTCTCTTGCCCACCCGCCACTGAGGCGTCCCAAGATAGATTTTTATATAAACAAGAGTAGAAAGAATTAGATGAGTCTTTTTAACTCTCAATATTATCACCAAAGGACAACATAGGTACAAAATATGGACAAAGCATTAATTCATTTCATTTTAAACTGTTTTGGTACAAATGGGAGGCAAATGTACAATCTTCTAAATCACTGATGACGACTTTATTTCAGGTACCTAGTGGGTGATACAAACCAAGCAAACCAGATCTAACCAAAGATTTTAGAAGGTGGCTCAAGGGACCGTGTGCTTGGTGACCAGGTAGGCAGAGACAGACAGCCCTAAAGTTCCCGCCCTCTGTGTCTCTCAGTGCTCCCATCCCCACTGCAATCAGAAGTCACCAGAAGCTTCTTGACTACCTACCCTCACAGACACACAGCCTTTATTCACCCGAGATAAAAGGATTACCAAGGAACTTTAAAAATGAGGTCACGTTGAATGACCCATCTCACGCTGAGAAACTGTATACCTTCTGTCTCTCTTCTCTGAAAATATTTGATATTTTGAGTGCAAGTTTTTTCAAAGAAAATATGTCTTCAAATCTAGTATAGTTTTATACACATGCAATCCATTTTCGACATGTTTTTAACAGATGACTAACACTAGTACTATTTTTTAAAAAACAGAAGAGCAAACTCTCAAGAATTTATTAATGGAATTTATGACATGCTAAACATAGAAGCGGGAAGGGGTCTGGGTCCTCTTTTAAAATCCTTCCCAGTTAGGAAACAAAACTGACAAACCAAAAGTCTAAAACTAAAATGGGTTGTAATAATAACCAGTGGCTTTGAAATGCATGTTCCTTTAGAAAGGTGGGATCTCAGATGTTAACACAGACTAGCAGCTGTTACACTTGGCAATGACCGCGGGCTCTCCCGTGTTCCAGGTAGCCCGACAAGGCAGTTAGGTGGTAATCTCCCCACCAGGGAGGCTTCGCCTAACAACAGAACAACATAAACATACAACGAAAGTCGACCTTTAAAACTGGCCCTTGACTCCAAAGCATTCTTATAAATTAAATATTTTAAAATGTACATCAATATCTGATTTCTAATATCTTGTGACATAAGAACTCGATTCTAGCACATTTTACTTGTATACTTAAGGCAAGCTAAACTTGGTTTCTTCTTCCTTTAGAGTTGCATTTCAGTTGACATTAAGTCTCTACACACAGAATTTAACACTTTGGTTGTAGGTGTCATGCAGACATAATTATTTAGTCAATCATACAAATCTAGCAAAAATAGTTTTTAGGCTGTATTATTGGTAAAGATTAAAATGAACAAAATCCGGCCTTAGATCTTTCGATCCATAGTTCAACAAATGAGTTGAGTGGTTAGAACTGCTTATTTAAATAAGAACACAAAACACAAACAAAAACTTTACTTTCTGGTTACAATTAAGAAGTGTTCTTTCATCAGAATGAGATTCAGTTTCACAGCAGGTCTAGATTCTACAGGCTCTTTGTTTCTGAATGCCAGAAGAGGTCAGTAATTGTTAGTAGGTTAACATGTTCTTTTCCCTAAGGATAAAGTCAACCTCCTCGTCCCTCGACAGGTTTCTCAACACTGACACTATTGGACATTTTGGGCCAGAGGGTTGTTTGCTGTGGGAGACTGTCCTGTGTGCTGTGGGATCTTTAGCAGTATATGAAGGGCCTCTGCCAGACAAATCCCAGTAGGACCCTTCCCCACCAGCGATAATTAACTGTCTCCAGGGGCAACTAGGTAGCTCAGTCTGTTGGGTGTCTGACTTGAGCTCAGGTCTTAATCCCAGGGACCTGGGATCCAGCCCCGCATCAAACTGGCAGGCTCTGCACTCAGCAGGAAGTCTGCTTGTCCCTCTCCTCTTCCTCTGCCCTTCCACCTGGCTTGTGGGTGCTTTCTCTCAAATAAATAAAGTCTTAAAAAACAAAACAATAACAAAACAACAATAAAACCATCTCTAGGCATTGTTCAATGTTCCCGGCAGGGCAAACCCATATTCAGATGAGAACTATTGAGGAAGCTCTGTTTGGGCACAAAGACAACATCCACAATTACAGCTGCTGGTAGGGAGTGGACACTTGTGTTCATCACATGTCAGGCGCCAGCCAGGGGTGTCATGTACATTAATTCATATGGTCAGGTATCACTATCCCTGATTTATACTTATACACTGAAGAACACTGATATTCAGAGACAAAGTGGTGAGCTGGGGTCCCCTGCTTTTTCTATATTCAGGTAACCTATCATCTTTTTTTTTTTAAAAAGATTTTATTTATTTATTTGACAGAGAGATCACAAGTAGACAGAGAGGCAGACAGAGAGAGAAGAAGGGAAGCAGGCTCCCCACTGAGCAGAGAGCCTGATGCGGGGCTCAATCCCAGGACGCTGAGATCATAACCTGAGCCGAAGGCAGAGGCTTAACCCACTGAGCCACCCGGGCACCCCAGGCAACCTATCATCTTTGTGTGTCCCTGGACCTCCCAACTTGGGAAGTCTGTCATCTGTTTGTAAACCCATTTCCCTTCTCCCATGCATGCAAGCAGGTGTATGCAGGGAGAGCACTGGGGAAGCTGCTACAAGGGAGTGGGGATGGAATGTAAAGGAGCAGAACTTTGCAATATTTCCATCTCTAGTGAAAATTCACTTAACCCACTGCCACCATTTTCAAACACTGTACAACATACCTACTGTCTAAGCAGACACAGAAGCCTCAAATTGCCTTAGATAGTTAAAAGCACCGGAAGAGCCTCCAAGAGGCTGAGAACATTGCCCCTGCTGTAATTGGGATCCAGTGGAAACTTACTGCTGATCTTCCGTCCCTGAAGGCAGACAGACCTTGGACTCCTTCTTTCAGGAAGCAAAACAGAGTTCAAGATCACACTCAGATGGGGCAGAGAGCCAGCATCTGGGCTTGAAGCCCTGCGTATAATCCTAGTTCCTGGTAGGGCATCGACAGTGTTGACCTTCCCAGATACCACCCCTTAGTTATTGAACTGGAGCCAGGAGCTCACTCAGAGGCCGCTGGGCTAACTGATCTCTTGGCCAACCGCACACTGACCTCCAGCTGCAGAAGCTCTGGCCAGCCTCGCCGGCAGTGAGCCTATGAGCCTTACTCTGCTCAGACGCTCCTCACCTTTCCCGTTTAGCTCCTTGTTTCCGGAGACACCAATGACTCGGTTTCCAGCCAAGGACACCCAAACACCTTTTTTAGACTCTCATGATTGGAGGGCACAGCTCTTCCCCTCTGATGTTTAGTGGGCTTCATGTCCCTTTGGATTATGCTATTTCAATTATATCCGCTTTTGCTGACTCAGTTCCTGCCATCCATCTGAATCCTTAGCGCTAGAATAAAGGAAAGGCCACACAGCAGGTGGTTATAACCTTCTGGGGGTACAGCTTAGTTCAGAGGAATCACTGAAAGGTACCCCTGCTTGTTTCTGAAGTGTGGCCTAACTTTAACAAGTTATTAAATTACATGTTATTTTAGAAATACCAAGTATGCATACCTGATTAGAATTTATATTATATCCTACTTTGGGAAGGAAATAGACTTTTCTTAAAAAAAAAAAAAAATCCTTCCCACTATTCTGCCTTCTAAGACTTTGGCACCCGACACTCAAGAAACCCTTTACTTTCAGGTCAGGCAGGGAGAGACAGATGGGAGTGTCTCCTGATGTGGGGGACACACATTTCTC
Source organism: Mustela nigripes (assembly GCF_022355385.1). Lineage (NCBI taxonomy): Eukaryota > Metazoa > Chordata > Mammalia > Carnivora > Mustelidae > Mustela > Mustela nigripes. Next base: position 74,780,001 of record NC_081561.1, on the reverse strand, counting down.
TAAAATTCTCCTTGGAAGAAAAAGAACTCAAAGGAGACATAACAATGAGATGCAGAAAAATAAGGGAAGTTTCATTTCTTGCATTTCTGAACTTGTGGACTTGATTCACACTGCTCTCTACTGAACTGGAGCCAGTGGTAAATGTGAGGTGTTTTAAAGTATTCAATTACAGATTATGAAGAAAAAGACCTACCAAGATGAAAAAGTAAAATGATTCAAGGATTTGGAAGGTCAGAGTGATAACACATAAACATAGATTTTATTCTGGAAAAGGGACATCTCTAGAGATTGTTCACATCAGGAGGCGTGTTAAAAATGAAAAGTACTTTTTTTTTTTTTTCTCAGCAAGCAATAAGAAAGATGAAATAAAATTTCAGAAAGCATGATTATGATTTTTTTTTTTTAGGAAATATTTTCAGGTTATAAATTAAATGTAGCTGCTCCTTGGGGTCTAGAAAAGGTTGAGAAAATCTTTTCTGGAGATTACCAGTGGAAGATCACCATAGGGATGTTCTGATTAAAAGGACCGAACCGGGGGCGTCTGGGTGGCTCAGTGGGTTAAGCCTCTCTCTGCCTTCGGCTCAGGTCTTGATCTCAGGGTCCTGGGATTGAGCCCCGCATCCTGCTCTCTGCTCAGCAGGGAGCCTGCTTCCCTTCCTCTCAGCCTGACTCTCTGCTTACTTGTGATCTCTGTCAAATAAATAAATAAAAATCTTAAAAAAAAAAAAAAAAGTACCAAACCAGCCAAATTATCTCTGAGAAACAGTTTTAAGGTTGTTGTTTTTATTTCCCTGCCTAGTGAGTTAGGAATATGGGGACAACTTTGATACGAAGGAAGCGGAATTCCAGTGCTGGACTCTGCCACCAAACTGTGTGTGGCTCTACGTGAGAGTCTTACTCACTTTCACGTCTGTGTCTGATGTCTAAAATCAGAGGGACGGAACGGCATAAATTTGTTTAGATACTCTGGTGAGGAGGGAAAGGAAGAGTCTGAGAAGAAAGTCCGATATCAAAAACATAAATGTGAGGGGAAAAAAGAAAAACTGTATATTCAGGGAAGTCTGTGGTACAGTTTTAATAGACTCTGATGAACACCAAAGCAGATATTATAGATAAAATCAGCATTGTTTTAAGGTATTCAATGACATGTTCTTTATATGAGCTAACAGAAAAATAGCCATGTAACATGTAGCACATTTCTTTCAAATAATCTGGTAATTGCGGGTCTTGCAAGGAAACTGAAGGCCAGAGTATAATTATTTACACTTCCTTTATTTGTAGGGCGACATCCCCAAACTTGTTTCAGCACTGAAACTATCATTAAGCTCTTACACCCCTGAAACCATAATTAAAACTTGGGAAGTGCCCCAGATGTTCCTGTGGCTCATGTGAGTTCATGTTTGATCTCCTGATTATCTCTCCATGACAGTCACAAGGATTAAGGATCTGAGATGAGGATTTAAAATAAAATGCAGAAAGTCTTAAAAACAACCACATCTTTGGAAGCTATGGAAAGTTTATCTTTCCTTGTTTTCCAGAACTTTTGATGATTCACACATTTAGAGCCAAGTTTAAAGGGCATCACTCCAGGCCAAATGAGTTGGAATCTTTGAGGTCAACCTTGAACATCTGTGCTTTTTTTTTTTTTTTTTTTTAAGTCCCACAGGTGACACAGATGGGAAGCCAACGTTAAAGACCACAGATTTTTAAATAAAATAATATGACCTAAATGGCACCAACGTGAGTCTGGCACCATTCCACGTCCTGGAAATACAATGATTATCAGAGCTGACAGGTCCTCTGCTCTCATGAAGCTTGAGACACATGATGGCAAATCAGCAACTTCCTAGTTATGGTAGAGCTTATAGTACACCAGGGGGGCAGTGACGGGGCACAGGGTTTCTGTCGCAATTCAAGATCAACAACAGCTCTCTTTAAATGGGTCAGTTGTGCTGACTTCAAGAAACAGCTGCCATGTAAAACTTCAAAAGAAAAGCGGTTTCCAAGGAGAGGTAATAGCCAGTTCAAAGCCCTAATCTTAGACCTCCTTGTTGCACCAAAGTATAAAAAAACGAAGGTATTGATTAGAGCAACTCAAGGTAACAATGCTGATTAATCTGCTGTTATCAGGGAATGCCCTGTAAGTGCCTTTTCCATAGAGCTAAAGTTTACTTAATGTTACACTATGTAAAAATTACTCATTTACTATGAAATCTTTCTTTCATTGAAGGGTAAAGCAAAAAAAGAAAAAAGAAAATGCATGACAAGCTTCTTACTCTCAAAGAACAGAGTAGATATCCTCAATGTACCCGGCTAACTATAAGTCAAGAAAGAATGTATTAAACACTTTGGCCAAGATCTAACTAAACAGGACACCATTAGCACAGATAAGAAGTGTTTTATTCCCATACCTAATCCTGAAGGTCTTCATGGAGATAATGTTATTTGAGTTTAGTCTTACAGGAGAAAAGGTTTTTTGTTTTTGTTTTTTTAAAAGATTTTATTTATTTATTTGACAGACGGAGATCACAAGTAGGCAGAGAGGCAGGCAGAGAGATGAGGAAGCAGGCTCCCTGCTGAGCAGAGAGCCCAATGTGGGGCTTGATCCCAGGAACCTGGGATCATGACCTGAGCGGAAGGCAGAGGCTTTAACCCACTGAGCCACCCAGGCGCCCCAAGAAGAGGATTTTTGATGAGAGATGAGAGGGGAGTTCCTGTAGGGAAGGACCGTGGCAAGTGCTGAAACCGAGAAAGCTCGGGTATGGTAAAAGAATGGAGCTGCTTGACCAACTGGTAAGAAATATGCCCCAAAGGACATCTGGTCTACATCAAGGAGAGCCTTGACTTCCATGTAAAGCTGACTGCAAGGAATGGAGGAACGTAGAAGGTTTCTGAGCAGGAGAACGACATGATGAGAGATGCACTTAAGGAAAAAACCCGTCCTTTCCTGGTGCTGGGATGTACTTAATGGATGATTTCAGGGACCAGGTTGTAAGGCTCTGTACCCTTTAACAAAAAGCCCCCAAATGCCAAGAATGTAGAGTTAGTACTTCTTCCAAATTGTAGAGTTAGTACTTCTTCCAAATTGTTCCCTGCCATCAACTGCCGTTTCTAATTGACTGTAAGCTAGAAGTTACTAAGGTACATGAAATAGTCACACTTAATATTAATCCTATAACTGAGTAAATAACCTGGAACTCCAAAGGTGGTTCCAGTCAGCTCTCACGGGCCAAAAAGCATGAAGTCTTGTATGAGCTTTTTTTCCCCACAGAACTGTCTGTCTGAATCATAATGATCTAAGAGAACTCATCTGCCAGTTGAATTGTCAGTGTTATCCTCAAGAAAAACAAAAGCCCTCGGGTCGTGCTCTCCTCGAAGGCCCCGCCACGGCTTCATCCCGCCCACTCCACAGCTCACTCTGCAGGGCTCCAGGAATTGCTGCTGCATAATGAATGTGAAATAGCTTTGCACCCTCACTAACACTGATGCTGGAACTCAGAGAGGAGGAAATACATACCTAGAGTCTAAATATATTTTTGATATGTATTTTCTCATATATGGATATATTTTTCATGCATATGTTTTGTATATGTATGTTTCCACAAATATGCATTTGACATACATGTTTCATGCTGTCTTCTGTTCTTTATACTCTGCAGCTACTCGGGCCACCTGAAGTCACACCATCGCAGAGAGAACGCTCCACGCAGGAAATCACAGAAGAAATGGTCTGGGGATTTGTCAGCCCCCCTTCAGTCCACTGGATCCCAGCAACTTTTCCTTCCGCGGGCGGGCTCTCAGCTACTTTCCCATCACGGTACTCCTGAGGGCAATACCACACCCTCTAGGATAGTGACTCAGTGTGGCCATGACCTTCAATGGTGAGGACAGGCAGCACCGCCCCCCCCCCACCTCCTCCAGCACCGTCAGAATAAGGAAAAGGAGGGGAGGCGGGAGGGGGGAACATGGGAATGGGAAAGGGGAATATTAACACAAGCACCTGGAGAAAATTTCCCAAAGTCCTTCTGCCGTACACCCCAGGGGGCAGGCCTCCCCCCAATCCTCCCCCTCCCCAGGATGATTTAAGAAGATGGTCTCTGGAGTATGCTCAGCCTGAATCTAGTCTTAACAATGCCATCCTGGTTATCTTATTTAGGTTCCCGAAGCTTCACTGTCCTCCTCTGTAAAATAGAATCACAGAAACTATCTCTAACTTTTGGCTGAAGGATTAAATGAGATGAAAGGATGTAAACTGTTGGGTACCACGTCCAACACGTAAGGATGATGAATAGACGTTAGCAACAATTACTGTAAACAACCCACCAAGCAGAGTTGAACTGCTGTCAGTGCCCTTGTAATTAAATGTTGGCCACGGACGACAAGGATGCTAATGAACTCTTTCAAGAAGTCAGGAGGGACACATGTGACAGATGCAGTTCTCCCTGGAGTGGCCACACATGGGCCAGGCTGTGTCAGTAAGCATATGCGTGTGTCGCATGCACGGGGGGAGGCAAGCCCCATGGGGTCAGAGCAGATCCAGCCAGGGCAAAGAGCTTGGCTGCTGCTTGCAACCACGACCGATTCTTTTCTCTCTAGGTTCTTATTAAAGCTCAAAAAAGTGGACTCAGCTCTAGCTGACAAGTTAACGAAGGGGTTAAAATCGATGCCTGTTTCCTTAGAAATGAAGATGGGCAGCAGGGAGACTCACGTCAGGTGCTTCTGCACAAAAACCAACCCCTTCTTTGTTTCCTATGAAGTGTGAGCGGCAGGTCTCCTACTGGCAGCAGGGTTTGTTCCATCAGAGGGACAAAGCCTGAAGGAGCCACACCACATTGGCATGTCTGTTTCTCCTTCCCTTAGTACGTTTTATTTTGAGTTAATAGTATGTACAAGTTGGGATCCTGCTGAGGTTATGGCCAGGTAAGGGAAAGCAGGATTTTCTTTTCTTTTCTTTTTTCCCCCTCAAAATTTTGATTGCTATGGATTAACCCAAGAGAACTTCATGCTGCTAGGATCAGCTGAGTTCTGAAACCCTTGGCACGAAGGGCAGATGTCAACTTGACCAGGTGACAGTCCCATGCCTAGAGCAAAACACCATGTCTGGTGTCCTGAGGGCTAGCGAAGTTCAGGAAAACAAAAATTTCCACTTGGAGGCGAAGCCATCCTCACCCACTCCTCCCCACATACACACTATTTTCCTACAACAAAGGCCCTGAGGGAACATGACCAGAGGAAAAGTTTTCTTCTCCAACAGCGTATTCCAGGAGTCATCAGGAAAGCTGGGGGCTACACAGTAGGCTTCGTTCACAATTTGCTTTCTAAATCTTTCATGACTCTTAATTCTGCCTTAGAGTAGCAAGTAATATTCACCATGATGAGCTTTGCTGAAGTCTGATGAACAGATGGAGGGAGAAAAATCAGGTACCTGACATTTCCAGACTACGAAGAACTGAGATGCCCCACAGTTGTTCACTTCTTCCCTTGTTAGGAACTTTCTCTTCCCTCAGATGATGAGGAGACAGACTCGCTCAGAGCACATCTGGTCTTACAGTTAGAGTATCCGCGCCCTGTTTTTCTATTTTGACAAACCACATGTGACAACATCCAGCCAAATGGAAAACACTGCTGTTCTCGGGTACCTCCAACGTCGCACCAGTGATACCTGAAGGCAGTGAGGTTACTCCACACTGTTTCAGTTACAAGAAATAATACCACTCACCCCGCAGTGAACACATCATTATCCCTTCACCATTTTCTTTTGAAATGAAAGGAAAAGAATTACATCCGTATGTTGACGGAACCCGGAAACAGACATCTGTTTTCTCACTTCTTCATTTAGAAAGGCGGTGTGGAGAAGCTGCCCCTTGTGCCCTCAGAAACACATAAACCAAGTGAGACACAAGTGTCAAAGGACAATTTGTTCTTCTGCAAAATCACCCACTAGGAATATGACTGTGAATAAAGAAATGGAGAAAATACAACTTGAACAAAATAACCAAACCCGCACACACATACATCAGTACATGTCAAGAACATAACAAAATATCAAGGTCAGTGAGGAATATTCAATTTTTAAGAAAACATTAATTACAGTTTGGAAGGCAAGTGAATTTAAAATCATATCAAGATCCCACAAAACATCACAGAATGTACTACAAATCCCTAATCAATAAGTAGAATGGAGAGAGCCGTAATGGATGGTTCCATATGGTTCCCTTGGTACAACGAAAGAGAATATATTGAGTACGTCATAAAACCCCTAAAGAATGGTGATGTACTGTTGATGGCTCTCCGTCTCACTGACTTCCTGTCATTAGTCTGTGGTAGGCACCCCCCACGTGCCAGCTCCTTCAGTACTGTTTTCAGAGAAAATGCCCTAGTACCTATTCTGAAGATGGAGCACCAGCGGTAATCGTCTGCCACACTTGGAACTGCTCCCAAGTTTGGGGTCTTACTTTTTGACAGCCCTACAAGCCACGAGAAGCGTATTAATTCTTGCCATTTACAAAGTCACAGCTGGTAGAAAGAGTTCAAATTATGGCCAATACAGTTCACAGAAACTATTTCCAGTCTGGCACTTCCACTTACTTTGACATTAGCTGTCTCTGGCTATAGAAAGAAAGTGACTCATGTCTTCAGAGCAGTCAGCTCTCTCTGTCCTTCCTGCCTATCCTAACCCCCACTACTTCTGAGCTGGTAGAGAGTTCTAGTGAAGGAAGGAAAATGGATGGGGAGTTTTAGAAGGATCTACAGTGTGACTATCTATAGCTCAGCATACTCCTTCTGTTATGTGTTTTGTCAACTGTAAATTATTGTGGCTATTGCTTTTACTTTATATTCTTCTTTCTGTGAGGCTTACTAAATAAAACCAAAAAAATGGCTCTATTTATCTTAAATACTCATGTAGAAAGGAAATAAAATCAAGTTCCTGCAATATCAGATGTGGACCTACTTCAGAGTGAAAAGGAAATAACAGTGACATTGGTGAAAGGAGTTATGGAAAAGTACCAAGAAGAGGGAGGTTGCCAGTCCTCATCTTGGCTCTTTCCTCGCGTAATGAGCTATCTTTTGACAGCACCCACAAAATCAAAGGCATCAATGGTAACCACTAGAGGAAAAAATAACTTAGAATGAAAAATCAAGTTAATGGCAGGATAAAATAGCCTTTCCTTCTTAATGAATATCTAATAATGTTTTCTATCACCTCTTAAATTAGGAAAGCCTAAAGGATGCCATAGGCAGAGTCTGTTTTCTGTCTTCTTTTTGAAATTCTTTGCTCCCAACCCAGGTAGATACAGCACAGACCAGGTTTCTTTGCAGTCAGAGTATGAGTCGGGTTTTACTTTAATATTTTCACTTTAAAATGCCTGCACAGAAGCCACCTCTGTGCTCTTGATCACATAAATCCTGTTTCTGGAACAGAGCACACACCTGATCTCTACTGGTCCTAAGAATTAACTTAGCAATTTGCCCAACTAGGGTAATTACTTTAAAGAACAGAATTATTTGGTATGAAATTCTTCTAACTCGAGCACAGAATTTTAAAGTCTAAGTGGCAAAGGTCATCCACGAATGCTTAGGACAGAGGTAAAATCAACTGAGATGACTTCTATTTATAATTAGATGACCAACCTTCTCATGACAGTTCCAACTGTTGGGGCCAAATTAGTTACCTAAGGCATCTATCACCAATAAGAAAAAGTCTATGCCCCCATTTTAAGCTAATTCTCTGAAAGTATCATGATGCTTTGCCTAAGATTTAAAACTACCTTATGAAATTTATCAGAATGTCTTCTGCATAAACTAGCCATACTGGCATATACAAAATGAAGCAAAGCTTGCCTAGGGATGGACCTGGACTGCACTGAGTTAACTGCCTTATCAGCCCAGTGGAAATATCCTGACCATGGAAGGCCATGCATGCAGTTTTGATAAGATTCCCTTGATGAGGTATTTTTTTCAAACTGCAGGTCACTACACCATTTAGTGAGTCATTAAGTCAACTTAATGGGCTGTGACAGCCATTTTTTTTTTTTTTTTAGAGAAACAGAGTAGACTAGAAAAGAGTGAAAATTATTAGGCATGCATATAATAAGGGCAAGTAATATTTTATGAAATTTTGTTTCAGTTAATCATTTTATACACACACACACACTCACACATATACACATACAAGATATGCACACACACCCCAGCATAACAGAAGGTAATGTAAAATGTATTTGTTATTCTGTAACAAGGTTTGAAAAGTTTTAGAAAACACTACCAAGAAGGATATTTAATTCTACTGTTTAATACAAGAACCATATTTTCCCACTCTACTGATAAAATTCCCCTTTTCCATCAAGGTAAGGGGGAGAATAAATAGGATGAGTGAGTCCACTTTTAGCTGTACTCAGAACACAGCTGTGAAAGGAAAAATCAGCACTTATCACGGGGAAGACAGATCCACTGAAGGATAAAAATGTGCCTTTCCACTTGGATAACAAGTTGATGATGCAGATATCTTACCAGGGAGAGGCACTGTAAAGTTTCCACTGAAATCACTGGTTTTCTCAGCTATCCTAACTTGTTTCAGAACCTAACCAGCTGGGAAGGTTTTGGCAGAATGTACAACAGAATTAGGTAATTGGGAGATAGCTTATTTGATAGGTGATGCCTAAAAACTTGGCCACCTTCTCAACAGAAACTTCCCAAACAGGATCTCTTACTTATTTTTAAATATGAAATCTTAACTCTCTCCAACCCCCTTTGGAGAGAGCTAAAACCCTTTGCTCCACAATACCATAAAAAACTTGGTCTATGAGGAAGTATAAAAATAAAGGTGCACAGTTCCTGGGTTTCAGATAACACCAGATTTTGTTTATTCTTTGGCAACATGCATATGTATGTATGTGTGTCCATGCACGTTTATAGAATTACACATACAGGTGCACTTTGCGGCCAACGGTTTCACAAAAATGGCACTGTGTTCATATAAACTTCTGTCTCTTGCTTTTTCTTTTAAGATTTTATTCAATTATGTGAGAAAGAGAGTGAGCAAGAGAGAAAGAACACAAGTGTGGAGGGGCAAAGGGAGAGGGAGAAGCTGATTCCCAGCTGAGAGGGGAAGGCGGGGCTCAATCCCAGGACCCTGGGATCATGACCTGAGCTGAAGACAGACCCTAACTCACTAAGTCACCCAGGTGCCCCGCATCTTGCTTTTCTTACTTAATAATTCATAATGAATCTATGTGCCGAACAATACAGCTATCACTCACTCTTTTAAGCGATGGCTGAATATTTTATCATAAGCAAATACCACATGTATTCAAACATTGCACATTTAATGGACATTTATTTCAGGTATTTCTGGATGGGGAGGTGCCAACTATCATCAGTGCTGCAAGGGATATACTCGTCCATGAGTCATTCTGTAAGGTAGCTTTAATGCCAAAAATTCCAAGAGGAGAATTTAAATTTTAGTAGATGTTGCCTGATTGTTTTCTAAAAAGACTGGAACAATTCATGTTTCTACTAGCAACACTTGAAAGTATTCACTTTTTCCATCCTTCTCAACAATTTGAGTGACTTACTAAACTTTTAACTTTTGCCTGTCCAACGTGTATAACACAGTATCATACTGTTACTTAAAAAAAATCTTCATTTCCCTAGCATAATTAATTTAAGCACCTCTTTATATGCTGTTGGCCAAATGGGATTTGCTTTACAATAAAATGAATCCAAATTATTTTTTATCCTATTTTTCTACTGGCATATCAAATTATTAGATTTTTTCATTTTTTATTGGTATTAATTTATATGATGAAATTCTTCCCTCACCTACTGTTTGCCTATTGGGGGGTTTGATAATATCTTTTGCCATCAAATATTTTTAAATTTTATATGGGATAAAATGTTTATTATTTTTCGGGTTTTTAATTATTTTTCTTTTTGACCTTCTGTGTTTCCTCTCTCGGTTAAAACAGTTTCTCTCCAGTTGTTACATTGTACAAAGTCACCTCATTTTTCTTTTAATACTTGTGTGTATTATTTTTCTAGTAAAAATTCTCAAATATATAAGTTTTGTAAAGCACAGAATAAGCACCAAGCTTTTTTTTGTTTTGTTTTCTTTTTTGAGATAGTCGTAACAAGTGCTGTACCAGCATTTGTTATTAAATAAAGCATATTTCTCACTGAAACTGCATGCATTAAATTCTGGCATATTCTAAGATCCACTCTGGACTCCACTTTGTGGTACTAATCTATGGTGCCAATACCATGCTGCTTTGATAAGAGTGACTTTGTGGTATACAGTAACAGTCCATAATGCAACTCCCACTTCCACTCAGTCGTCTTTATCATACGCTTTGTCTAATCTCACACATTTAGCTTTCATAGGTACTCTAAGAGCATTTTATCTAACTCTGAAATATCTTTGTTGGGACTTTACATGAGTTTACATTAAATACAGTTATTAATTCATCTATTGAAGCTTTAAATTCTCCTTAGGTTGATTTTGATAATTTATATAGTGCTATACTTCCTCTGGTTCAGGGATCAGGAAACTATGGCTTGCAGGCCAAATCTGGCCCACTGCCTTTTTTTTTTTTTTAAAGATTTTATTTATTTGAGAAAGAAAGACAGTGCACACATGAGCATGAGCAGAGGGAGAGGCAGAGAGAGAGAGGGAGAGAATTTCAAGCACACTCCATGCTGAGCAAGGAGCCAGTCTCTGGGCTCCATCTGACCACTCCTGAGATCATGATCTGAGCGGAAACCAAGAGTTGTACGCTTAACCTACTGAGCTACCGAGGCACACTCCACTCTCTATTTTTGTAAATAATGTTTTATTGGTTCACAGCCATACCCATTTGTTGTCATAATGTCTATGGCCCCTTTTGTGCTACAGTGATGGGACAGAGTAGCTGTGACAGAAACCTAAAATGCTTATTATTATGTCCCTTGATAGAAAATGATGGCAGATCTGTGTTTTAGGTTCAAAATTTAGCTTCCAAAAACTGATACGTGGCATTTGCCAACTCCTAAAAGTTCTTCAATATTTAAGTTCTGTTTCTTTTTTCATTTCTTTGTTCTCCTTTTTCTGGAAACAGGTTCTCAAAAGGTTAGTGTCTTTCCAAAAATTCACTTTTGGGTTTATTTAACCTTTATACTATTTTTGGTATTGTTGCTTTCAAGTTCATTAATTTCTGCTTTCAGGTTTTAAAATTCTCTTTTTGTGTTTTTTTCCCCCTCTAGCTTCTTAACTATAAACTTTCATTATTTGCAGTTACTGTGTCTCATAGATTTTAGTTACTTTGTGTCTCACAGATTTCAGAGGGTTCTCCTTCTCACTCTTTTCTAGGAAGTTTAGAACTTCGTTTTGATTTTATCTTTGACCCAAGTGTGTTTCTTAATTACCAATTTGTTAAAAACTGGCGCTATATTTAAGTATTTATTTCCACTTTTGTTGGATAATCATTAAAGAATGTGGTCTGTACATTTCTGCAAAGAAGACATCCAGATGGCCAACAGACACATGAAGAAATGCTCCACATCACTCCGCATCAGGGAAATACAAATCAAAACCACAAGGAGATACCACCTCACACCAGTCAGAATGGCTAAAATTAAGAAGTCAGGAAATGACAGATGCTGGAGAGGATGTGGAGAAAGGGGAACCCTCCTACACTGTTAGTGGGAATGCAAGCTGGTGCAACCACTCTGGAAAACAGCATGGAGGTTCCTCAAAAAGTTGAAAATAGAGCTACCCTATGACCCAGCAATTGCACTACTGGGTATTTACCCTAAAGATACAAATGTAATGATCCGAAGGGGCACGTGCACCTGAATGTTTATAGCAGCAATGTCTACAATAGCCAAACTATGGAAAGAACCTAGATGTCCATCGACAGATGAATGGATAAAGAAGAGGTGGTATATATATACAATGGAATACTATGCAGCTATCAAAAGAAATGAAATCTTGCCATTTGCGATGATGTGGATGGAACTAGAGGGTATCATGCTTAGCAAAATAAGTCAATTGGAGAAAGACAACTATCATATGATCTCCCTGATATGAGGAAGTGGAGATGTAACATCAGGGGTTTGGGGGGTAGGAAAAGAATAAATGAAAGAAGATGGGATCAGGAGGGAGACAAACCATAAGTGACTCTTAATCTCACAAAACAAACTGAGGGTTGCTGGGGGGAGGGGGGTGGGGTTATGGACATTGGGGAGGGTATGTGCTATGGTGAGTGCTGTAAAGTATGTAAACCTGGTGATTCACAGACCTGTACCCCTGGGGATAAAAATACATTGTATGATTATAAAAAAATAAAAAATAAATTTAAAAAAATGTGGTCTATAAAAGTTCTTAATTTTTTAAGCTATTCTTTGGGCCAAGTACTTCATTATTTTTTTTTTCTTCTTCACTAATTTTTCTAAGCGTTTTGTGGCACCAAAGGAGTTAGGGAAAGAACATAAAGTCCTATACTATATCCTGTTAAGTCATTTTAGTTGGATTGTTCGAGGTCTTTCTGTTTTTACCTTTAATCTACTACCTACTCATTAAAATACACCACTATAAAACAAAATAAGCAAACTGTTCTCTCTGCAATCATAGAGCTTTGATTATGTATTCTAGTTGCTCTGCCATGTGGGCATGGTTTGTGACTTTACAAATTGTGCCTCTTTTTACTTTATGGTGCTTTCTTTCCAATGTAATTATTATTCTTTATCTTTTTATTTTGTTTGTTCTTTGCCTTGTGTATTTTGCCTCATACTTATCCCTTTTTACCCTCAACCCTTAAAAAATACTGCTTACGTATATTTCTTGTGGCAACTCCCACCCACACTTTTATTGTTAACCCAACAGTCCCTCTCTTTACATAGGCACATTTAGACCTTTTATTTTTAAAATTTTTTAAATCTTTTTTAAAAAAGATTTTATTTATTTATTTGACAGAGAGAGAGAAGTCACAAGTAGGCAGAGAGGCAGGCGTGGGGTGGGGGAAGCAGGCTCCCCACTAAGCAGAGAGCCTGATGCAGGCCTTGATCCCAGGACCCTGAGATCATGACCTGAGCCAAAGGCAGAGGCTTAACCCACTGAGCCACCAAGGCGCCCTATTTTTAAATTTTTTAATGTAACAATGGTGCATTTGATTTTTTCTAATTTTATATTTACATTTTTCATATTATTATTATTATTTTATTATTTTGCTGGCTTGGTAGCATTTCTGTTCATTCCATATTTTCTTTCCTTGTTAATTTAAAAATCCTACTACTCTTCTCAATTCTGCAAGTTGTTGCTTTCCTTTCACAGATACCTGTATTAAAATCATCTGAAAACAAAATGCCTAATATTAGGAATCAGATAAAGGCAAGTGTTTGCTATCTTGCACAAACAAAATGACAACTATTTCTTCCTTCCAGACAGACATACTATTCTTACATTTTTTCCTCCTTGTGCTTTGATTCCTTCTGTATGTGGATATCACTGCCTCGACTGCAAAATCCCAGAAGCTGATGATCTCAGAGCCATGTAACTTTGGTTTGGTCAGTCAGAAACTTTCTCAAGAGATTTGGGTGTTTTTTTGTTTGTTTGTTTTATCTGAGAGAAAGCATGTATGTGAGAGAGCACAAGCAGGGGGAGCTGCAGAGAGAGAGGGAGAAGCCTGATGGCTGCCAATCCCTGGACCCTGGGATCATGACCCGAGCCAAAGGCAGACGCTTAACTGACTGAGCCACCTAGGTGCCCCTCTCAGGGGATTTGTGGGAACAGCTAGGTAGAGGCTGCTTTTCTGCCACTTCTGCTGTTCCTGCAGCCAAACACAGTCTGGAGTCATTGGCTTTCTGTGACTGAGATACCAGTCTCCCCACTAACTTCATGGAGTGACCCATCCACTTTACTGGTACAACAGGAGTAGGTGTAGCGGGGTTCTAGAGCCAACAGCAGGAGCAGCAGCTTGGTAACAGGGCACGACCCGATGTCTGAGGCTTCTTCATCCCAACTGCCTCTTACTGGTGGCTATGGCAACAGTGACACTGGCCCCAGTTCTGGGGAGTAGCTTTAAGAGTTGTTCCTGAAAGTTGAGAGTCTACTACCTTAGCTATACAAAGATTCTGTGGCCATTTACCATGGCTTTGTAGCAAATTCCTTCATGTTTAAAATAAATGAGTGGGTTCTGTCTTCTGCCATTGGAACTTGAGTGATACTTCTGGATCTTTCTCCCCACACAACTTCCAATTTTTGCTGAGATCTTAATAATTTAATACTTTTGGTTTTAGGCAAAGTTTCCTTTTCAATGTCTCTTCTTCTACGTCAAGAATCCTTATTTAGCACATGTGTTAAACATCACTATCATTATTCGTTTACACTGAACCAACATTTGAGTGTCAACCACGTGGCCAGGGAATGGGCTTTGCAGAAAAAAAGACTGCTAGGACTTGATCCCTGTCTCACTGTTCTACAGTCACAGTCACAGATTTTATAAATGTTTTTCAGTTTTCCTCTCACACAATTCAGTGGTATTTTCCTCATGGTTTTTATTAAAAGGACTTCCTTGAAGGTCTTGCAAGTGGAATCATACAGAGATATCTCAACAGCATCGAGATGTGCTTCCCTCTTCAAGGCCCCCTTGAATAGAGAAGGCACGAGGCACTCTTTCCCTTTCACAAGTTTATATCCCATCATTTCGTACTACAAAAACCTGGGTCCAAGCTCACACCTCCAAGAGGTTATCCTGCACAGGGACCCAAACCTTCTGGATGCTCTAGCATTCTACATGTACCTTTAATGCTACTTTGCAAGTATTCTTTTCACTCCTATTTTTCATTCCTATTTTCTTTTCATTCCTATTTATTGTATAAATGCTAGATTATTTCGGAAGCCCCTCAAAAAAGGGGACTTGGAAAAAAAAAGGGGGGGCGTGGTCTTTCTGGCTGTCCTCATAGTTTTTACCACAGTGATTGGCATGAAGTACTCAAAAATAACATTCCTTGCATGCTTAATCCCCACCACATAAATGCGTGTATTCATACGTGGCATATAAACACAGGTGCACCCACACAGTGATTCTTGAATCCTTGGTACACAAGATGTTTAAATTCTCTCAGCCTCAGTTTCCTCACCTGTGAGGTGGAGACATGGTCACCTACTGTGGAGCTAGGTTCTGGAGAAGATTACATGGGATCCTATAGGACAATGCGTCCTTAGCCACCGTCCCTGGCTCCAAGGAGAGGAAACTGTAGGGATGATGACATCTGACAGCCAAGCCAGTGCTCCTCCCAACCCCGCTCTCTCAGCTACCCTCAGCCAAATTAATTTCATGCTCTGAGGTACTCCAAAAGCAAAGGCTACTTTAAGAAGCAGCCATACCAACACCTGGAATGTCATCACAGATCCAGATGGCAGGTTCCCTCCCCTTCTACCTTCAACCAACTCTCAAAAACCACCCCCTCAACAATCTTCTATTACAGAGGGAGCCACTTCTTTCCACTTCACCCTCTCAAACTGCACTCCTACAACACTTCGCTCACGACTTCAGCTCACAACTTCCAAAAAAGGCAGCTTGGATTTCAACGTGGCCAAAAGTGACACAGTACTGTGCATTTGATCGGGGCTTACAGACTTTCCCCACATCTGTATAGGCTTTGATGTTTGCACATCTGCCTCAGAGAAGTCACAGTTGTTGTTTAAATTGGATTGTACAACGCCCAGCCAAGGAACACACATTCGCAAATATTGGCTAAAAAGAAAAGTCCCTGGCAGTGACTCAGCATCTCTGCCCGCCTACCTGCCTTGCGACGCTGGTCATTATGCTTAACTGGTTTCTAGAATCCAGCTGCAGAGGAGCACTGTAGTACCTCCCTAAACCCAGGCCTGTCCGATGTGGGAAACAAAGGCAAAAATTAAAATTAAATTTCCTTATTACTTACAGCCCACTGACAAGTCCTTAAGACAGGCAGAGTGACATTCCTCTAGGAACTCAGTTGTCTCGGTGGCAATACTTTGCAAGAGGCAACCTTAGCTTAACATTATCCCAACCCCCTAAAATCCTGTAAGTCTACTTTAACATAAAAAAATTCCTTTGGATGGGGCACCTGGGTAGCTCAGTGGATTAAGCCGCTGCCTTCAGCTCAGGTCATGATCTCAGTGTTCTGGGATTGAGCCCCACATCGGGCTCTCTGCTTAGCGGGGAGCCTGCTTTCCCTTCTCTCTCTGCCTGAATCTCTGCCTACTTGTGATC
Source organism: Mustela nigripes (assembly GCF_022355385.1). Classification (NCBI taxonomy): domain Eukaryota; kingdom Metazoa; phylum Chordata; class Mammalia; order Carnivora; family Mustelidae; genus Mustela; species Mustela nigripes. The sequence goes on along the minus strand of NC_081561.1, from coordinate 74,763,769 downwards.
TTTCTCTCTCTGTCAAATAAATAAATAAAATCTTTTAAAAATTCCTTTGGAAACTTCCTTTATATCTACCCCATACCAAGATATAGGTTGGTAACCATTCCCCAAGCATATGACCCACTAATATTCATCTGAGGAGTCTCATGACTAAGCTTTTCTTAGACAGTAATAAATAACTTTTTCCTAACAATAGCTAGCAATTCTTTCTTGGCAGTTAGCTCTGAAACCCAACATCTTTCCTACATCAGTGTCCTAAAGGTAGCCTTGTCCATAAGAATTGCCCTGAGTGGGTGATCTAGCCAAGAGTCACCAGAAAAGGGGCAGTCCAAAGTCAACTTTCCAAATGACTCCAAAGTGCTCCCCGAATCTTCCTAATGTCCCAGGGACTCCTTAGACCCAGGAATCAGTAGCCTATCCAATACTGACTCACTCTAGGTCTCCCAGAGAATCTTGGCCTTTGTCAACTTGGGAGAAGAGGGAGTCTATTCTAGTTCATCATATCCCCAAAATCTATATATTGCATAGCTCACAGAAGATGTTCACCTAATGTTTGTCAGTAAATAAATATCATAAAATAATACATGCTTTTAACTAGGTCTGCCCTCAGTGCTAGCAGAAAATACCCAAATACTACAGCGATTCATAGTCTAAAACTTAAATCCCATGATGCTGATTAAATCTCAGTTTGGTTTCTTCCCCCTCTTTTTTTATGTAGAAACTAGACAGCACGTACATAATAAAGTAAAATAGCTTGTTGGCCTCGACACAATCACCGAACTCCCCAGCTGCCTTAGTTCTCAGTTCAACCCTGTTGAACCCTTAGTTCTCTGTTGAATGTGTTATTTAGTTCTCTTGATTATTCCTAAATTTTCCTGAAGAGGGATCTGGATTCTGACCACTTTGTTTTCCTGAACTTTGGTCTTGGTATCATTATACATCTGCTTGTTATCATTAAGTCTGCTAATCATTTAGATTACACATTATCAGGTTTGCTAATTAATTACTACAGGGCATAAATTTAAAAATTATGACATAATATTCACTACTTGGTTCACTGCCATCAGATTCTTCACCTTTTTGGATCTTCTTTTTAAATATGTATGTTTTGGAGGCACTTGGGTGGGTCAGTTGGTGAAGCGTCTGCCTTTGACTCAAGTCATGATTCCAAGTCCTGGGATTGAGTCCCACACCAGGCTCCCTGACTAGTGTGGAGTCTGCGTCTCTCTCTCTCCATCTGTCCCCGACCCTGCTCGTGTTCTCTCTCTCTTTCTCTCTCAAATAAATAAAATCTTTAAAAAAATTTTAAAAGATACTTTTAAGTATCTTTATTATGGTGCCCACACCAAAGTGGGGCTTGAACTTATAACCCTAAGATCAAGAGCCTCCTCACACTCCACGGACTGAGCTAGCCAGATGCCCCTCACCTTTCTAGATCTTAAAGAGAAAAACCAACAGTAGACTTGAACCCAACTTCTAAGATTACTCTAAGCCCTCATTTTCTCCTTTCCTGATTCTAGCCTTCTAATTTGCACAAGAGCAACACCGGCCTCCTTCATACTACCAGAAAGTACCATGAATACTCACAATTAGATGTACCAGAAAGCATTCAGCTAATATAAAGGGCTATGCTAACAGCGAGTCATTTGGCTGTGATTCTGTGGGCCCCCAGAGCAGAAGTTGGTAGGATTCTGTTTCTTTATTTAAAAGAACTGTGAGCAAGTAAAACAAAACATTCTTGATGCCTGAATATATCATTAGAAGGACCAGGAAGGAGTTTCATGTAGATGCTAAACAGTCTCATTTTGTGTTTTCAGTTATAAGTGGAATTATCCAGAATGTGGTAATTAACACTCTCTTTTATGTTCTCTGATCAAGAAACAACTGAATGAATATATATACATATACATATATTGTTTGTTTCCTGAAAAATTATGTACCATATTTAATTTGAAAATTCTAATGTGTCCATAATTTCAGGACTTTCAAAGTTAAAGGAAGATTTTACTCAACTAAAAAAAGTTATAAACCATGCTTGGCACTAACTGTGTCCAATTAACCACAGCAGGTGGCAGGTAATGGTGGAAAAATACTCACTTGCAAATAAATCTGTCTTTGAAAGAGTAACAGTACAAGCCTGCTGTTCTTTCCCCCTTCCTTCCCTCCTAAAGGAGTCAAACTGGCTTACAATATTATATATGAGGAACTAATAATTATATAAAAATAAAGTAGAGCGGTTGGACAGTGGTTATTTTACAAGACAGAGGTTAAATTGAGCTATCTGTTGATTCTCAAAGACTCTGAGTATACAGTCACCCACACGATAGAGCACAGACCGAGGAAAAGCAGTTCCAGGAGCTATGGGTTCAAGGTGAGGAAAAAGGTGGTATCAGGGTGGCACCAGAGCTGGATCCAGGGCTGGACTCAAGGGTGCTCACACTCCATGGAGAAGGCGGCTTTCCTCATTGAAAGGGCTTTCAAACACCACCCTCCCCCTCTTAACCAGACCGTCCATAAGATGCTGCTCTCCAGAGCGACACAGTCCTGTTAAAACCATTACCAAATATTTCTTAGAACGCTTAGATAACGGTATCATGCGTGAGAGCAGAAAAGACTCTTCCAATAAGAGCTCACTTTTCAGCATTTCTGTCCATGAAAAGATCATGAGTATTCAGAGGGGGTAAATGGAAGAAACAGAAGGAAAAAAAAAAAAAGTAAGTCAGTACCCTAGAGTGAAAAGAAGGGAGTGGAAGATCATTCTGCTACCTTGAAACTTTATCCGATGAAAAAGCACTTGTGCCTTAAATAGATACCAGGGACAATGAAATTACCAGCACTGTAAAAAACAAGAGTAGTATAATTCTCATTATTGTAAATAACGAAACAGGAAGAAAAAAGAAATGCAAGGGGAAATGACAGGAATAGAAACAGAAATGGGAAAAGGACGATCTGCTTATAAAATGCTTTGAACGAGTTTTCAAGGAAGTGTCCAACCACTAATATGAAGGAAAATTAGCATTCGTAAATTGTTGGTTAGTTGACCAAGGGCTTTGAGGCCTGTGGGGGTGGAGGGTGACCATAATTTCGATTCACACTGAGAAACTCTAGTCTCTGAGCAGCTGCCTACAATTGGGAGGCAGAGGGGGACAAGCATGTGTCCTTGGGCTGTGCTATCCTGCCTTGGACAGCAAGCAATGAGGATGGGCTTGGGGAGGTCCACAGTGCATGGTGATAAAGGAGAAAGAAAGAGAGCTGACTGACGCACAGTGTTTTGCCTCTGGAATTTCACTGTCTCCTGGAGAGCTCAAGTTCATCAGGAAAGTGACTGAGGACATTGTGTCCAACCTACAGGGACACAACCACAAGGGATGCCTGGAATTCAGTCAGACATGTCTGTAAAGATGGAGTGGCCTGAAGAATATGAAGGAATTCGGGGGTATATCAAAGGTCTCCACAGTTGTAAGAGCCAAAAAAATGCACAATTCAATCAAGTGATGTGGAGGCTGCAGGTTTCCCAAGAGAAGTCATGGAGTTACAGACACGGCAATTACGACTCCAACAATTAATTCACCAGGGTCACCAACATCTCAACACAAATCGCTGGCCTTCGTACACACACTCTCAAGAGCACTCAGAAAGCCACCCGTCTGCTGGAAAGGAGGCTCAGTCAACCCTAGTGTGTTTGTGCAGAGAGTATCAATCCCAGAGAATTACTACCACCACTGTTCCACTTATCCTCATTTCACAGCCTCCCCTTCCCAAGTTATTCTTTTCCTTAGCACAAACCAACATCCAGCATGCTACATCTTTCATTAATTTCTGTAGTTTATTCTTTGCCTTTTCCCAGAAACGTGAACTACCTGAGAGCAGAAATTTTCATTTTTTTTGTTCATGTTTTCTTGGAGCCTAGAACAATGCCTTGTACACAGATAGTTTAAGTGATTACTGAATGAAGCAATGAATGGATTTAAAAACAATGAATAAAACCAAAATCAAAGAACTCTGTTTATGTAAATGGCATCTGAATATTTGGTATTTTATATCATGTTTGAAAGAATTTGGTCTACTGAGAGACTATTTGGCTTATAATTACAATTTTAATTGTTTGATTAGATAACTGATTTAATGTAACTTAAGTGGAAATTTGGCTAAGTTTATAAGTGATTTTGGAAATTTAAGAGAATTCTAGATTTACTATATTTAGGTATTTGATTTTTAGATTTAGAAGGTTTAAGTACTCAGGAAGGCTAGTCAATTACAAAGTTCCTTTAAAAGTCTTCATTGGGGTGCCTGGGTGGCTCACTGGGTTAAGGTCTCTGCCTTCAGCTCAGGTCATGATCCCAGGGTCCTGGGATCAAGCCCCGCATCGGGCTCTCTGCTCAACAGGGAGCCTGCTTCCCCCACTCTCTCTGCCTACTTGAGATCTCTGTCTGTCAAATAAATAAGTAAAATCTTTTAAAAAATAAATAAATAAAAGTCTTTATTAACATTTGCTAATTTTACCAATAGAGTAAGAGAGGCAAGCTGTACTCAGAAGTACGTTTTCTGAATCTGACTTTAATGAATAAATTTTAAATTTTAAACTTTTAATTCTAAATTTAAATTACATTTTTAATTTTAAATTAAGTTTTTAATTTTTAAATTAAAAATAAACTTTCAAAAAGTCTTTCCAACAGGACAGAGGGACAAACCACCGTAGCTAGCTGCAGAAGGTGAAAGGCTGCATGTGCACAGAGAGAATTTCAGAAAACTCAAGCCCTTGTTCTGGTGTCCCCACTTATGAGAAACTAGTCTAGGTCAATCCCCTCATCTCTGGGAGTGCTTTCATCTACAACATGAGATTGCATGAAAGTCCCTGGAATCCTAAATGATGACCCTGTTCTAAAGGACATAATGCAGCAGGGGTTGAGAAAAGGGGAGATAGCCTGCACAGGGAAAACCAGGAGCTCATCAGTGGAGAGGGATGTGACAAGTCAAAATGAGGGGGAACAGCATTTGAGGCGAGTGAAACCACGTGAGCAAACACTCTTGCATGGGAAAATGGAAAGTGGAGAGTCAGTGGATAATGTCCATGGGGAGCCAGCCAGCAAGTCAGGTCAAGAGAACATCACCACTCCACCAATGTGTTGAGGAATCTGTTTCACGGCTCAAAAAACTAATCTATTAGTAGCAACATTAACCGTATGTGCTAGGATGTCAGAAACAGTTTAATATCACATTCACAGTATTTACATAGGATCTAAACAAGTAATTAGTTATCAAAATTATTATATCCATTTGTATTAAGATTAGATTTTATGGGGCGCCTGGGTGGCTCAGTGGGTTAAAGTCTCTGCCTTCGGCTCAGGTCATGATCCCAGGGTTCTGGGATCGAGCCCAGCCTCGGGCTCTCTGCTCAGCAGTGAGCCTGCTTCCTCCTCTCTCTCTCTCTCTGCCTACCTCTCTGCCTACTTGTGATCTCTGTCTGTCAAATAAATAAATAAAATCTTTAAAAAAAAAAAAAGATTAGATTTTACAAGAAGGATATGTTGACATGTTTTTAATTTACTCAGGAACTTCTTGGCACCTTACTTAAAAGGGAGCTATGCTACTTTAATTAGCCTAAGATGAATGATGACTCAAATATTCATCTTACAGAATCCATCTTCAGCTCTATGAAACGGAAAGAATATCCACATAACCTGATATTTCTGCAGATTTTCTCTGCCCTAAATTCTCGACAAAGCTAAAAATACCCTCCAGTGAAAGGTCAGTGAAATTTGGAGATGAATGGGCTCATATTCATCAATATTTCAAACCCTAGCAGGCTATCAGTGAGGTCTTGAGGGAAGTGGCAGATTCAGGGAAGGAAATAAGCATTTTTCAAGTTTCATTCAGTAACTACTTGCAGCCTGCAGAATGTTTTTAGGCAACACAAGAATACAGACGTATCTTCTCCTAAATCTTTATAATTATAACTTATATATGCATAAACAAATTTATAGATTTTAAATTTATTTATAATTTTATAAATAAATAAATTTACTTTATAAATCTGCTAAGCAATACACGCCACATGTACATTATAAAAGAAAATGTCACCGAATCATTGTAGCTTCTATTTCTTTTTTTTTTTTTAAGATTTTATTTATTTATTTGATAGAGATCACAAGTAGTCAGGCAGAGAGAGAGGAGGAAGCAGGTTCCCCACTGAGCAGAGAGCCCAATGTGGGGCTCGATCCTAGGACCCTGAGATCATGACCTGAGCCAAAGGCAGAGGCTTTAACCCACTGAGCCACCCAGGTGCCCTGTAGCTTCTATTTCTATAAGAGACTCTCAATTGTCCAGTTAAAATAACTTGAACAGGTGTTGCTGACCCAAGATTTTCAACTGCTTTGAAAATCAGCTTCTCAGGCAAACCACTCCCCGTGGGATTGGGCTGAAGCTCTCCTCCTCCTCCTCCTTCTTCCACCTTCTTGGAATCCCTACACTAGGACAGCCAGGAAAACATGGGCACGCAAGCATATGGTTCATCTGCACATCTCATATGGAGAGTCTCAGTATTTGCTCTGTATTTGTTCGAGGGGAGGTTGGGAGAAATGGAATACCGTTTTTTTGGTAAAATATACATCAGGTATCCAGTGACCTCTTCTTTTGTGCTGTCCCATAACAAAACTCTACTCCCACATTAAATGTGAATGAGCAACGCAGAATTTTCTAACGCTATCACAGGGGAAGCTAGGATGGCATTTATATGTTTCCTGGGCCAACATCATTAGAAGAACCTCTTGTTCTAAGTTTCCCCTCCTCAGTCCTCAGGCAACTCCTTCTCTCACATTCTTTATTTTTTTGTCCCTCTACGACTAAGTTTCGGTGTGCCCTTTCCACCCCATGTCCCTCTAGATCCCCCTGACCCTCTCCAGATCCCGGTCACTCCCCTCTCCTTGAGAGGAGCAACTCAGTTCTATTCCCGCTTCTGCGTTTACAGTGACATAGCCCGACTCCTCAGTTTAATGATCATCTCCAGGATGTCAACATCAGGAATGACACTGAAAGACAGTGGAGCAGTACTGAGACCTCTTACTACCATCTCAGCTCTTCTTCAATTTGGGGAGCTTTTATGAGAAGTTATAATACAATTTTTAAAAATGTTAATTTTTTATAAAAAGTTGAAATGTTCACCCCCCCCATTACACCCTGCAGGGTCATACATGATGGTATTTACTCAACACCATTCATTCATCATTTCCCCATAAGTACTGACACAGTGCTATCCACGAAAGAGCCATTTTCTAGACACTGGTGATATGACCATAAAGACAACAGTCAAAGACCCTGACCAGAAGGACTTTAATGCTCACTGGGAGAAAAAGAAAATAATTATGCACAACGTTAAATGCCACAGGGCTACAGAGAAAAATAAGGCAGAATAAAGGAGATAGTAACAGGTCACATTTGTAAGTGTAATGTGTGTGTGTGTGTCTATGTATATACATCTATATATTAAAACTTTACATTTGTGCCTTTTTTAAAAATTAATATTTAAAATGGCAGGAGCAGAAATCTACAGTTGTCATTAGAAGCTTTTCAGAAAACAGAGAAATCTCCAACAGGCTGCTAAGCAACAGACAGCAGAATTTTCAGTCCTGCCATCCAGAACACACACCTCTCTCCATGGTTTTGCATTCCTTCAGCACGGCTGTGCGCTAACAGCTAGCCTCCAAGCTACGAGAGACCAGAAACGAGATCTGCTAACTGAAGAGATTAGCGCTGCGGCATGTTCCCCAAAGGTTTATTAAATTATTATGAGAGAAGTCATGGGAACATCAACAAAAAATTTAACCTGTTCATCCTCAGAATGTGTCCAAACAATAAATGTTGCTTTGTAGGTCTGCTATGCACATCGTTAAGCTTTCATCTGAGTAAATAAAGAAGGACCAAAAGAGCAACCATTTAAAATATTTACCCCCGGGGCACCTGGATGGCTCAGTGGGTTAAGCCTCTGCCTTTGACTCAGGTCATGATCTCGTGGTCCTGGGATCAAGTCCCGCATCAGGCTCTCTGCTTAGCAGGGAGCCTGCTTCCCCACCTCTCTCTGCCCGCTTCTCTACCTACGTGTGATCTCTGTCTCTGTCAAATAAATAAAATCTTAAAAAAATAAATAAAAAATTAAAAAAAAAATAAAATATTTAACCACTTTCAGGGTGCTCTAGTAGGTACAACTTGTGCTTCAGAAAACAACTTTGCACATGGGCCAGATGTCCAAAATTCTATCAACTTATATTTCTAACTTCAACCTACTCATCTTGCCTTAGCTCCAGCAAGCTATTTTTAACTTTGAGGTAGGTGGTGTACAAAACCCAAAGAATTTTTCAATAAAGGAATGCATTAAAGGTAGTAGCTTGACATCTAACAGCTGTAACAAAAATAGGGCAGTAGGTTCACAGAGGAAGGACTTTGGTTCATTCACCTGCTTTCCTGTCCCCTCGCTCAGCACTCAGAGTGCGCGATGCATATTTCAGGAGTAATTAATAAATGAGTCTCACTTTGTTGTAACAGGACCCAAGTAGGGTCACAAGCACCTTGCATGCATTGTCTCAGTAGTCACAAAATCCACAGGGCAGTTGCCACTTTCACCACTTTGTAGATGAGCTAGTTAACGAAGATGACTAAGAACGGATTGAAATGGGACATGAATCCAAATTTTTGTGACTACATCCATGCTCCCCACCCCCAGGCTAGAGTCCCTTTACAGGACACAACCTTTCTTTTCCTTTCATCTAGTTTATTCCTCTTGGCTTCCACTCACAGGACCACAGTCTCTCCCCAACTGGAGGAAATAGTATATAGTAATCGAGTAAATGGGAAATACCAGCCTCTGGAGTAAAAATTTAGGACCTGCATTTGAAAATAAAAATACCTAACTGACTACAAACTTCCCATATTGAGACAGGAACAGCGCCTTAATACATGGCTACGTACCTCATCAATCCACAAGGAGAGTCTTGCCTCCAGTGCGCTAGAACAGTCTTATTAAAACAACATCATCAAGGGAGTACTGTCCTATCATGTCTGTTGTATTCTATTGGTTAGAAGTAAGTCACAGGTCCTGCCAGAAATCTAGGGGGAGGGATTATACAAGGGTGTGAACACCAGAAGTCCGAAATGCCTGGGGTCATCTGAGGGTTTGTCCACCACAAGCGCCAGTAGGGGGGCCCATGAGTTAACAACAGAACTGGAAACAAGGCGTGTGCATCAGAATCATCTGGATGGTATGCTAAAACACAGATGTCTTATGTCTTACCCCGAAGTTTCTAATTTAGCAGGTCTAGGGTGGGAATTTGCATTTCTAACAAGGCATTTCTTTCCAGGCAAGGCTGGTGGTGCTGGTCAAGGGATCACCCTTCAAGAACCTGTACCCTAGCCTGTCCAAGCCACTCCCAGTGCCGCCTCCCAAAGTGGCCAGCTGTCAGTCCCTCAGGATTAGGAATGTACATCCTGATAGCACGGTTGCCCAAAGAAGGCACGTGCAAGCCTGGTAACACACACAAGGCTTTTTGGGCAGACACTTCTGGAGTCCCAGGTATCCAGAGGGTGGTCTAGAAAAGGAGGCATAGGTTCTAGGTGGGCCTATAGACATTCTCAACAGGGCTCAGACAAAGGCTAAAGCAGGGCCCTCTAAATTAATAGCTCAGGACAGGGGTCAAGAATTGTGAAGGGTCAGATTTTACCCTACTTGCAAGCTAGCAAATTAGCCTGTCAGTTTCAAAGATCGTGGTGAAAGACACAGACGCCTGGATCAAGGGGAAAAAAAGAGACAAGTATTCACAGCAATAGCAATGGCCATAGTACATCATTGCATCAGTTCCCTGAGCCCTAATTGCAGAAGGGTGACGTGAGGAGGGTCAGGTGTTGCCTGTTTACACAGTGGGGTGTGTTTCAGGAACTTAACACTGAGATTTCGAGGCCCTGATTTCATAAGGTGGCTGCTAGCCCATCGGCCCTAGACCTGATCCAGAGGGAGACCTGATCTTTATTATCCCGGACAGTAAATCAATCTGCCCATAAGGGAGAGTTTCTACTTTCCAAGGCCGCCTGCTATGCAAAACATTCCTGAAAAGATTGTGCAGAGAAAATTAGCTGTTAAGGCCTTTGCTCAGAGGATCAGTTGTGCAGAAACTTGAGAAACCAATGGAGGATGGTCTCCTGACCACAGGGGTCCAGTTGCCAGGCCTCAGGGTAACATTGACTGGCAAGAAGATGAGGACACAAGCCAGCAAGGTATTCAAGGAAGTTTTTGAGGCAGAAGGATCAGTAAATTGAAAGGCGCTGAAGACCAAGTAAAGAGAATTAAGCAGGAGGGCATGGGGACACCGAGTCAGGCAAGTCACAGGGGAGAAAGTGGAATATAGATCACACAGCATCCCTCCTTTCGGCTGGTGTCAGGATTCTGCCCTTCATTGTGAGAAAAATGAGTTATTGCAGAGTTTTGAAAGGAGGAGTGGCACGGGACCAAATGTTTTGAGAAGATCACTTTGGTAACCATGTTGGAAATGGACTGAAGATAGGCAAGGGCCAAAACAGAGAGCCCAGCTAGGAAAGTCTTGCAGAAACCAGCTGAGATGATGGTAGCCTGGGCCAAGGCCCTATCAACAGAAGGGTGGGAAGTTGTTTGACTGGAGATGTATTTTGGAAGTGGCTCTGGCATGACAGACTAAATATGGGTTATGATAGGGAAAACCCGCCCCAGGCAAAAACCTCTCAGGCTTTGGGCTTCTGCATTTGAAACAGGGTTGCCATTAACTGACAAGGGGTTAACTTTGGGAGAACTAGTGATATTTTGGAGGAAGGACATCAGAAGTTCAGTGGTAGTCATGTTAAGTCGAGATACTTATTAGACATTCATGCAGACATATCAAGTGGGTAGCATGAAGTTGAAGGGAATCTGAAATTCGGGAGCTCTTAGTGTTTGGATGGAATTTTAAAACCATGAGTCCTGAGCAACTCACAAGAGAGAGTGCAGACAGAAAGCAAAGAGGTTGAGGCAGGGCTTGTGCTGGTAGGTCAACCAAGATGAGGCCTGAGAACTGATCACTGGATATTTATTTTAAGACTGAAAGCTAATTGGGGCACCTGGTGGCTCCGTCTGTTAAACAACGCTTGGTCTCAGCTCAGGTCACGATCTCAGGGTCCTGGGATTGAGTCCTGCCTCAGGCTCCAGTATTTTCCCCTCCATCGCCCCCTCTCCCTGCCCCGCTTCCTCCCCTGCTCACACTGGCACAGGTATGTATGCCTGCTCTCATTCTCTTTCTCTCTCTCAAATAAATAAATAAATCTTTAAAAAAAAAAAAAGATAAATCGTAAATAATTTTTTAAAAAAGAGGAAGAGCTCGTTCCCTTTTTCCTCAAATCAACTAGAACCCAAATTCAAAGCTATTATGGGACCTTTATGCCTCCGGCAATATAACAGGTCCCATTACATTCATCTAGAGTATCTATTTTCCCTCAGCCTTGGAAAAGAGCTGAGTAGAAACACAAAACTCTACGAAGGACAGAGGCCAGCTCCGCAGAGTTGGGCACAGAGCATCACTGGAGAACAGAGGGCATCAAACAGAACACTGGCACCAAGTTCATTCCTTTCCAGAGCTCAGATCTCCACAGGAAGGTAGTTATTGTACCTGTGTATGTTGTAAATTCCTGGCTCCTCGCGAACAAGCGTATTTAACTATAAGTTCACAAAATGTGGGATGAAGCCAAACAGAAATGGGTTTATACGCCGCTAAGGAGATGACAGGCCTAAATGAAGTCGCTGTTGCTAAACTCCACATCAGCAAATCAAGACGGAATACCTAAGCTAACTGCAGTCTCAGCCTCGTCTAGCAAGGTAACCTCTAAGGAGTAAGGCTTGAGTCAGAGCTCAGCGCTAGTGGGGTAATCTGACCCATGGACCTCTTCCGACCCCCACAGATGGGGAAGGTGACCTTGCCTGAAACAATCCACTCTTAGCTAGAAATTTCCTTTTTCTTTCCCAACCCCTTCTGTCTATAAAAGCCTTCCATTTTATACAGCTCCTCAGAGCCCCTCTCTGCTTGCTAGCTGGGATCCTGCCCAATTCATGTATTGTTGAAAACACATCAATGAGATCTTCAAATTTACTCAGCTGAATTTTGTTTTTATAATAGCCTCCCTTAGCAAAGGTCTTCAAAAGTTATATCTGTATCTGATTGTAAGATTTGGGATAATGATGTGGAGAAGAAAGGCAGAAAGAAAAATAATTAACTTTTCTTACAACGCATACCCCATTGACAAGTACTTGAGAGGGCAAAGTGACCTTCCTACCCGAACTCAAGTGCCTCAATGTTAATGCCTTGCTAGAGGCAAAAGCCAACCTGAGCTTGACATTAGTCTGACCTCCAAGATCCCGGAAGTCTTTTTTTTTTTTTTTTTAAGATTTTATTTATTTATTTGACAGAGATCACAAGTAGACAGAGAGGCAGGCACAGAGAGAGAGAGAGAGGGAGGCAGGCTCCCTACTGAGCAGAGACCCCCACCTGATGTGGGGCTCGATTCCAGGACCCTGGGATCACGACCTGAGCGGAAGGCAGAGGCTTTAACCCACTGAGCCACCCAGGCGCCCCCCCACCAGGAGTCTTCTTTAACGTCTGAAAATCCCTTTGGAAACTTCCTTTACCTCTATCCACCTCCCCTGCCCCGCCCTCACCAAGATATAAGTTAGCAATCACCTTCCAAGCATATGGTCCACGACCTAAAGGGTCTCACGACCACAAGTTTACCAGAGAGTAATAAATGACCTTTAAAGGTCCTGGAAACCTTGCTTCCAAATCCCTTAGAGATCTACACTATCCCTAATCTCTCCCAACTTGAAAGTGTATAACCAGTCACTCCTTACAACTCTAGTGCAGCATTTTTTGTCCACGGTCATGTCCCCGTGCTTTAATAAAAACACCTTTTTTGCAACAAAGACGTCCCAAGAATTCTTTCTGAACCATTAGCTCCTAGACCCCAACATTTCACATCAACAGCAGGATATAAAAGGGTAGTGTTAGATACCACAGATCAACTATTTGCTCAGAACTCTTTAATGAAGAAAGGAGCTACCCCATAACGTAACTGTTGAGGGGAACAAAGGCAAGAGAAATGTAGTGGAAATTAAATTTCCTTACAACTTGAGACGAGCTGAGTGTGACTGACATTCCTCACAGAACCCATAGCTGCCTTAATGTTGATGTTTCACTAGGGACTAAAAGCAGCCTTACCTTGAGGTACCAGACCTCCAGGATCCTAGAACACTTCTTTAACATGGAGAAATCCTTTTAGAGACATACGTGATCTCTACCCACCCCGCAAAACTTTAAATTATATGAGTCACTCCTCACAGTCACAGTGCAGCTGCTTCTGCCCACGTCCTGTCCCTGTGCTAGAATAAAAGCACCTTTTGAACCTAAAACGTCTCAAGAATTCTTTCTTGACCATTGTGCTCAAGGACCCTGCATCAATAACCAGAAGAATTTACTTGGGGGTGGGGGGAGGCAGGCAATACTGTGCTGCCAATACTTCGCAAAAGCATCCCTGAATCTCCTTTCAGATGTGTTTTCCATCTGCTTATTGTTACCCAATCCACCTTGCTTTTTTCCCCCTATACAATATTTGCTTTTCAAACATATTAGATTGTTTATTGGTTAAATACAAGGCCTTCCTCTCTGGTGGGTGCCAATACAATTTCTGGCCAGAGGGGCCAGGCTCTTCTCCAAGGTGCCAAAGAGTATGTTGAGTGCCCCTGTGTGGCACTGCCAGAAAGTAACCACCCACCTTCTGGCTGCTGGGTACTCCCCCTAGCACGTTCTGCATGCAGATCTTTCAAACTAGCAAGATCACATTTCAAAAAATTTCTGAATGTGCGTTCTTATTTCCACACATTCTCGAAAGTGCTGCAGTGGAAAAAAATGCAAGGGCTAATCCTCACAATATGCTTCCTTCTTTCAAGGCCCGTGTCCTGGAGAGCGCGCTCTGGGGATCTGAGGAGCAAACGCCACATAAATGAACCCTACCTGGTACACAGAAGGCCCATGACAAAGAGGTATTTTCCTTGCCCACAGTGCGTTTCTCGGCCTGGGGAAATTGTGAGGAACCGAGGATCTTTTGAAAGAAACTTTGCAGGAAACATAGATATGTTGAAACTTCCAGGAGGGGCCTTGGGGTGTCAAAAATGGAATTATCAGAGGCCTAAGACTGCACTTTCTTCCCGGTCTGCCCTAACTCTTAAGTAAGGGAGCCATCTTTCCATGATGCCTTCAGGTACAAAGGAATCCATCTTGGAAGCCAAAATGGTGGGAAAATACAGACAATTTTCTTTGTAGCTCTCATGATTGCTACTTTCAGTATGTGTGTGGTAGGGGGTGGAAATCATAGGAAAAAAATATCTGACAGCTCAAGACTCGGAAATCAAGAGATCTGAAGAGATCCTCTCCCACCACCCAAGCTTTTTCTTTTGAATGAATCCACTCTGCTTCTAAGATCCTTCACGAGGCGCTTGCTCGCGATTGACAAAAGAAAAGGCTAATTATAAGAAAAATGCGTTTTGCAATTTTCAAGGGTTTGGAGGATTCTATATTTTAGATACACATCAGGAAAATGTAATTCGTAGGGTACAAATAACCACAGGTAGATTTGGAGATGAGGCGTAACACACACATACATTTTCGGCACGCGGTACATTATCTGGCCATAGCACAAATAGCTAAGTGCCAGATTGTTGTCTTTGGGGAAGGAAGCAATATGTTGGTGACGAAAGGGTATTCTTGAAGATTTGTGGTTGTATTTTGGGAATTTCATCTCCTCTGCATCAAAATGCAACACTTATAAACGACTCATGCTGTGAGAAACTATTTAAAATTTATCTTTCCTTGAGGACCCAAAGCTTTCTTGTAGACAACTCAAATTCATTTAAAAATGTTCTGCGGCCTTCCCTGGTGCATTAAGGATGATTCCTAATTTAATACATATATTTTAAATAAACCGCACTGCATTTCTTAAACTTCCAATGGGAGATAAAATGACGGGCTTGAACATCCACAGTTTGGGATCGCCCTCTCGGTGCTCCCCACAGCATCCTACCTCAGTGAACGGAAGAGACAGCTTCCAGGTGTTGGGGACAATTCAAGACCTGCAGTTGCAGTGAACATGTGCACAGATGGAGAGCAAGCTGGGGGGGACAGCCGAGGCTGATACCTTCTTTTTTGGCCACTTTAGACCACAAAAATTTAACAAAGAAATTGCTACAGTTCCTTAAGGACAAACCCACTGCCTATTCATTTTTCCCACTAGGTACCTTGTTAAAGTAGGCATTATGCAAAACGGCTTGGGAGCCAGCTAAATAAATGAAACGTATTCGCGTTAACAAGTAATAATAATATTGGGGACACCGTAAAGATCTTTCCCTTTTTGGTGTTCCTTGAGAAACTAGTCCTTTCAGCCAGCATCCTACTTTCGGGAAACAAACGTGCAGATCCTAATGGCTCTCAATTATTCTACAGTCCTGAGATTACGGATATGAAGGAACACCAAGTGGAGTTAACATCTCTGAAGCATTCCATATCTGAAGTGTCTTTGCAGTTAATAATAAAATTCTATACTGGTTCTAAGCATCACATGGCTTGTGACTTACAGAATTCATCTTGAAAGCAGAACTAAAACAGTAGGCTGTTCATACAGGAGCACCCTACCACCCCACCCCACGGTGTCCCCGGCCCCAGCTTGCCATATTATGGGGCTTATTCTTGCAGACCTCAGGAGTTCTGGACATATTCTTTCATACCTAGACCCTGCTCATATGTAGGATAGACAGTGCAACTAAGTACTGCCCTTTTAAAAACCCCCTTGACCGTATGAATATAAAGCAAAATCTATGATTTGTAACTCTGCACATTGACTGCTTATGCATGCCAATTTAAGGAGATGGTACAGAACAGTAATTAAAATCCCAGTGTATGAAGTCACACTTCCGGATTTCATATCTGGGCTCCAACACGTCCAAGCTGTATGAGTTAGAGAACGTTGGGTAACTACTCTGTCATTCAGTGTCCTCATTTGTAAAACAGAAATAACATTACCTTCCTCAGGATTTCATTTTATTTATTAAACAACACAATTTTGTAGTGTATAACATGGTATCTGGCATTAAAACAAAAAACACCATTAAAATATTATTGTTATTGTCCCCCTCAGTGTGAGTCAGTTCTAATCAGCATTCTAGTATTCAAAAACTCCCCCTGGGATGGAGATGCGCAATCTCATCAGTTCTGTGTGCATACACACGGGGATGGCTCTTCCCAGAGATCCTCCCTGAAAAGATGACTCGTGTCAAATTCATCTTCACCTTCTGCTGGCATATGCCATCCCGCACATGACCTCGGGGCTAGTGTAGGGGTGAAGTGGTGAATTCTTCCTTCCACACTTAATTTTTCTGATCTTAATTTCCGTGTCTACAAAATGAGTTAAAAATAATGGTATCTGGGTGCCTGGGTGGCTCAGTCGGTTAAGCATCTGCCTTTGGCTCAGATCAAGATCCCAGGGTCCTGGGATCGAGCCCCACATCAAGCTCCCCACTCAGTGGGGATTCTGCTTCTGGCTCTCCCTCGGCCCCTTTTCCCTGTCCCCCTGCCAACCCTTGCCTCATGTGTGCACACACGTGAGTGTACTCCCTGTCTCTCTCTCCCTCACCCTCTTGCACACTCTCTCTCTCTCAAATAAATAAATAAATAAAATGTTAAAAAAAAAAAAAGTAATGGTATCTATCCCATAGTATTACTATAAGAATTCAATAAGATAATGCATGCAAAGTTCTTGGTCACTAAAAGCAACAGCCAACATTTGTTTAGTATTTATCATGCGCTAGGAACTGTTTTAAAGCATTTCGCATGTATTAACTCATTAAATCCTTGACACAATCCTACAACATGGCTACTATTATTATTCTCACTTTAAGTATGGGAACACCAAGGCCCAGAGGGATCAAGTAAACTTGTCCCCCATTATATTAATAGTGAGTGAGAAGAATGACAGAACTAAAATTCAGGCAGTTTGCTTGGATTCTGGAATCCTAACTATAACATCTGTTGCCTTTCAGTAGTAAGTGCTTGTTGGGTATTTGTTATTACTATAGTAATCAATAAATACGTGTTGAAATATTTAGCAAATCGATATTTGCCAAGGCACTTATTTATTATTTACTGCATCTCACCAAGAATCAAATCTGTCACAGGCCACAAAAATGGACTCTCCTGCTTATAAGTTTTTTGAAGCAACTTCTCAGATTCTACCTACCCAAAGTATTAAGAAAACAAGAAGTATATTAGGGCAAAAATTCAAAATAGGTTCCAATATACTCTAATATCTACCATTTTTATGATTAGATTTTATAAGAACTTTAATTAAAATAACAGTAGAAGTTTGCTGCAAATGACTGACTAATTATGGATGCAATACTCCCTATATTAACACTTTTGGAGGGAAAATAAAACTACAGGAGGTAGCTTTGAAGGCAGTAAGAATACTCTTAATAAAAAATTTTTAAAAATCATAACTTAAAATATGTAACACCTACCTCCCATAGTTTGAGGTTTATGATTATAGCCCCTGAAATATCCAAAACAAGTATTTTCCTCGAGTAATATGATCCCTACACTATAAGAGACTTAGCCTGTTGCTATTTGGCATGGAGAAGAGGGATTATTTTATTGTTTTCTAACAAAATAACGTACTTTGTTTACAAAGCAAGACTTAGTCTTCCATGCAATATTAAGGATAAAGGATATAACTGTATTCAGTTTTCTACGGCTTCATTCCTTGCCTCATTTTCTGTTTTGATACTTGTTTATTTTCATTCACCTGTTTCTAATTTAGATTATCTTGCTGTGTTTTTTTTACACATGTATAAACTGCTGTAAGTTCTTCCTGGAACATGATGGTATCAATAAATGTCCTGTGAACAAAGTATAATTATAATGGACGTTATACATGATATTTTCACTTTATGGAATTTGGAAACAGGTAAGATTTATCTGACATTTATAACTTAATGTCATTTACAGATCTCTGAGAATCCTCCTGAGTAGACTCTCTGAATATAAAAAATAATTACTGTAGTAGGCTGAATAATGACCCCCAATGTATCAGGTCCCCATCCTTGGAACCCGTAAATGTTTCTTTATATGGGAAAGGGGTCTTTGCAGATGTGATTATTTAAGGATCTTGGGAAATGGAGATTATCCTGGATTATTCAGATGAGCTCTAAATGAAATCGCAAGCATTCTTATAAAAGACAGAGAGAGATCTGACAGAGAATGCAATGTGACCTCCAAGGCAGTGATGTGGCCAACGAACGCCAGAGCCACCAGAAAGAAGCTGGAAGAGGCAAGGAATCAATTCTTAGAGCCTCTAGAGGAACAAAGCCCACCTGACAGTTCAGTTGTGGTCCAGTGATAGTGATTTTGGACTTCCAGGCTTCTGAACCGTGAGGATAAATTTCTGTTGTTTTAAGCCACTAAATTTGTAGTAATTTGCTACAGCAGTCATAGGAAACTAACAAAATTATTTTCTAAAATTATTTTTAGAGCAGGGGAAGGGCAAGGGGAGAGGGAGAGAGCCTTAAGCAGGCTCTGCACGGCCCTCCTCTGGCTCAGTCTCAGAACCCTGAGATCATGACCTGAGCCGAAATCAAGAGGCAGAGGCTAAAGTGACTAAGTCACCCAGGCACCCCAAAATTAATACAATTATTAACCTAAATAGATGCAAGTGTTAAGTGAGAAAATTTTCCTTTTAACATTAAAGACACTCGGAAAGACAAAAACAAAGTTATTTCCTAAAGTCATGAAATCTTGAAAGGTAGTTTAAAAAGATCAGGAATTTTTATTTCAAAGAATTGTCATATGTTTCACAAAAATGCTACATTCCTAACCAAAGCCTCTCTCTAATATATCATTTTTATTAATGCAAAATTCTCTAGTACCAGGAAAGCAACTGAGAATGCTGGCTTCCTGTAGGCTTGTCATTCCACACTGTTCTCCAGCTCCTTCTCATTGGATCATTCTGTGCATAATCCCAACTCTATGTTTTCTGTTCTGTCGGCTTCCCAGAATATCTTCTTATTCTGCTGGAAGTAATCTATTATTTTATAAAGTCAAGGTACATATTTGCAGAATTTCACTTATGGAAATTTTTTTTTCACTTATGGAAAAATTTCTAAAAGACCTTGCTGCTGCATTTACCGAGCTATCCATACAAACCATGTTTAAGCACCTGCAGATCTCCTAGGAAGTACAAGGGAACATCCCAGCGGCACCGCCTACTTCATCTCACTCAATTTTGCTTGTTTCTAGATCAAGAGGCAACAAGATAAGCCATCCCCACTCGCGGTAATTCTAAAATAAACTGTGCCGATGATAGAAACTCACCCTTAGGAAACCAGATGAGTCTCTAAGAATCTAACAGGCAATTCATTTGACCAGAAACATGTGTCAAGGGGTAAGATTTTCCCATTCATCTAAACTATAAACATTTTATGAAATGTTTTCTTAAAGAACTTAATAGGTCTGCTGCTTAAATGACCCAAAAAAGTCTGAAAGTGAAGAACTCCAAGTACTGGGAAAATGAGGATTTAAGAGGCAAATTATCATCCATCTGGTTGTAAAAGTATAAAGTTAGAGTCACCTTCACACCCATCCTTACAGGTCCATTCCAAATTAGCTGATTTTTCATCCTAAGTAGTTCTTAAACCTGTTCATTTCTCTCCTCCCTGGCTGGCCATCACCCTAGTCCTGATCTCCAGAGGATAACTTCACTTGCCCTTTATCTTGGGCTCCTCACCCCTTCAGAGTCTACCCACTCATGAGAGGGAAGAAAGAGTGGCAAAGAGGGTAGGGGGGAGATAAATGGGGACTTCAGTTTTAGTTTTCCCTAAAGGTGGCAGGCCTTGAGTGGGGACAGGCAGTCACCGCACGGGCTCTGCTACTCACTGCCTACTTGATGTTAGAGGAATTCACATGCTCTGCTTCTCTCCTCTCCGGAGCACGGGAATGAGAACACGACCTTATGGGCCTGTTTGAAGCAGTGAGTCAACAAGTGGAAAAGGCACAAACAGAAGCAGGGACATGGTAAACAATCGTCACTATTTTGATTATCACCTACTAGGCCAGACTTTCAGGCTCTCACGGGCACTATGTGGCCCTCTTTTATAACATTAACACAGCTGCAATTTTACACTTTATTTATTAGAAATTATCAAATTAATGTCTTTTACTTCCTCTACTATAAATGTCATGAAACAAAAATCAAGTCTGTGTTTGCTTCCCCTAGCACAGTACTTGGCAAAAGGAAAGCACTGGGATATTTGGCAAGTAAATCTTTCAAGTAAAGCAAACCAACGACACGCATGGCTCTGACCTGTAGTTTAGCTGTCTTAACAATTCAGATGAGTCTTTCCCCAATCTCAATGAATAACCAATTACTTGGGAACCTTTCAAATACACCCATGCCCAGGCCCCAATCATTCCATTTCGACTGCTCTGGGATCGGTATTTAACATTCTGCAAATAAATAATTCTTATCTGCAAGGCAGGCTGGAAAGCTCCCGTGTTGTTCCCACCTGCTTCAGGTCAGGAGAGAAGGCCTCCAGACCAACCACTGCCTTTGAATTTGACCAACAATCCCTTGGTTGAATTCTCCTTTCCTATGAGATAATGGGGAATAAAAAACACTGGAAGCAGCAGCTTTATGGGCAGGATCTTGGCTGATGGAACACACCAGGATGGTTCGTACTGTTCAGGCAACTGTAATCCTGGCAGCAAACCTGCTGGGCGACTCCAGCCAGGCCCAAGCACCCACCAAATCCCTTTCATTCGGGAAAGGGTCTGGAACCTCTTCTTACCTTTATTTTGCCCTTTTTTTTCCTTTTTTTTTTTTTTTTTTTTTTTTTTTTTGTTAAATTTCTATTTTAAAAGCCATCACAGTATTTCTTGCAGTGTGGAAGAAAGGTAGTGATGATTGTTTTAAAGGCTAAAGAGGGCTGAACTCCGCATCCCTCCCTCCTTGGTGGTGTTCCCAGTGTAGACTCCACGGTCATTGTCCTTCCTCACCAGACTCCAGCTAGACATCCGCCCACCTCTGCTTCTCTCTCCATGTACTCCCCTTTTCGCACAGTTTCATACGGATTCCCTACCCCTGGTCCCAGTATGACCCCAAGACCCGAGGCTGCCCTTGGTGACGCCGCCGCCGGGGCTCCTACAGCGGGCGACCCCAGAAGCGGGGATCGAGGCGGCCGGACTGAGGCCCGGGACCCTGCGCGCCCCGCCCGGCGAGGAGGCAGAGGTTGCTCCCCGACCCTGGGAAACGGGGGCACACGCGTCTATCGCTTGGAGATCCCGGGCGGGTAACGCTCTCCCTCCTGAGAAGGCAAGTCCAGGCTGGGCAAGCCCCTGGCGCAGCCGTGAGCACCGGGTCTCCGCGCAGCCCCCACCCCAGCGCGCGCCGTCCAGCTCGAACTCGGGACGGGACGCCAGCCCACGGCTCAGGCCAAGAGGAGTCGCGCTCCCTTCCTGTTCCCCCAGGGGCAAGGGGAACGCCTCGCGGATTCCAGACCCTGCACAACAGGTCCTTCGGGCACTCGCGAGGTTGGGAACGCGGGGGAGGGGGAGGAGGGGGCATTGGCTGGGAAAAGAAGTCGAGCACTCTGTGGGCGCATTTCCAGCGGAGAGACCTCTCCACTTAGCATCTCTGCTGGCCCCAGCCTCACAGCAAATCCCGAGTTTGGGGAGCAGTGATTTATCCCGCAGGCGCGGGCAGGAGCGGAGAGTGGCGGACGTGTGAGATGGCACCCATCCGCTCCGTCCGAGAGCAAAGTTACGTGGTGCCGGGAAACGCCTCTCTGAGCGCCAGGACGCGACCCTCAGGACGATGGGCGACCACTCACCTTGTGCCTGCGCCTCCATGGTGGCCGTCTTCGGACTCCGCGCCGCGGGGCTCCCAGGCGCTTCCAGAGAAGCAGGCGGCGGTGCCCGGGCTCGGAACGCAGCTGGCCCAGCCGCACGCGTTCGCCCTGCCCTGCGCACTTGTCGCGAGCGCTGCGTGGAAGGGGTGGGGGACCGGGGGCCGCCTGCACTGCCGCTGTGGTTAGCGCCGCGGCGTCCAGTCCACCTGGCCGGGACCACGCGGGGAAGGAGCCCGCCGCCGGGCGCCACCTGCCGGCCGCTCCGCGCGCGGCACCGAGGGCGCCCACCCCTGGCCGCGGGCGCCTTTCTCAGGCCCTGCCAAGGCCTGACCCGGCTGTAGTGGGTCCTCGAGCCCAGGGGGCCAAGGGCAGATCCCCAGGGAGGGAGGAAGGAGGGTGCATTTGGATTTAGCACCAGAACCCTAGCTCCTGATGGAAATACGGAGTTTGGATCCTGTGACCCTCTGTACTCAATATTTTTGTTACATGATCAATATAAAACCTTGTTTTATGTGGGTTTCTGTTTAAAGATAACGTATTTAGGTATTGCTGACTCATGAACTTTGAGCTCAGGGCCGTCATCATTAGAACTGACACCTGAGTGAAACCCGGTGAGCTTACTGAACTGACCAACATTTCACGTGAGCCATTTTAAATAGCACAATCAGCCCCCTCCCCTGAAAAGCACAAAAATGGTGTATCTGTAGTGTATGAAAAGGGCACTTGTTTACTGAAACAAGAGAGAGCTTCGCCTTGTTTGACCTCAGCTAGAAAGGTAGGCGCGCCTGCCAGCCCAAGTTTCCCCGGGCTCTGCCTAAGTCTGGAATGACTTAATGAGGAAAATTCACAGATATGGAGTGTGCAAATAATAAGCATCAACTGCGGGTATATTTTCTAATTTGGAACCCATAAGCCCTTCCTGTAGGGTGAAGCAGTCACATTTTCAGAGAAAGACTAAAAACTGACAGTTTCATTGCAAGCCTGGATGGCTCAAGTGGTTAAGCATCTGACTCTAGATTTCAGCCCAGGTCATGATCTCAGGGTTGAGAGACAGAGGCTCGAGTGGGCCCGGTGCTGAGCATGGAGCCTGCTTAAGATTCTCCCTTTCTCCTTCTGCCCCTCCCCGCCTTGCTCTCTGGCTCCCTCTCTCACACACTCTCTCTAAAACAAATAAAATAAAATAAAATAAAAAGTTATCAAATAAGCAACTAACCAGTAGGTTCTATTTCATCCATACTCAAGTTAATGTCATTTTTGTTTGAAAAAGGTATATCCATGATTTTTATGGCACATGTAAAAAACATGTCCGTGTTTTTTGTTATGTTAAAATGTCCCTGCTTTGTAATTGTCGACATAAAAACTGCTCCGCAGAACACCAAGCACAGGGGTTTATGTGACTTCTGGTGATAGTGACCATGGGTGTACCAAGTAATGAGTCAGCATCACTGATTAAATCACTTTCAGATTCTGTTCAGTTGTTCTGGTCCTCTCTACCCTGGAAATTAAGCACCAGGATAGGGTTGATTGTAAAAAGGAGCTGAAAATAGTTAATGACTTTCCAGCTTGGGTCATCTAACCTTTATCTACATTATGACTCATTTTTCTGATGTACAAAATTTTAAGCTACTACCCCCTTAATGTATTTTATCATTTTTATAATAATAAAATATTGATAGTCATTCAGAAATAGTAATTGAATTTATTCTCTGTGCCAGGGACTGTGCAAAGGATATAGGTCAAGGACATGATCCTTCCTCCCCAGGGAGTTCATGGTCTGGTGAAAAGGAGAGATAAGCTGATACTTTATAAAGTAGTGCAGTGGGAGGGAAGCCAGTGTGCTTATAAGCAATGAGGAAGTTTCCCTAACTCAGACCCATGAGGAGATAAAGGAAGGTTTCTGCGAGGATATTTGCCTCAGCGGAGTCTTGAAGGAGGAAAGAATAAACAGGGTAGGCTGTGCTGGCCCCCAAATAATGGGTTAGCCAAGGGAGACTGTGGTGTTTCTTTCCATTTCCTTGTCACTGATGGTGGTGATTTTCCTTAACTTCGTAAAGCTTGGTAAAACAGCCATCCTGACCCTCTTGTGTGTTCATCTCCAGCAGCTTTTCCCCGGGAAACAAACACAATGGATGGGCATTTGATTAAGTCAGTGAAATCCCGGTTTGCCCCTCTAGAACTGATCTTTCTGCTGATGGAGTGAGAATCTTAAATGTCCAAAGGGAAGCTGTATTCAACAGTCTTTGCTTGAACCAGTTCCGGATCACTCCTTACAGAAGCTGCTGAGGGGGCCTGTGGGCAGAGGAAGAGGAAGGGGAAGTGGGGAAGAAAGAACAGATCAAGTGTGCCGCTCTGGCCTGGGAGCCTTATTACTACACGGAAGGAGAACATGGGCTTTGGGTCTCCATCATTAGATCTGAAAATTACTAGCTGTGTAACCTGAAGGTAGTTTCCCAGCCTCTCCGGGCCTGGGCTTCTGCATTTTGTGACAGGATGCAATATGAGCTCTTAATTGATGTCTTCTTCCCCTCCAAGCCCCCTGGAGGCCTGTGTTTTCTGGAGCAGTGGTTCCCAGCCTTCTTATGTATCATCCCGCAGCCAGAGGCTTCTGAGCATTCCCAAAAGCCGGGCCTCACTCCCCAGATACTCTGATTTGATTTAGTTTTTGGAAAGCTCTCTAGATAATATGAATACGCTTCCAAGATTGAGAAGGACTGTTTTAGAAAATGTCCCCTGCAAAGATGAAAGGCACTAAATTCTTAGCTTTTAAATTAAAAAAGTTGCCACCCAGATTAACAGAAAATAATGAAAATGAAATGGGAACAGGCAGAGCAAGGACTTTTTTTTCTTTCTTTCTTTCTCCCCCCCCACCCCCCTCCCCGCACTGCTCCCTGCCTCCAGGGGAACTGGGGAGGGGAGAGAAGTTTGATGGAGAGTTTAGACTTGGGTCTATCTATATGGGTGTCTCTTACCCTTCCCTTCCCTACCCTCATTAGAGCAAAGAAGATGGCCTTGACAGTCCCATTGAGAAATCTGATGGCCAGATCGTTTTAAGAAATGTTAGAGACAGACTGGATATCACTTTGAATTTCCCACCCTTTCAAGCAGAGTAGGAAAACATCTGGGAGTTCCCTTGTGTACCATGGGGGGAGGGTGGATGTCAGGGGAGAGGGAACCAGCTAGTCAGCCACCATTTCCAGGAGACTGAAGAAAGCGAGGCTCCAGAAGGGAGGGAAGTAGTACAGCAAAATCCCTTTGGCAGGTGAGAGGGAGAGGCAGGGTCTGTGTGGGAGCACAGCCTGACACAGAACTGCTAGTGTCACCCACATCGTGCTATGCACGGGCAGGGCAAGAGGAAGTGCGAAGAGTCTGGTGAGGCATTGCTCACAGAGAGGGCTGGGACTGCCTTCTCCCCATCTCTGCAAACTCCCCAGGCTTCAGGAGGACTGGAATGTGGTTCCTATACCACTCCACTTGCCAGGGAGCTGGATGTGGCAGCCATAGGAAACTAGTGGGCTATGGTCTTGCCAGGGCCATTGAAGTAGAAACCCAAGAAGTGAACATCAGAGGAGTGCAGTGCGAGGCCCTCAGCTGGGGTCCACCAGGGCCCTCAGCTGGGGTCCACCAGGGCCCTCAGCTGGGGTCCAGCAGGGTCCACCAGAGCCTGAATGTCTCATCAGTTAAGTATGAGTCATTTAGTCTTACCTCATCTTCTCAATCCCCACCTTACACTCCCCAAAGAGGAGCTGGTACCTGGAAGGGAAGAGGTATGACAAATCAGACTAACTTTTTCTAATTCTCTCTCTCTCACACACATAAACACACACACACACACACATACACACACACAGAGAGAGAGAGAGAGAGAGAGAGAGGTTTTCCAAGCAGTGCTGAGGGGAGAAGAGGTTTACTTTGAGACTGAGAAGACTAGATCATATGCCAACAGGACAGTGATCTAATAACCAAAACTAACAGAAATGAATGAATCAGAGCCAGCTGCCTGTGAAGAAGTCATGCCAACCAGCTGAGGGAAAAGTAATTAGAAAAGTATAAAGAAGTCATGTTTATCCCCCCAAACCTTGTTACCCTCAATAAATTGGTTACATTATATAAAATTCTTCACAAAAAAACCCATTGGACACATTTTGCTTTTTTCTAAGCTCCCCTTCAAAATTTCTAGAGGTAGTTTCTGGATCCATAAAATACTCATGGATGTTCGGAGGACAAAGAAGGGACACATCACTTGTTGTACTTTCAAGTTCCTACACAGGCAAATACTAAAGCTCACTCCTTCAGACTTTCAAACTGCCACATATATAATCATGTTTAAATCTCAATCTCTAAGACACATTGAAAATGTATTCGTTTTCTGTGACCTTAACGCAGGGCTTGTCCCCCTCGGCACTGCCGGCGTTTTTTACTTGGTAATTCCCTGATGTGTTGGAAGGTGTAGGAGAGAGTCCTCCGGCTCCCTCGCTAGCTGCCAATAGCAACTCCTCAGTGGTGACTCTAAAAACTGTCTCCAGACAATGCCGAGTCTCCTGGAGGGCAAAGGGAGAGATGATGAGAACCACGGTGAGAACCACGGTTTTCACTCTCCTTTGAAGACGCAGAATCGTGATGAATGAAAATCACTACCCTGTGTACTATGGTGAGGCCTACAGTGTAAGGATACCCCTGAGCTTCATCAGGAAGGGGCTTTTTGCCTCTCCTTTCTACATAGAAAGTCTTGTCTCTTTCTGTTGTCATCAATCATTCCTAATTCACCGGCTAAGCAGAGACATTGTCTAAGAAAGGACTAAGAGGGGCTTTACCTTATTCCTAAAGAGAAAGGAGAACGAGAGAAGGCAGAATGAATGTTGTGGCTATTGCTCTGTAACTCTGGATAAGGAAAGTACTGGAAGTTTTTTCTGTTTTTGAGGTTAAATTAATCCATTATAGGTTCTGCCCAAGCATGCACTTGACCTCAGAGTGACAGTGTTCTGAGCCCAAACTGATATCTCAAGAGAAAGGCATCAAAGGGGATTGGGAAGCCATCACTTAGATGGGCCTTCAGGTTGGGACGAGACCAGAGGACAAAAGGAATCTGAGATGGAGGAAAGAAGGTGAGGCCTGCACCAGTCTTTTTGTGATTAGCATTTGGCTTTCTTAGGATCCAGAACCTAGAATTTGCAAAACTGGCTCTTTTCAGGCTACTTGCATTTCTTTGGTTTATCTTTTGGAATTTTTTTTTCCTGCTTAGTGTTTATTATGTTTCCTTTCAAAAATGTTCAACTCTTTCAGTAGCACTAAGGGAAGGAAGAAAAGGCATGTGTTGTCAACAGGGCTAGACCAGCACAGGACATGGAAGGAGTGATGGAAACAAGAGAACTCCAAGAGAGACGCTCAAAGCGACAGAAAGAAAAGATGACGGCCTCTACCACGCGCTCTACTCCCTCACCCCTCGGTTTGCTCATTCTTTAGAGGATTTTTGACTTATTTATTCAAAGGTGCAATTTCCTTACAGCTTGTGGCTAATTAGTGGGCTCTTGTGGTTAACAGCTGTGTTTCCAGGGCTGCCCTTGTCAGAGCTTGACCTCTACATAAATGGATATTACCACACTATTCTTATAAAGCAAAAACAGAAAGTCAGGTGTCATCCAGTTCTTTCTCAGACACAATGTACACTTCTGGCTCCATTGTTTATGAGTGACATTGAAAAATGAGAGAAAGGTTAAGTAGAACATCTTAAAGATTTTTTAAAAAGATTTTATTTATTTATTTGACAGAGATCACAGTAGGTGGAGAGGCAGGCAGAGAGAGAGAGAGGAGGAAGTAGGCTTTCTGCTAAGCAGAGAGCCAGATGTGGGGCTCAATCCCAGGACCCTGAGATCATGACCTGAGCTGAAGGCAGAGGCTTTAACCCAGGCGCCCCTCAAACATTATTGATAAGGTCCTTAGGGATAGTGCCTCCTGGCTCGTTTACTCTGGTAAGCAGAAGTCTAGGTGATACCTTGACAGCATATATCCATTGTGCATATTACAGGACAGATTATAAGCAACACTGCAAAAGACAAAGGACTCTTTAGTTGACCACAATAGTTACTTTCCAAGATTTCAGTGACTTTTACACTCTGAATGAATCTAAACTGGGTCTTAAATAAATGCAACGGACAATACAGACCGATCACAACAACCGTGCCAGAGGTCAGTATGATTTCCCGAAGGAAGCCGTGGTACACCAGCTTATGTCCAATTCAAGGACCTGGCTTGGTAGGTGTTCATGTCTCAATTACGCTCCAATCAGAAAGCTCTGGGAGGGATGTGAATAAGTAAATAATGTTAACATTTGGTTTTTCCATCTATAACATGGAATGGAACGATTTAAATTTGAATTTGAAAAAAGGCATATTGCCCAACATTCCTACAGATTTGTGGAAGAAGGGAAAAATAAGCCCATAATTAATAACTAGTCAAAAGGGCCATTTTGGAACTATTCGAATGTTTTAATTTTTTTTTTAAAGATTTTATTTATTTGACAGAGAGAGAGAGAGAGAGATCACAAGCAGGCAGAGAAGCAGGCAGAGAGGCAGGTGGGGGCGGAGTGGGGGGAGCAGGCTCCCTGCTGAGCAGAGAGCCTGATGTGGGGCTCAATCCCAGGACCCTGAGATCATGACCTGAGCCTAAGGCAGAGGCTTAACCCACTGAGCCACCCAGGTGCCCCCCCAATGTTTTAATATTTAATATTCCACTATTGAAACTTCTCAGTGAAGACTAGTAGGGAACATGGACTCATAGAATTGTGCAGAGAAAAACATTTACCTGAAACTTCCTCTTAGAAGTTCTTGTTTTTGGTAGTCAATCCTCCTTATCTGTGAGGGGAAACCTATTTCTCTAGAGAACTTTCCTGCAATAAGTTGAAGCAAATTGTATGGGAAAAATTAGTAAGCCAAGTCCATCCCGTGAAGTATTAAGTCATAACTAACTTGGGAATTATCTACATTTTACGTTCGCTAATTCCAAACGCATATTCTATGTTAAGAAAAAATCTGTACATTTTACTTTATTTTAAAAGATTTTATTTATTTATTTGTTTTAGAGAGGGGAAGAGAGAGTGCACACATGAGGGGAGGAGCAGAGGGGGAGGTGGAGGGAGAAAATCTTGAGCAGACCCCAGACTGAGCACCTAGCCCCATGCAGGGCTTGGAGCTGGATTTTACCACCCTGAGATCATGACCTGAGCAGAAACTAAGCAACTGGCGCTCAACCAACTGAGCCAAGTGCCCCAGTAAATTTTATTTTATTGCTCATGTATACAGGGTTGTTATAAGTTAATTTCAAAGCTGAAAAAAGTTGTTTAAGTATGAAATAATCATGTTTTATTATGAAAATCTGTGAAATGGTTTTTGTATATTTTTACTTTTTTAAAAGATTTTATATATTTGAGAGAGAGCATGAGAGACAGAGAGAGAAAAAGAGAGATCAGGAGCAGAGGGGAGGGGTAGACAGAGAAGCAGACCCCTGAGCAAGGAGCCTAACATGGGACACGATCCCAGGAGCCTAGGATCATGACCTGAGCTGAAGGCCAATGCTTAACCGACTGAGCCACCCAGGGCCCGGTTTTTATAGTACATTTTTAAAAGTTCATCTTTAAAATTTGAAAAATCCAAGCTTTTTTTTAAAATAATATTTTAAGTTTCTGATTAGGAACTTTGAAAAATTTCAACTTATACAGTTTTTCCACCTCATGTATCAAAATTAATTCAATGGAAATTAAAATACCAAATATTTTTAAGCCAAGAAAAACTAGAAGAAAGTTATCACTGGCTATTCATTAACTTTCGAGGTTTGAGGACTACTTTCAAAGTTCAGATGTGAAAGATATTAATCATAAGGAAAAAGATGAACATATTCGGCTTCCAAAATGAAAACTTCTACCCATCAAAAATAACCCAAATTACCAAACTGGAAATTAACAAGAAGGACAATAGGAAAAGGGATGAAATGTCGAGACTTGAAGAGACCTATATAGCTATAACCTTTGTACCAAAACCCAACAGGACAGTCCTAGGAAAGAATATTATGCAAAATTATTACTATCAATGCAAAAGTTCTAAATAAAAGGGAGGCAAATAAAATTCAATGGTGTATTAAGTGTGTGTGTGTGGGAGTGTATAATACATTGTCAATCAAGATTGAACAAAGAAATCCATGGATAATTGAACTTCAGAAAATATAATAAGGAAGCCAGTATTGTAGCTAGCTTATACTGGTTTGTGAGAGCTGACTCAATTTTTCAGGAAATAGGAAAGGATGTTATTCAGGGAAAAGGAAAATGAATCAAGATGATAGGTCAGAAATGTAGAATAGAATGAAAAATAGTGAGTAAGAGTGGTAAAGCATAATAAATATTGACTGTATACTACAATAAAAAGTAATGTTCTTCAGGGTTTAGCATACATCTGGAATTTTAAAATACTGCACAATTATATGTATGTCAGGAGTTTCAATGTTCTAAGTTTCTTAACATTGTCTGAGAAGAGAGGAAATCAGCACGGACATAAGAATTTTATAAGTTAAGGATGAATAATTTAGTCACCTACAAATCAAGACAAGTAGATATTAGCCCAAGAAAATGGAAAGGTAATTCAAGAAGAGCAAATAAAAATGCCCAAGAAATCAATAAAAAATATTCAAATTCACTGGAAATCAAAGAGCTTCAAATTACTATCACCACAAGAAACTGTGGCACCTGCACCAACACCTACCAATTGTGTTGGCAAGAGGAAGAGCACTGTGAACCCGGACCCAATGCGGGGTGAGTTTAAATTTGCATGGCAGCATTCGTGAACAATTTGGTCATATCTAGTAAAGTTGCTTCAACCCTTCAAATAGAACCTCATAAAGTAAAACATAAGCTTTAATCCATCAAATCCATACCTAGATCTACACCTTGAACCTGGAAAAAACCTTGTCCATATGCATAGGTAGATAAGCATAGATGCTCATTGCTGTATTCATTGTAACAGCAAAATTTTGTAAACAGCCTTAAAATCCACCGACGAGACACTGAGTAAATAAATGTATATTTGTATGAAATTACATATATATACACACATACACGTATACATATGTATATGTGTAAGTATTTGGAGCTACACAATATGGTCAAATCTCAAAAATATAATGCTGAGCAAAAAAGCAACTTGCCAAATAGATACTGTAATCTCTTTCTCTCTTTCTTTTTCTTTTTTTTTTTCTTTTAAAGACAGGCAGACTGAAAAAAAAAAAAAAGAAGAAAAGAAAGACAATATCACATGCAACTCCTCATTTGGATATGTCTAGAATCTTGGAAGTTTGACATCTCTACACTGTTCTACAAATGGACCGTTAGAGTTTGTTTGGAGGTTCTAGTAGGGCGGGGATCACAGCTGCTCCTATTACGTTGACCACTGATCCATCCTCTATGTGGGAAGGTGGTGGTCTTCCACCCAGTGGGTGTATTCAAGAGGAATGGGTATGGATGGCTGAGGAGGCAGGGGAAAGGCGCCTAACCAGCCAGGTCAGCGGAATCAAAGCTGGCCATCGGTGGAGTGACAGATGTCACAGCCAGATCACCCTCACATCCATTAATCTCTTTTCTTTGAAGTTTGAAAATGTGTGAAACAGTGCTCTGTAGGATTGATGGATAAAGGCATATTGAAAGGTGTAAAGGAAGTCTAGGAATACAATGTAGAAAATTCAGGGTAACATGGAAGAAGGGAAGGGAAAGGGGTCAGTTAGAGGTACACAGGGCTTCAGTAATTTCTGTAATGTGTTATTAAAAACATGTGACACAGCATCGGTAAAAATGTATGAATTTGATAGAACTGGATGGTAGACACATGGGATTTATATTATACTTTGCGTTTTTCGCTGTTATTTTTATGTTACATAATTAAATAAAAGTTTTCAAAAGAGGATGGCAGATCAGATGAGAGGAGTTATTGTGAAAATGGAAAGCAGTGGAGAGAATGAGAAATAGGTAGAATGTGAAAGGGTGAGATGTGGTATGGGGTTATGTGTGGGGAAGAGGGAAGTGCAAGCTTCTTGGCTTCTCCCAGATCTCAGACTTCCAAGACTGGATGCAGGGCGGTATCATTCATGCAGACTAGAACTAACCTCAAGCCACAGTTTTATGTTTTCTAACTGTATGGTCCTCTTGCTAACCCAAAGCCAACGCCCTGTGAGGCGGGTGATAAATTGATGTAATCCTTTCGATAGTTAACATTGACCTGGTGCCTACTTAGGAAAATCTACCCTAAAATCCTTTCTAGGGGCACCTGGGTGGATTAGTGGGTTAAAGCCACTACCTTCAGCTCGGGTCATGATCCCAGGGTCCTGTAGTCTTCATGACATTACTCCTTTGAAATTTGTTGCATCATACCTTATCACCTAATAAATGTTTAGTCAATATCTGTTAATTTTCCATGTATGTTTAAAGAAGTATGTATACCCTCATTCATAAATACCTGCCTGTTCTTTAGATCAAACTTTTTGATTTTGTTGTGAAAATCTTTTATATTCTTATTGATTCTTTTCTGTATATTCAATCAGTTATTGAGTTGTGTATCCAAGGTTTTATGGACATGATGTAGTTACTAATATGTTGTTACATCCTTCTAGTGAATTTAATCTTTTATCTTGATATAATGATGTTCTTTATTTTGCCTCAGAAATCTGTTTTAACAAATATTTAATATACATTAAACATGTTATACATGTTTAATTATTATATATTTTTTTGTACTTGATATAATTTTTCCAACTTTCAGCTTTAACCTTTCTCTGTTGTCTATTGTGAAAAACACATTGCTGGATGTTTTCTTTTTTATACCTGAGAATCTATTCCCTTAACATTGATTACAATTCTCATATATTTTAGTTTATTTCTGTTATCTCATTATACACATTTTATCCTTTCTAATTTTTGTTCTGAATCTTGTGTTTCTATTTATTCCATTTACTTCCTTATCATTTTCAGTATATGCACAATACTTCTATTTTTTTTTAGAGATAATCCTTCATGTAATTTTTAAAGATTTTATTTATTTATCAGAGAAAGAGAGAGAACAAGCAGAAGGAATGGCAGGCAGAGGGAGAAGCAGGCTCCCTGCTGAACAAGGAGCCGGATGTGGGGCTCAACCCTAGAACCCTGGGATCATGACCTGAGCTGAAGGCAGTCGCTTAACTGCCTGAGCCTCCCAGGTGTCCCTATCCTTCATATTCTAACATGCATTTTAAGAAAGTCTAATGTTAGGTAATATCTTTATCCTCCTTCTGTCTAACAGAGAATCTAGAAAGCTTTAACCAATCACTTCTTTCCATTTTGTATCAATTGCACTCCATTATTTTAGCTTTGTCATGTTACTTTTTACTCTTAGGTTAAACATTATTATTGTTTTCTATCATCATTCATTTTTTAAATTCATCTTTTTGCATCTCAGATCTTACCTCTGTGATCATGTACATTATTTAGAAGTCCCTTCCTGGTGGCTTCTGAAAGTTTGTTTTCCAATCCCAGGTTGAAAAGAGATTTATTGAAAATTGAAAAGTTGAAAAGAGCGTATTAAAATATTATCCCACTGTCTTATGCTTTTTACTGTTGCAGCTGAAAGGTTAACTACTACATTAATTTTATTTCTGGTAAGCCACCCCCATTTTTATTCTGTCCTCTTTCAAAATGATCTCTGTTTCTTTGGCGTTTTGTTCTGAGGCTTCTCACTATTTGTCTACGTTTGGAATTCTTTATATGTTCATGCTCGGATTCGTTGTGCTAGTCTTCAATCAGGACGAAGAGAATACTTAGTCAGTAGTCATTGTGAATATTAATTCTCCTCTATTCTCTTGGTATTATTATTCTCTTTTAAAAACATACAGACAGTCTTGGATTATTTGACTGGCTGAGGTCAGACAACTAATGGCAGCGGAATGGGGATATGAACCCAGATTAAATTCCTTAGCCTAGGGATGCCTGGGTGGCTCAGCTGATTAAGCGGCTGCCTCCGGCTCAGGTCATGATCCCAGCGTCCTGGGATCGAGTCCCGCATTGGGCTCCTTGCTCAGCCGGGAGCCTGCTTCTCCCTCTGCCTCTGCCTACCACTCTGTCTGCTTGTGCTCACTCTCGCTCCTCTCTCTCTGGCAAATAAATAAATAAAATCTTAAAAAAAAAAATTCCTTAGCCTATATTCTAAACACACATACCAGACAGCCTCTAATTCCTAATTTTCTTCCATTCCTGGGCACTTAAAGCATTACTATCGAAGTGTATTCTGTAATAACAGTAGGGAATATTCAGGGAAAATATACATTAAAAACCAAATTTAATGGACTAACTTCACTTGAAATTAGTGTTGTATAATATCAACTGAAGAATTTGAAGAAAAAAAATATGCTGACTTTACAACTGTATGAAGATTCTATGCTTCCTGTGCATCTAAAAGATGGCTATCTGTTAACCCATCACCCTCTTCAGAGAAGAAAGAGAAGGGCTGCTGTGTTCAGGAGCTGGGTCAACAGTTGAAAGTATTCATTAGGAAAATTAACACAATCTGACAAGCTGTAGGAATTCTCAAGCAATATAACATTTCAAAGGGCTCAGTAAAGAAAACGTGAAATTATTTCCCATAATTGTCAAATCAGTATAGCAACTGCTCTGAATGCTGGGGAATACAATTAATTTGAGAGCAAGCAGGATTTGTCAAACTGCTTGAATAATTCAATGTCTTGGAGAAAAAAGATCTCCTCCCCCTTTTACTCCTATATTCAAGGAGTTTTGCTTTCTGCCTTTTTTTTTTTTTTTCATTCCACCTCCTGGATCTCTAACCAACTTTTGCCAAAACACTACTACACACACACACACACACACACACACACACACACACACTCGTTCTGGTTCTGATAACTCCCAATGATAAGATTCACAACTGCATTCTTCTATTTCACAAGCTAAGCTCTTCCACCTAGAACTGTCATTGTCAGCAAAAACAGCCAGAGAATTTTGAAGTACACAATACAGTTAATCAATTACAAAGGAAATAATTTTGTCTATTATTTGTGTATTGGTGTTGAGCATTTATTATTTGCTTTATTTAATGAGTATTCTTTTTTTCTAATGGCATAAATTACTGCCTTCAAATTTGTAATGCCCTGAAACTGTGTTTAGCTCTCATAGTTTAAAATTCATTACATGCATTTCTGCATGTGGATCATTGGTGATTCAGCCACATTCTAACTCATTTGGCAGCCTCTACTTTTTCCTTTTTTCCTTCGAGCCAACCAACATACCATCACCATAGATCTTTTTTTTTTTTTAAGATTTTATTTATTTATTTGGTTGAGAGAGAGAGATCACAAGTAGGCAGAGAGGCAGGCAGAAGCAGGCTCCCTGCTGAGCAGAAAGCCCGACGTGGAGCTCGATCCCACGGGGCTCGATCCCAGGACCCTGGGATCATGACCCAAGCCAAAGGCAAAGGCTTTAACCCATTGAGCCACCCAGGCGCACCACCATAGATCTTTCTAAAACATAGATGTAATCATGGTACTATTGTCTATATATATTGTCTATATATATACATATATATATAGTTCTCCATAACCTAGGTGAATTTCTCAAAATATATTCTGCCAGATATTACCTATGTTGTTCCTAAAATAAATAAAAACAAGTAAGGGGGGCTTGGCTGGCTCAGTTGGTAAAGCATCGAATCTTGATATGAGGGTTGTAAGTTCAAGCCCCACACTGGGCATGGAGCCTACTTAAACAAACAAACAAACAACAAGTAAATAAAACAAAGAAGAAATTAAAAAAAAAAAACTATTCCAAGATCAAACATACTGGGAAATCTGCAGATTATAATTCCCTCTTAAAGTTTTACAGTGCTCTGACAATTCTTGCAATTAAAAATCCTGCTTTATTTGGTTGAATTCAGAATTTCTCAAACTTGACACCACACGTGCACCCTGCCACATACATATTTGGGGCGTAGTGAAGGAAAACATTTACTAAAATCTCATGGAATTCTAACCTTGGGAGAATGATTACTTTACATGAAACGAGTCTGCAGTCTTCTGCATGACATAGGGGACCTCTCCTGCTATGGCCAGGCCCACCTCTCTTCATGCACTGCCCTTCTGCCTCCAGCCAATTACTCACTTGCACTCTGGGTATATTTGTGGCATCTTGGAGCTTCCACAATGACTCAGTGTTTCTACAACTTTTTATCTTTAGTTATACTTTAATCTGTGTTGGAAAAGTCCTTTGTCCTCTTGTTCATCAAACTAACATCTCATAATTCTTTGGGATTCTTTTTATTTAAACTTGTTCCTTTTCGTGAAGCCTGTGAGGATTTCTTTAGTCAATAAATAAAATTTTTTGATATAAAGTAAGGTTCCCAGAGCTGTTGTGTAAGATATGATGCTGATTGGTACTGAAACTGAAATTTTCTATATTAATGGTTCTATATTTAACAGTTATATATGTTTAAAACATACTGGCTTTTCATTTATGATAATAAATTAAGTTGGTTTTGGAAATGTATTGATTTTTTTCTTAAGGAATAAATCAGTTGAAATAAAAATAGTAATTAAGTTACAGCTCATTTAGTTATGGTAATATAGCATGTAAAAGATAATACCTTGAGGAAATACTGATGGAAATTGGCATAACACCTCCCTAATCAAAATTGTAGTTCTCAATATGAACACCAGAGGGCTCCAAATCATAAGCACTTTAAAACATAAACTTGTGAAAAACGGTTTTATCTCAATGGTAATAAATCCACTGATGGTAATAGCTATCGTTTCTTGGTTATCTAGTTTGCTTTAAGCATTTTTCTAGGGAATTTACACACATAAACTCATGTATTCCTCACAATATCCCTTAAAATGAGCTATTGTATTATCTCTACTTTTTGGGTAAAATTCAGATAATGACAGCATTTAATTTTTGTGTTCTGATCTGATCTTTAGAATTCAACATTGATTCATGCACTGTGCTAAGGCTTTGATACAGATTATCAGAGTTATAATTTTCAGTATCCCTGTGAATTATATTGCATTCCTTGTTTGTGGATGAAGAAATGGGTTTAGAGAGATTAATGTTGGTCAAGATTACATGGTAAGGCGGTTATTGGTGGAGATAAGTCGGTCTGAAGCTAAAGCCTTCAACTTCACTAAGTCAAGCAACTTCTCAAAGATTTCAGATAAATTCTTTCCCTTCGTCTCTTCATGCTTCTTTTCATGTTCACTGAATATGTACCCTATAACATTCATTATATATGTTGTATAGTGGTGTGGTAAAAGCAGTCATCATATAAATCAACAATGTTGATACAAGTATTGGAAGCTTTTCACAATTTCTTCTTTTTTTTTTTCCCATTCAAGGTCTCAGTGTAATTTACATCACAGTTTCTTCACAACTACATCGCAATTTCTTCCTTTTATAGTTATGTGCTTATAGCTGGTGAGAAAAGTTTCCATACTTCTGTATATTTGTCAGAAAAAAAATAAAGAAGCAAGAGAATGAGCCACTAGACCTAAGCAAATTCATCATTGTCCATTCGATGCTTATTTCATGTTATAAAAAGTGACTTGTAACAAGGTAAGAATAAGTTCAAACCTAAAATCATTGTTGGCTACATGACCCAGGGTCATTCTAGAGAAGTGACAATTAAATACCTTTGTATCAAGACCAAGAAAGTGAGTGCTCTATTAAAAAAAGAGAGGGAGGAGAAAGAATTAAAGAGAGATTCCAGGGTAATAACTATAATTATTATGGCTTAATAACTATGTCTTGATTCAGCTAATATTTATGCTGCTAAGAGCATGTCACCAGAACCTAGAGTGTTCGCCATTTCAAAAAACTTCCATTTCCTTTTACATTACAGTAGAATTACAGTAGAAATATCATGCAAAAAATTTAAATTTTAAATTTTAAAGGTGTTAGTAGTCCTACCTTAGAATATTTACTTTACTAATAAATAGCCTGAGAAAAACATGAGTAGTGTCGTCTTAGTTCCTGATAGCAAAGATAATTCTAGAACCGAAGTGTTGGCGTTTGTGGAGGTTTCCCTATTTGCGTGCTTCGGTGCTCTGAACAAGTATTTCCCTGTGGCAAGCCTTTATACCTTGGTAACCAGATTGTCCTCCAAATTGTTCCAAATGTTCAGGTCTTCAGTTACAATAAGACCCTGCAAATTACAAGAAGTTGTAAGCAATGAATTCAATAGTTTGAGTTTCGACCAGAAATGGTTAATGTTTGAATTGTAAAACCACACTTGTGTTGTTTTTCCAGTTTTGTTGAGATATTATTGACATACAGCATTGTGCAAGTGTAAAGTGTATGGCATAAGGATTTGAGTTATATGTATTGTGAAATGATTACCATAAGTTTGGTCAACATCGATCATCTCATATAGATCATTTCCCCCCTCAACAAAATACCAAAAAATGTTTTTTCCCTTGTGACAAGAACTCAGGATTTACTCTCTTAATTGCTTTCAAATACATCCTACAGTGGTGTTACCTGTAGTTATAAAGCTGTGTGTTATCTCCTTAGGACCTATTTATTTTATAACCAGAAGAATCTTGTACTGTTTGATCACTTTTATCTAACCACAAATCAGATCTCTTTTTCTATGACCTGTTTGTTGTTTTAGATTCTGCATTAAAACGAGGTTATACAGTGTTTGTCTTTCTCTGACTGACTTATTTCATTTAGCATAATGTTCTCAGGGGCTATCCATGTTGTCACAAATGGCAGGATTTCCTTTTTTTTTTTAATGGTTGAATAAAATTCCATTGTACATATGTACCACAGCCCAGTTTTCCATCCATCTGTCAAATAGACACGTAGGTTGTCTCCATGTCTTGGCTACTGTCAATAATTCTGGTATACGCACAAGGGTGCAAATACCTTCTTGAGGTACTGTTTTTCTTTCCTTTGGACATATTCCCAGAAGTGGAATTGCTGGATCATGTAGTAGTTCTATTTTTAATTCTTTAAGGAATCTCTATACTGTTTCCCATAGGGGTCGCCCCAATGTATAAGCTTACCAGCAGCTTGCAAGTGTTCCCTTTTTGACACGTCTTCATCAATACTTGCTATTTCTTATCTTTTTGGTAACAGCCATTCTAACAAGCATGGTGTGACACCTCATTGTGGTTTTGATTTGGATTTCTTTAATGATACACTTGTTTTTTTGTTTTAAGATTCTATTTATTTATTTATTTATTTGAGAAAGGGAGAGAGAGAAAGTAGATGTGTGCATTGAGGGAGGGCAGAGGGAGAGAGAATCCCAAGCAGGCTCTGCGCTGTGCATGGAGCCCAATGTAGGACTTGATTTCAAGATCCTGAGATTGTGACCTGAGCCGAAATCAAGAGTCAGACGCTAAACTGACTGAGCCATCCAGGCACCCAGTTCACTTGTTTTATAGTGAGGATCTTTGAAAGGATTGGCGGGCTAGTTGTACTGTGTGGCCCAAACCATAAGGGTATGGTAAATTTCATGAGTTCTTCAGCCAGGCGGTAACAGACTATGTCAAGCCTTCCCTCCAGGGCTGCCTATGGCTTAAGGTCTGTTCTGTGGCCCTGAAGTTCTATCCCTCCCTTCATAGTCAAGGCAGACCTGGGTTATGTATATCTTGACTTAGGTTTGAACTATTTAAGTATAGTAAGACAATTATTACTGATTGATTTTTTTTTTCTTTCAGATGGTCAAGAATCAAAAACTTAATACTGGGGCATGGTAATTCAAATAAAATAAAAAAGAAATACTTTAACCATGCAAAATAAAGAAGACAAATATAAAATTTTGAATCTTGAAACTTTAAATGGAAAATACTTAAAATACATAACCAGCTGAATAATATCATATTTAAGTTACTTATGTAGAACAAAGTAATTTTCCTAATTTTAAAACATAGAATTTGAAGCAAAGGAAAGACATTTCTTTTTTTATAGGTGTATATAAATTGAAAAGCTTTTTATCAGTTTCACTGACATACAACTGACAGTAAACTCTTATATTTAAATATGAAGTATATGAGTGAATGAGTTTCCACATATGTATCAATCATTACCACTGGGTTAATTAACGCTTTCCAAAAAGTTTTGTCAAGTTCCTTTGCAATCTCTTCTCTCTGTCTGGAGTTCCAAGTACATGTACGTTTGAACTTTTATATTGTCCTACAGAGCCTGAAGATTCAGTTCAATTTTCTTCAATCTTTTTTCTTTCTGTTCTTCAGATAAAGGAATTTTTATTAACCTATCCTCAAGTTTACTGACTTTTTGCTATTTCCACTATACGCTTGAAATCCTCCAGTGAATTTTTCTAGGTATTACATCTTTTAGTGCTGAAATTTTCATTCAGCTCTGCTTTTAACAATTTCTATTTCTCTGCTGAGATTTTTCTCTCTTCATTCATTTCTTCTTTTCCAGTTTTCTCTTCTCCACAGCTCCCCTCTTGCCCTGTCTTCTTTCTGTGGTTCTGAAGGCAGGTAAAGATGGCGATGGTGGGACGCCTGGGTGGCTCAGTTGGTTAAGCAGCTGCCTTCGGCTCAGGTCATGATCCCAGCGTCCTGGGATCGAGTCCCACATCAGGCTCCTTGCTCGGCGGGGAGCCTGCTTCTCCCTCTGCCTCTGCCTGCCATTCTGTCTGCCTGTGCTTGCTCTCTCCCCCTCTCTCTCTCTGATAAATAAATAAAATCTTAAAAAAAAAAAAAAGATGGCGATGGTGCCACTGGAAGGCCAGCGGCTGCCCTCCACAAGCTTGCCTTGGGGCCAAAGTCATTAGAGGACGATAACCGAGACCCTTTCCGCCATGAGGATTGCACGTCCACATTTTGATTCCTTACCACATTCTGCTTGGTCTTGTTTATTCTCAGCCTTTTCAGGTAGTTGGGGTTTTTGTTGTTGTTGTTGTTATGCTCCTCAGGGAAGGATCAGTTGTGGGGGGTTAACACCATCAGAGCAGAACCAGTACTCCTCAGAACACTTATTTTTATTTTTTGAAGATTTTATTTATTTATCAGAGAGAGAGAGAGAGAGAGAGAGAGAGACAGTACAAGCAGCAGGAATGGCGCGGGCGGGGGGGGGGGGAGATGCAGACTCCCTACTGAGCAGGGTCCATATACAGGGCTCAATCCCAGAACCCTGGGATCATGAACCGAGCCAAAGTCAGACAATTAACTGTTGAGCCACTCAGGCACCCCTATTTTTGTTTTATAAAACACCTTTTTGGCGGATGAAATAGAAGTATGATGCAAAGAGCTAGAATTTGATAAAACATGGCTATCTGAAGCTTTAAGCACATTTGTTCAGCCTCAAAGCAGTTTTTGGTGAAAGATCTGAGGCCTTTGAGGGTTATTTAACAGTAAAAGCACCAAGTTAGGTTGAAATGGCCATCTAGCAATGGGTTTCAGGTGGTCATTTGGTTGCACCTGATACTTCTCAGTTCTGCTCCTGGACATATGTCTAATGAATTGCGTTATTGCAATTTCCCACACCTACATCAATTCATCTGTATGGCATCTAAGCAAAGAGAATAGTGTTCTTAAGGGCTCTTAACAAGGATATGAGAGATGTTTAAAGCTCTGTCCTAAAGACTTGATAATATTTTAGCAATGATGTGTGAAGTGTTTCAATAGTGTTTCTTATTGACTCCAGTGGCCTTAAGAAAATCTGATTCTGGGGCAGCTGCATGGCTCAGTCATAAGTGTAACCATCTGACTTCAGGTCATGATCTCAGGATCCTGGGATGGAGCCTTGAGTCCTGGTTCACGCTCAGCAAGGAGTCTGCTTCCCTCTCTCCCTCCGCACCCCCCACCCCTGCTTGTGCACTCTCTCAAATAAATATAATAAAATAAACCACCTGATTTTGCTTTCTGTTTTCATAATTATTAATTAGCCTAACACAGAGCAAAGATCAAATACCAAGTAATGAAAGGAAGAATTGGCCCCATCTTTTTTTTTTTTTTTTTACTTTATTTATTTTTTAGTAGTCTCTATACTCAACATAGGGCTTGAACTCACAACCCCGAGATCAAGAGTTGTTTGCTCTTCTGACTGAGCCAGCCAGGTGCCCCTCAATCAATTCTTTTTAAAACGTTTTTCATTCAACAAAATGGCATCCGTATTTAGCAGGATAGTGGATACTTAATAAATAGTCATTGTGAAGCAACTCCAAGAATAATGGAATGATTCTGAGTGCCTCTGGTGGTCACAGGAAATTTTACAGGGCTTGTGTGGGGTTTTTAGTTCACAGATTTCCTTGGAGTAGGACTGAATGGTTCTAGCAAAGAGCTAGCAGCAGGACTCCCGAAGTTCTTCGAGCGCCTTTATTCTGTTGCTCAGGCTTCGGGCTTACGGAGTTCATTGCAGCCGCCAACCTTTCCTGCAAGGCCAGCTGCTTTTTATGGTCAGAGGAGATAAACAGAGGCTCAATAGGGGATCTATTTCTGGCCCTTGAAAGGGCCTCTGTGTCGCTGGGTAGGGGGGAAATCATCCGACCGCCTCCGTGGAAGGCCTGGAAGATTTCTTGGGGCTGTC
This sequence comes from Mustela nigripes, assembly GCF_022355385.1. NCBI lineage: Eukaryota > Metazoa > Chordata > Mammalia > Carnivora > Mustelidae > Mustela > Mustela nigripes. The sequence goes on along the minus strand of NC_081561.1, from coordinate 74,721,230 downwards.
CTCTGCATACTGGCACTTCCTGTACCCAGTTGAAATAGCAGATCGGCTAAGAGAAGCCAGCTTTAAAATGTCCGAAGGTATGCAATCACGTCTAACTCAGCAAACCCAAATTCTAATTTGGCAAGCCAATATGTGTAAATTCGATGCTGAATTACTGGCCAGGCTAAGAAACATTTTAATTTAGGGTCACAATTACCCCTCAGTGATTGTTCATAACATTCTCTGGGTCAAGAGTGATTTGCTTGAGGGAAGGGAGAAGGGAGTTTCCATTCATTGGATACTGCTTTGGGCATCCTGTAAGAACAGTATCCACAGTATATTTATTTCCATTGTGCAGTTGTTAAGGCAAAGTGTAACTATATTTATAAAACTGCGACGGAGGTTTTTAATGGCTGTAGTTTTATTATCTATTAATGTTCATATAATATGCTACAGTGCTAGAGATCTGGTTCCCCCATATTCAAGGAAGGGAACTCGGCTCCAGTAAGGTTGAGCCCCTCGTCCAAGGCCACAGCACCCACAAACAGGTAGTAGAATCCAGGCCTCTTTACATGACCCAGATCATCATCTTTATGTGATGTGAGTTTCTTGGTTAGAAATGCAAGTCAAGAACAAAAACCACTGGGTGTCAAAAGAAGTGTTAAGGAAAAATACCTTCTCCAGACGTCTGGATGGCTCAGTCGGTTAAGTGTCTGCCTTCCAGTTAGGCTCCCTGCTCAGTGGGGAGCCTACTTCTCCCTCTGCCTGCCCCTTCCCCTGCTCTCTCTCACTTTCCCTCTCTCAAATAAATAAATAGAATATTTAAAAGAAAAAAATATCTCCTCCTTCACAATGATTTTTATTTATGCAAAGAAATAGTCTTAGGTCGGTAAATAGTATATCTTTTAGATATTTTTCACTATTATCAATTGATTATACAAAAATGCAAAAGGAGACAGAAAAATTTGATCCCAAAAATGTAAAAGGAGACAGAAAAATTTGATCCCAGCTCTGGGTAATAAATGTGCCACCCCAATGATCTTTTTAAAGAGATGGGATCTACCTGTATTGCTATTTAACTGCTTAGACTTATTTAAATTAATTAGGATCCCCATCTCCGCAAACAGAAGGGTGCAGCACAGGTGACCTCAGGTTCTGGAAGGTCAAGCAACTTTCCAGGTTTAATGTAAAATGTTGCTGCCATCGTACTGTAACAAGCAATTACACATTTTAGAAGGAAAACAGAACTTGTATCAAATGGGTTGTTCACTTAGAGAAGAATTCCCTGCATCCAGGAACGAGGTTTTTCTGGGGCACAGAGGAGGTGGAGTGGGTTTTCCAAATGGAAGCCTGGGGTACTCCATAGATTGCACTATGGCTTAGCTTAGGTCCTGTCTTAGGGCTGACCAGAAACTATCTCAGGTTTCCAGACAATTCCAAATAGGAAAGGGGAAAGTGTTTTTTCACTCCTTCAAAAGTATTTGCTGACCCATTGATCTCAATATTTCAGACAGTGTTCTAAGGCACTGTCTACCGGACATTTTAATCCTGCAACTACCCTTCTAGGTAAGCATATTCTAATTTTACAGATGAGGAATTTGAGGTACAAAGAGATTAAGTAACTTCTCCTAGTTCCCTGAACTAAAAAGCAGAGCCTAAATTCGTAACTTGTCTGTCTGGGTCCAATGTTTGTCTATGTTCTTTCTATTATGCCTGGCATGCATGTAGATATCATATATATATATATATTTTACGTATATCATATATGTATCTATATGCACACATACATATCCTGTAAGTAAATAATTGAGACATATTTATACTAAAAGTAATGGTAGTTTATTGAAAACTGAAATTTAATTGAGTGTCTTGCATTCAGTCTGATAACTGTTGGGTGGTAGGCTCCTCATGGCCAGCAAGGAGGCAACAAGATGTATCAGGATTAAAATGCCCTAAATCTACTCTAATTTTATTTCATGTTGGATTAGGACCCACCATATGATTTAATTTACCTGAATTACCTCATTAAAGGACTTAGCTCCAAAGATGGTCTCATTTTGAGGTGCTGGGAGTTAGGATTTTGGCATATGAATTCTGGGGGAAATAGGTAAGCCCATAGAAGGGTCATACGACAAGAGTGTGCCCTAAATCCAATGGCTGAAGTGAAGTGAAGACATCACAGGTAAAGGAATGCCAAGGATTGCTGGCAACCCCCAGATGCTAGAGAAAGGCACAAAACAGTCTTCCTCAGGGCCTCCAGAAAGAACCAACACTGCTGATGTTTTAACGTTGAACTTTGGTCTCCACAAACATGAAAGAATACATTTTTGTTGTCTTATGGCATCCAGCTTGTGGTAGTTGTTACGTTAACCCTGGAAACAAATACAAAGTGCCTCGTTCAGGAGTGCTTTGCAAAGAATGCTCAACAGAGGAGGCCGTGGTGACGTGTCCTATGTGATATGGCCAAGAGGGTATTCTGCAGAAGATGCTGGGCCTGGGGGCTATGGAGGAGGAGTCTGGGTGGAAGAGGAGAAGGTAGGAACCAGCCTGTGCAAAGGCACAGGGCCCTGACATGGCCTGTCCAGGTTGGAGAAATGCTACGACTGAATAATTCAAACTAACTTTAAAAATAGGTTGCACAGGGGCGCCTGGGTGGCTCAGTGGGTTGAAGCCTCTGCCTTCGGCTCAGGTCATGATCCCAGGGTCCTGGGATCGAGCCCCACATCGGGCTCTCTGCTCTGCAGGGAGCCTGTTTCCTCCTCTTTCTCTGCCTGCCTCTCTGCCTAGTTTCTCTCTGTCAAATAAATAAAATATTAAAAAAAAATAGGTTGCACAGATCCAAATTTAATTGCTGAAAGAAACCTTAGAGGTTGCCACCTCAGTCGTCATTGTAGACTGATGTCTGGGTAGGTATGTGGCTAACTTAATATCACCAACCAAATTAGTCAAGAACTCAAGGTAGGAATCCATTGTTGAAACTCTTGCCGGGCCCTGTCTCTACTGGACCAGTGTTGGAGCCTGGTCTTTTCCTAAAAGCATGTGCAGTATATTTTTATATATAGCAGGGGCTCATTACATGTTTACTGAAGAAAATAATTAAGGGAATAAATAATATCAAATGGATTTTCAATGAATGACTAAATCTAAGAGAATGTAATTGGCATTATACTGTGTGCTTGCAGATACACTATTTTCATCAGAATGTTCATCAGAATGATTTTCTGTATTCTGTGAGGTTTCCCTAAAACACACCACAGTGACACAACACAATCCACTTTCCAAAAAAAGCATACCCCGAATTTCTGTTCATTCTTGTTTGTCTAGTCAGAATCTAGTCCAGAAATGACTTCATTAATCTTTTCAAATTTACTTACATTCAGGTAATTGTGCCATTGTCAAATTTTACCTTTTCATTTCTTTAAATTCCAAATGTACTGCAAAAAAGACAAGAGTCTTTTCTTTTAAAAACTTTTATTAGGCATTGCTAGATGACGTTGCCTGATGGATCACACGCCCCCTGTGAGTAATCAGCACTTCACAGGCATCCATACAAGCGCTCACACAGTGACAATAAAACTAGCTGATTCCCGTTACAGTTTCCATCCAAGTAGAGTGTCATTATATCCTTCCATGAGATCTGATCTCATAATTAAGATTACCCTTCCATTCTAAACCAACCAACCAAAAACATTAAAAAAAAAAAAACAAACAAAAGAAAAAGCCCAACCACAACAAAAGGCTGTAGGGACATACCAAAAGTCCAGAATTAGACTCCAGAATATCACAAGGTATCCATCTTTGGAAAGATTTGCCCCTAAAATTTGTGTGATCTGACACTTGGGTTGTTTTTACTGTCAGCCGCAAGTGAGATTGTATTTGCTAAGAGGAGCAGTACAATGACACGTATCCACTGACAATTCTTGAGGTAATAGATTTTTAAATTTTACTGCTTAAAAAAAAAAAAATCTGTTAATTTTCAGGTCCTGTCCAGCAGGACATAATCTGTTGGCAGGAAGATTCTATCCTCTTTTTTTTTTTTTTTTGTCAAATATGTACACATATTTTCATATACAACCTGTGTCTTTGTCTTTTCTAAGCACACAATTTATTTTAATTTTCATCATACATTCATCAGGAAAAGTTGAGTGATATACCATAGTACATATAGAATACAATAGACCCAGCTTTTTATATAAAGCTAACACAAAAGGCAAAGACCGAGAAGAGTACAATAACATTATACAAAGTATCTTGGTATTGATAAAGCCCACTGTGAATGCATAATTACATGTAAATAGCAAACACCATGATTCTTCAGCATCTGTATGGAAGTGGATTACAAATAACACATTGCCAAAGACAAATTGTAGGAAACAGATCTAATTCCTGCAGTTCCATATATTTACTTTTATTTTTAATGCCTTTTGTAAAGTAATTTTGTCCTCATTGAAGCCATGAAGACTGACAACCATTCTAACTTCCGTTTTAAATTTTAATAATCAGCATTCTTTTTTTGCAGTTTAAAAGTACACTTCAATGATGGTGGCTTCAAATTATGGTGTTTAATATCCTTTAAAAAAATTCTTTAGCTTAAAAATAAACACTGAACTTCAGAAAAAAATATTGGCTAACCTGCTATTCCAGAGATAATACAGTGGGTTAAGGTAACAAAGGCAGCCTATATGTACCTCTAAAGTTGTACTGTCTCATCAGCACTATTTAAATATAAGGGCCAAGGAACACTCACAAAAAATATATGGCTCTTTAGGTAAGAATTAAAGTCAAGTGAAAAAAAATAAGGCACTAATAACATATGTAAGTGTTACATACTCTCATCACACAAAGCACCATATAGAAGGTTAAAGAAGTATACATTAGTGCTATTGGAAAATGGGAATAAACCCACTTTCCCTTTTATTCCCCAATTCCTTCCTTTCTTTTCAGTAATTAATGAATAAGCACTAAAATGGTAGGAGAAATTATATAGTATACAAATCACAATTTGTGGAACCAACAGCATGAAACAATCATTTGGAAATAAGTTGATTACTCTAATGTAAGAAATTACAGTCTTCGAATACTCCCTATTTTCCAACATTTTCACCCTAACGAACTTTGTTTCTTTCCAAGTTTTCTTTCGGGGATTTCTGCATAATATTATCATCTATTTTCTCAATTTATTTCTACTGCCTCTTTTAAAAAAATATATTGAAAATAGTTTTCTCCAGTTTTATAAATACTAAAGTTAATAGTATTACCAATGAAATGTAAAAAAAGTTAAAAAATAAAATCACATACATATTTTCTGATATCATTAAAAAAGAAAATCTCTTCTCAGCCAGGCTCATTTTAAACATGAGAAATATTGTAACTTATATTATCTGAAAATTGGTTACAAATTTTACAGAAAACAAAAAATATACAATATAATGAAATGATGGACAAGATCGGGTAGGAACCACTAGGGAGAGGCATTCATTTTAAAATTAAGAAATTTCTTCTCTTTTGCTATTGCTCATGAGAATATAATTAAAATGGGACATATTCTGATAATTCATATAGGAAACAATTTTACCTTGGAATTGTAATTTCTGAATCTGATAACAGATTCTGATCTGATAACAGATTAAAGACTCAAATGTATTTATTTTTAGCATTTTACACTTTGAAAAAAAGAATGTGAATCATTTAATTGTCCCATAGTTTTGCAATATGTATACATGTATATAAACATATTTGTTTCATGAATATATCTTATGCCCAATTTTGTTTAAACTAAAAATGAAACAGCTAACCATTGTGGTTTCTTTATGATGTGTTAACAATACTTTAATCACACTATTTTTGTGTTCCTTCTACACACAGTTAACTTTGTGATCTCTCAGAATTTACTACTTATTAATAATTGATTTCAAATATGCAATGAGATTGTCAATTTTTACATTAAAAATCTGTAAGTTGTTCTTGTTAAGGTAAATGGTAATGTGTTTATATATATACCAATTACTGTTCTAGATGTTGTAAGAAATACAATGTTGGTTTACTCTTTTCAATGCCATATACAGAATTTTAATTATGGTGAAAATGCTCAAATAACAAAATTAAGGTATTGCCATATGGAACTTAAAAAAAAAAGGCCTTAGGGAAAAGGCTTGTAGTCAGCTGATAAAAACTCATGATAATTTATCTAAAATTTTCTTAGTAAAGCATGCTAATTTTCTACAAACTAAAAATGCTCAAATATATTATATAAAATATTTAGATAGTGTTTACTTGAAAGAATCAGTAAAATTATATTTGGGCATAGAGGAAGTAATATGTTGAAGAAATATTATTTTTAAGAATTTGACTGGATTATTGAGACTATTTCCCTACCTTGGGCATAAAGTGAACACCTAACAGCTTTCCAGGAAACTGATGACCAACAGCAGTTAGTCAGCTATAAGAATAAATTTGAAATGACATGATTTCAGCAAATTCTGGAGTCCTTTAACACCCAAGTTGGACTTACCCTTGGATTTTTCCATAACATATACCAAACTTATGCTAAATATATCTTGAGTGTTACTTATACCTAATTGTATCTGAACATGTTGAACATTTGCTGATGACAGATGGTTTCTCTAGAATAAGGCTAATGTCAGTTACATTCAATGTTACTACTTTATATTATCAAACTGTCTAATAATGTTCACAGAGTATGAATCCATAGTCAAATCTTATATACAAATGCTACACTACATAAATCCACCCCAAGTCCAAGCTGTAGGACTTTTTGGTGACACAAAGACCCAAAACCAGACATGTGGCCATTTTGGATGAATCAAGAATGACTTGGGATCAGACTGGAGAATATCCGCACGTGCTTTCTGTCCAACTAAAATGCAAACACAACACTGACTTTACAATACTCATGAAGCCATTTCTGAAGCTTGGTCTTAGAGTACTATTAGATTCTCTGATCCAACTGACATCTTCTTGTTCATTTTATTTCTTGTCAGAGGGCAAGGGTTCTCCAACACCTATCAAGAAAAGGAGTAACATTCCAGGTACTCCTCACACATTTCAATTTACAAAGTAAGCCAAGGTAAATTATGTTCACTACCAGAGCCAAATTATGGAGTCCTTTCAGTATTTGAATTTCACCTAGTTAGTCAACAAGTTAATGGCGAAACAGAATTTAATCCACAGTTGGCCAAGACAGGAATGAGGACAGAAGAGGGAAAAGGCAAGATAACTAGGAAAATCTCAAGAAAGCAGGAACTGGGTGTTGAAGTACATGGGAAGAAAGCAGGGAAGAAAGTCATTTAATATTAATGATAAAACAGAGTGACAAAAATATGGGATAAACTTGAAAAACACAATGTTTTAAATTTTAGGCTCTGATTTCCACATACCCCCGTCCCAAATTTAGAGGTGACATATATTTATTAATACTGCTTTCTACTGTCTCCATCATAATATATGTAACACCTTCTTTAATTCTGTTGATTACTTAAATGGCACAAGTATTTTAAAGTGCATTATTGAATTTTAAGGCTCTCTTTATAATAGACACTAACACCAAACAATAAAGCCAACCACAAGAAAAATTACTTTCAGTGACTGGGATAGATTTCAGCTACAGATATGAAAAGATAAGCACGTAATCCAATGTGATGACTCACATTAAGGCATATGTGCAGTTTTCTCCTGAAATTAAAAAATAAAATGGTTTTTGGCACGATTTAAAAAAAAATCGCACTTAAGGAAGCCTACCAATCAATCTCCTTTAGGCCACTAACTTTTTCTATAATTATAAATTTATCAGGCAGCCTGAGGTCTAATGTTACAAACAACTGCAAAAGTTTAACAAGGGAGGAGCTGGATTGATGTCTTGGCAGACGTACTTCAATTTGACAGAAGTTCAGGAAGGAACACTGATGTTTTGCACCTGCCAGAGCGAGCTTTTCACCTGTCCTGTTCCTCCTCCTTTTTTGCAGTGAAGAGGAGCTAATTAGAGTTATCAGGGGAGTGGAGAAAAACGACACTGGGGAGAGTCACCAAGGACTGGAGGAGGTGACAGGGGTTGGATGGTATTTTAGGGGACCCAGGGGTCTTATGGATGGTAGGGTTGAATAATAAAGGCTCAGCTGGGGGATTGGGCCTCAAGAGCTGGGGGCTTGGGTGGCAGAGGACAGGGAATTTCCAGACAGGCACAGCCAAGCAAGCACAACGAAAGAGAACAGGTTGTGATCGGATTGTGTTTGGTAATCTTTGATGGTTTTCCTGTCTGTTCTGCCTGTAGGATAAATAGCACCTAGCAGAAACTCAAGGTGGTGGCAACAGGTTGTTGCTTGTACCAAAAGGTTGGACCCCTCTCCTCTTAGTGCCACATGCAGAAGGTCTTAGGGAACTTCTGGGACTCATAAAATGAATGTTTCACGTGATTCCAAATTTCTAAGCATCCCAACAAACTACCAAACCTTACAAATAGTAAAATTTATTTTTTGCAGATAATTGTGGTCATTCTTAATTGCCAACATAATTGTTTCCTATTTTTCACAATGGCATAATTAAGTTCCTTTGTGGTGCAACATGCATGAACATGGATAGTGTTGAAAAAAAGTGACAAACATTACCAGTTTAGCTATTTGCTTTAAATTCCTCAAGTTTAAAAACAAGGCAACCCAAATATCAGTGTATCTCACAGACATCTTGTAGACATCTCACATTATCTTAGAAATATCTCGTTGCATTTTATTTTTATTGGAATAAGATGGACTTTCCTTTATATGTTTTGGCCACATATTTATTTGGCTAACCAAGCAGGGGTTATATCCTGCAAAAGATGCTTTTCTTTTAAAAACTCTTACATAATCTTTCTTTTTCCCAAGCAAAGGGTCTGAAATATAGTATCTCTATGATCTCATTCATTGAAAATACGTTAAAATTTTATTACAAATATCTTATAAAAACAAATTTTAAAAGTTATGGAAATGTGTACATAAAGTGATAAAAATATATGTAAAAGATCTTCACTGATGCATTGAAATAGAGAAGTAAAAACAAGTTCAAGAGGGACTAATGAAGTAAAGTAGAGTCCCACAATGGAATATGTAGTAATCTACAAAAGAATGAGGTAAATCTATTTAAACACTTATGGGAAGGTGTCTACTAATGTATAATAAAACGAAAAAATAGTCACAGGACATTAAGACTACTGTCCTATTTGTATAAAACTAATACACATGGACTTATACAAACACACTTGTATATATACACAAAGTTTCTAGAAGGACATTTATCAAAACATTAACAGTGGTTACCCCTAGAAAATAAGGGGTGGGCTAGACCAGTTGAATTTGCATTTTATAATTCTATATGGTTTGATTTTTTAAAAGGAGTATATATTACATTTACAATAAAAATGACAAGCTTTGGATAGAACAATATTTATTTTATGTGTGCGTTTCTTTTTCTAAAGTAGCTTTTAGAATTTATCCCAAAAGTTACTAGTGTTTTACTTTCCGTGTTGGCACTAACATATAAATAATCCTTCTTCTTTTCTTCTTTCTTTTTAAGATCTTGATGACACTTAGTAAAAACATTCACAAATTATTACTTTAAGTCACTATCAGGGAAAGGCCGAATATATACCAACTTTTAAAGATAAAAATGTATATATTAATTTAAAAAATCTATGCAATAGAAAAACGAAAATCCTGTGCAACACTGTGACAGTATCTCAAGCATTGATGAGAGAACCTTCGACGATGACAGACGCCATTTTGTAATTGGAAAATTGGAACATTTCCAAATAATATGAAGGTATCTCCAAAAGATAAGTTATTCAAAGGAAGGAATAAAAATCCCTGAGTAAGTCAAAGACAAGATACACAATAACCTAAGAAAATAGATTATCTAAGACCAGAGAGTATATTATTTATTTACTTGGTTTATATGTATGTGGAGTTCGTGTTTATATGCAGCTATGGAAATAGCAGATACACGTGTATGTAGATTGACAAATACATATCTATACACATATCATACATAAACATATCCACTAGATTTAGAGTTCATCGCACTCACATATTGTCAAACTAACACCTAAGTCCCGAAAAACATGAATTTGTGAAAATTAAGCACTCTCACGGCAGACTTACATGGATTTAGGATATAAATTTTCATTTTCTTGTTTTAATACTAGAGCACAAAGAATAGGCACTGAAAAATGTTTGTTGGATGGATGGATGAGTGGTAAGATGAATCTGTGAAATTAGAGCATCTCTTCTCCTTGCATTGTGTTATGTTTAGAAACATGCCATCGGAGAACCATAAATGGCACGCCCTCCTCTAACTGAATGTAGACGAGTCCAGAAACTGCAGTACAGCCATTCTGAGTGTGATCCAGAAAGAACAGACGCTCACTATCCTTGCAAGTAACCTTCACTAGCGTGGACTTTTGTGGTCTGATAAAGATGATAAATGTTTTTTTCTTCGGAGCCCAACAAGACAAACTATCCATGTTAATGCATGTTTTATCACAGAAGTTATTACCATTCAGATAAGGCTGCTGAAAAATAAATGCTACATCTATGCAGATAGCTCATCTTAAGGATTTGGAGACAAGTGGAAACTTCAGGCTTCTTAGTGCTCTTTACGTCCATTCTGCTGATGAACTTCCATGATGAAAACAAAGGAATAGTTTGTTTAGTTTAGTTGCTTTTTTTTTTCTTATTTTTAAAGATGTCTCAGTTTGGTAAAACTTCCTGAAGATATTTCCTTCATTTTTCCAAAAGTTGTTTCTATTTTAGATAAACCCATGAACACCAAAAGCTGTGTTTTTAAATTACCCCATCCATAAGAAGATATCAGCATATTTGATAGTCTTTGAGCAGTAAACATAAAAAAAAACCCTTCAAAACTGTATTTTTTTTTTTTAATGAAAATCTTGGGGACAAATAAAAAGAAAGAAGAGAGAGAGAGAAAGAGAGAAGAGGTAAGAGGGTAGGGTTTCCAAAACTATCACAAATTGACCTAAAGCAGAATTATTGGTAATTACAAGTTGATTAAAAAATTAGCAGAACAGTGATTGTTTAAAGGCTTAAGCAGTTCTTGCTACAGCAAATTTGTTTTTTAAATTAACTAATCCCGTCTGAAGGATTTGTTCATTTAGTAAAACATGGATGCCAAAACTTAAAATATCTGAAAAGACTAAACATCTGGTCTTGAGCAGCCTACCAGTTTCGTCAGTTAATAAAGTTTGATGATCCTCGAGGTGACCTTGCACAAATTTCTGGTGTGTGTGCCTGTGTGTGAGACAGAGAGACAGCAAGGAATCGAAAGGGCCAACATCAAAATAGCCTGTTGTCTACATTGGCTTTAATTCAGTATATTACCAAAATACGCCCAGAAAGGAACGATCATCTTTAAATATGTCTATGAAAATGTGGGAAAATAGCGTAGAGGCATAGAACTCGACAAGTACAAGATTATTGGACCTAGTTTTAATACAGATACTTATACACACACACTCACACCCCTGCACCGATACACGTCAGTAACTCATGGTTCTTCTCATTAATTTTGTTTCACTAGTTCCCTTTTGAGCAGTGAGATTTTTAACAATTATAGCATCTGGAGGATGAAGGAATTCTACTGCTCGGGCCACAGATAAAAACAGGTGCGTATGGTGAGCCTCTGTCTTCTGAAAAGTGGCCTTGCTTGTTTGCACAGTGGGGTGATTTCCGCTATTCACACCAAGTCTCAGAAGAGGGCCTGGAAGGGCGTTTAGGTACAAAGACCGTTCAAACAACGCTTAGGAGAGGCATGCTCAGACAATTCTGAGGATCCCTGGTTCTTAATGAAAATCTTTTCTTCCAAGAACCAGTAAGAAGGTTAGAGTTATGATACAGATATTTATAGTCCATGAAAGTGACCATTTTTGAAAAGCAGCAAACTGTGTAAGGAAAGGAGTCAGGATACCACGGAGGGAGTGCACTGGCGCGAGAGGCACTGTGGCCGGCAGACAACCACGGGGCGGGGCGGGGCGGGGCGGGGCGGGGCAGGGGGCGGGACGGGGCTCAAGTGTTTTTCAAGACAGGAGTCTCAGATGAGTGTGCCATTCTGTGTGGCTCCTACCCGGACCGGCTTCGTTCCACGAAATCATCCGCATTTTACCAGTGCATTCCTGTCCGTGATCGCTTTCTCTGTTTTTTACAAAGGCAATAGATAGGAAATACAAATAAACCTGAGGATAAAAAGAGATGAAAGGTAATTAGGAGGAGAGGCATTTTAGGTCTATATATTTGAAAAGTTTCCATTTTCCATTTTTCATTTTGCAGTCATTTACAAATGATTGCAACTTAGTGATACATGTGGATGAAGGGGGGGGGGAGACACCTATACTATGAAATGGATTTACTCCTATAAGATGTCATTCATTGTTAGTTTTCTGGAGTTCTCTCCCCCTTTGAACAACCTTTCTGACACCAGTGTGAATATGGAATCATGTCTTCTATCAAAATACACAGTCTTAGGTTGATCTTCTTTATTATCCCTAGTCGTACCATTTGCACCCTGATGGGATACTTCAGTCTCGGGCAGTACAGCACATTACTTAGGAACATGGGCTGTAGAGCCAAATGCCAGGTTCGAGTCCCCTGTTCTGACACATATGAGGTCCTAGTAAGCCTTATTTCCTCCATAGTAGAATGTAAATAATAACAGTATCTACTTCCTAAATTGCTTCCTAAATTGTAAGAACTTAAATGTCAGTTACTTTATAATCTTATCTGTCCTGTACATGTAAATTACTTGCTCAATAGAAATTTACATACAAAAGTTTATTTTATTTAGAAAAGAAAAAAAATACCACCTATTATGTGGAACAGTCATCAAAGCAATCTTTATGGATAGTGTTTAATTCAAAATTCTCTAAAGGAATGGTTCTCAAAGTCTGGGGTCCCTGGACCAGTGGCAGGAGTAACCTGGGAACTTCTTAGAACTGGAAATCTTTGGGCCCTGCCCCTATATAGAGTCAGAAACCTAGAGTAGAAACCAGAAACCTGTGTTTTAACCAGTCCTCAAGGTTATTCTACAACATGCTGGAGTATGAGAACCACTGTTTTAAAACACCTATTTCAGTAGACTTGTATGAATGAAACTATATGGAATCACTCCTACATTTTCTGTTTGCCAGTGCTGAGGTACATGTTGGGAATAAGTTCCTGTTCATGCTGAAGCTATCTTTTTTACCCAGGGTACGCTTACACTAGAACAAACCAATTATACAAGGGTATACCGGAGCCTTTTTTCTTGTTGGTCCAACCTAAACTCAGAATCGGAAAATCTGGGTTCCAGTCCATTAAACTCTATCATTAAATTACTCGTTGTATTAACTTTCATATTAAAAGGGAATTAATAATGCTTTATAAGATGTATGAATCAAAGTCTTTACAGACTGCAAAAGTGTCACACAAATACATCCTATATGAAATACACCCTCTGAATCCATAAGTCATGTGCTGATGAACATCTAAAGCAAGCATGGAACAGATATGTCCACTTAGTAACTGACTCATGTTACTACATTTACACTCATATTTTCTCTACGGCACTCAAAAGATTCTAATCTCAGATATGTTAAGTGCTTCTTACCGATTACAACTGCTATGGCCCCTAGTGCTAATCCCAAGACCAGGATTAGAGGTGCAACGAATAATTTTCCAGCTGGAAAACAAAAGGCAAGACCATTTAGAGTCTTAAAACTAATTTATCAAACAATTTCAGCAATGCTTTTTAATACCACAGTGTACATTGTTTTTTAAGAAGTGTGATTATAATTAAGGCAATATTTCTCTTAGGAAATGGATCAGGTGTAGAACAAATATACTTATGTAAATTCAGTAACCCCACAGAAGTCCTGGGCACATTAGTCAAATATTTCATAAATCATTTAAACTTTCTAACCAAAAAAATTCCAGTGTTAGTGGTTCACTTTATTCTACCAGGACTATTCATCTTGGTGCTTTTCCTTTAGATCTCTGTCATTTTTCAAGATTCTGAAAGATTAATAAGGGAGTGATAGATTCTGAGTTGGTAGAAGAAAATCTAATTAGCTCACAAAATGGAAAGCTAATAGGTGCTACAGATGGCTTACATCCAAGCCCACATCTGAAAAAGTGATTTACTTACTTCCTGGGTTCAAAGAAGAGTAATAATATGAAGACCTAGCAGGCTGAACTACAACTGGGATGCTTATATATTGTTATGGAGCGCCTTGGTGGCTCAGTCGGTTAAGCCTCTGACTCTTGATTTCAGCCCAGGTCATCATCTCAGGGTCCTGGAATCCAGCCCCACATCCAGCTCTGTGCACAGCCAGGAATCTGCCTGAGGATTCTCTCTCTCCCCCCGACTCTCTCCCCTGTCAGTGCTCTCCCTCTCTCTCTCTCTCTTTTTTAAAGATTTTATTTATTTATTTGATGGACAGAGATCACAAGTAGGCGGAGAGGCAGGCAGAGAGAGAAGAGGAAGCAGGCTCCCTGCTGAGCAGAGAGTCCAATGTGAGGCTCGATCCCAGGACCCTGGGATCATGACCTGAGCTGAAGGCAGAGGCTTTAACCACTGAGCCACCCAGGCACCCCTGCTCTTGCTCTCTTAATAAATAAATAAATAAATAAATAAATAAATGTTTTAAAAAATAGAAATAGATAAATATTATTAGAGAAAATTATCAATATACAGTATATTTAAGGTTATTCCAATGAATCATTTTAATAAATTCAAAGAAACAACTGATACTATCAGAGGGGAGGGGTAAGGGAGATTGACAAAATGGGTGAAGGGGAGAGGGCGATATAGGCTTCCAATTATGGAATGAATTAAGTTACTGGGATAAAAGGCATAGCATAGGGAATATAGGCGGTGATACTGTAATGGTGTGTGGTGGCAGATGGTAGCTATCCATGTGGGGAGCACAGCATAATGTACAGAGAAACTGAATCACTGTATTGTATACCCAAAACTAATGTAACATTGTATGTCAACTAGAGTAAAAATAAAAATTAAAACATAAATTGGAAGGTCTGCATTGGTCTCATGGAAAAATAAAATGTGAGAAAATTAAAAGAAAGCACTTATAAGAAAGCTACGTGCTGGTCAGGTGGCCAAATGATGGCATCAGCCAGCACTTTTTTTCTGAATAAATAGCTGAGGAGCGATTATATTAAATGCTGGTTTCATGTAAACAGGGCACAGAGTTCACAGTCAGAATTCCACTCACTTTGAAAGGCACAGCACACACGGAAAGAGGGCAGTAGTTAATATCTTGTCATTATATAGTAACCTTGACCTTAAGGCATGTGAACAGCTGCACCACTCAAACACAACAAGAGATGAGAAGGAATGGAAGGGCTTTGCCATTTAAGGATACACCAGCAACAGCACTCTACAATTAACGACAGTAATTTGGAATAAGCAATTACATTAAAAAAAAAAAAGAAAGAAACACAATGCTGTCATTTGTTGGAAGTTTGTCAGAAAAGTATTCATTTTTTTATGTTTAAGGAATGGTCTCTGGAATCATGACCAGACAGCTAGAAGATACAGTCTTTAATATCTAATTTAAAAAGAGGACTATTTAAATGTCTAACTATGGCATTCACTTATATTTTTTGCCAATGACAGAATCCAGTTAAGTAATATGAAATCTTTTTTTTTTCAAAAGATTTTATTTATTCATTTAACAGGGAGAGAGAGAGACCACAAGAATAGGGAGCAGCAGGCAGAGGGAGAGGGCGAAGCAGGGAGCCTTATGCAGGGCTCATGGAGCAGGGAGCCTTATGCAGGGCTTAATGCCAGGACTCTGAGAACATGACCCAAGCTGGAGACATACACTTAATTGACTGAGCCACCCAGGCACCTCAGTAATATGAAATCTTACTGAACAATGACATTTTTTACATTCTTAAAGCTGTGCTTAAGAGAGTTTTAGAATATATTGGCCTGGATATTTTATTTTTATTTTTTAAGAGGTTTATTTATTTATTCTAGAGAGAGACAGAACAGGGAGGGGCAGAGAGAGATGGAGACAAGTAGACTCCTTATTGAGCGGGGAGCCCACCTCAGGGCTCCATCCCAGGACCCTGAGATCATGACCTGAGTTGAAATCAAGAGTTGGATGCTGAACCAACTGAGCCACCCAGGAGCCCCTGGCCTGCATATTTTAAAAAAAATCTGTTTTTTCCTATGCCCATTGCTCAGTATAATCATTCATGTTTCCTTTTAAAATAATTAATATATTTTAATAATAATAATGAAACGTGATTGCAGAGTACTAGCACTAATTGTTTTTTTTCTCTAAGTATCAAAAAATTCAAAGAACCAGTGAGCTTTTTCTTTGGGAAGTAATAAACTTATTCCAATCATATAATCAATGTTTAATACATGTTTAATTTTACTTTTGAAACTGTTTTGAGGAATTAAGCACATCTTCTTTTATTCCTAGATTATTAACAATTCATTTAAAATACTATTCTCAATAGCTGAAATAATATTCTATTATATCCATAAATATCTTACTTAAATATTCATGTGTTTAATTTTCTGTTCCTTTTCTTTGCTATTTTAAAATATACCTACAAACAAACCACTGTCAGTCTAGATTTATCATTTTTTAAAAAAGATTTTATTTATTTACTTGACAGACAGAGATCACAAATAGGCAGAAAGGCAGGCAGAGAGAGAGGAGAAAGCAGGCTCCCCGCGGAGCAGAGAGCCCACCCAATGTGGGGCTTGATCCCAGGACCCTGGGATCATGACCTGAGCCGAAGGCAGAGGCTTTAACCCACTGAGCCACCCAGGTACCCCTAGATTTATCATATTTTAAAATATCCTTCACCTTACTATCCAATTTCTTTGCCAAAGAATTGCACAGAATTTCTAATTCATTCAATAGGGTATGAAAGACCAGCATTGAGTATTAACAAAAAAGTTTGCTAATCAATAGTTCAAAAAAACTCTTTTTAATTTACATTTCTCTGCCTACTAATAGCATTAAATATTTTAAAAAATGTTTATTGGCTACTTGCATTTTTTCAATTTTGGTTCCAGAGCTCATTATTTAAAAAAAAAAATTGGATAATTATTTTTGGAGGAGACTCTATTGCTTTTGTTCATATAAACTATCTGCCACTTAGAAATCAGTTAAAGACCTATATTTTCTTTCCTATTATACCCTTTAACATAATACTTTGAGCATCTGTATGTAATGGTATGAGAATTCAGTACTTCTTCTCCATCACTTTTATTCCCAACACCATTCATTGAATAATCTGCCTACTCCCACCAGGGGGATACCCCCATGTCAGAAGCTGCTAAACCCATCCTCAAATCTCTGTTCTCCCTTGTTCTTTATGAGTAGAACCTCTGATGCATAGGTGGGCACACGGTCACATGGAATGCAAACCATGTTTCCCATCTTCGAGCTGTGAGAGCAGAGCAGGCACTTTCTCTGCCTCTGTCCAAGGACATGTGGAGGTTGCAGTCCCAAATGGAGGGAGCAAACTGGGTTATGTCCCATGAAAACAAAGAGTAGGAGGGCTTTGCTATCATCCACCTTCTCTCTTATACGGCAGGGCAGGGAGAAGCTAAGTTTGTGACTTACAGAGTCATTCCTTTTCCAGCCTTTTGTGTGGCTGGGAGAGGTGTGGACCACCTTATTTGGAGTTATGGTCCAACAGCAGTTAGAGACAGCCATATGGGAGGTGGGAAAGCAGGTGTGGGAGGGAGAGCTTCTCGGAAAGCCAGCTGCTCCCTACTTGTCAGGTTTGTCCCGACACACAGGTGCATGCACACACATAGTAGAAAAGAGGCCCCAAAGGAAACCATTTACAGAAAGCTGACCATAAAATTTTTAATAAAAACAGAAGAAACTGTGCAGAGAAGATATTCCCTGCCGACAATGTTCACTGGCTGTGCATTTTATAGGCCGTTAAATAACTCAACTCCTATTTTATGACCCAAGAAGAGGATTCTAGTGGCCTTCAGGCAAATAAGATGACCCAAAGAGAATGTATCCAAAATAATACTGGACAAATAAGGCAAGAAATAACTTCCCTTATTTAAGAGTGATTAAACCAAATAACAAAAAGGGACAGGTTGCCTGGGTGGCTCAGTGGGTTAAGCCTCTGCCTTCAGCTCAGGTCATGATCTCAGGGTCCTGAGATTGAGCCCCGCATTGGGCTCTCAGCTCAGAGGGAGCCTGCTTCCCTCTCTCTCTCTGCCTGTCTCTCTGCCTACTTATGATCTCTGTCTGTCAAATAAACAAACAAAATCTTAAAAAAAAGGGACAAATGATGATCAAATAAGAGATTATTAAAATAAAAATGGAAGGAAACATCTTATCACAAAATGTCATTGAAGTAAGAAAAAAAACTAGTAATACAGAAAATATAAGAATTTTGTATTTTTTTGGTTGTTCTCTGTATATAGTCTTACAAATAGGTTATAGCTCAAAACTTAATTTGAAATTTAGTATTCTCATGGTAGTAATGTTATAAATAGGCATTAGATTCCCCAGCTATCCCACCAAACTCTATTTAATAAGTAAATATTGGGCATACAATTATAATACATACAAGCAAATAAACAGCAAATATATATACTACAAACAACTAAACAGGAAAACATTGAAAATCATTAAAACCAATCTTGACCATATTAAATGCTATTGGTTGTGAGCAATTACATTTAATTAAAGGTCAACAAGAATATTTACATAGAGATCATACAAGATTTTAGAAAATGATGGCACTGGTTTCCATAAGTTAAGATGAATTTTAAAATATATGTTCTTTTACCTAAAAGAAATGCACCATTAGCACCAGCTTTGTTCTGATTCGCCATCATAGGATTCTAGTAAGGTGAGAGAGCTACAATAATAATAAAGTGATGGAGGCTTAAAGAGAGATAAAAAGAGATTTTCATGAAGTAACTAGGCAAAAGTAGGCAGAAAATGGGAAATGTGGAAGGTGTTGGCACATACATGAGAAAGACTCTCAGAGGTGAAAGTATTGAAGTTTTGTGTAATGGAATAGAGAGAAGAAACCTCACAGTGGATACATTCCAGAGAGGTAGGGAGCTAATTGAGGAAGACGTATCAGGTCAGAAGAACTCCTATCACACAAAGGTGGTGGCATCAGCCCAGAGCAGGAAATCTGGGTTTATGTTTGCATATTTGTGTATGAGACCATGTGTTGTTGAGGACAAAGAAGGGGGTAAAATCTTAAAGCATAAAGGTATCGCATTTGGATATTTAAACTTGGGTTTGTATGTAATGAGGGCATTTGATACTCACTTCATTAACTGTTAGCTATTATATTAACTATTATTACAATAGGAACATACATACAATGGCATCGACTATATAGATACAATAAGAATCCAGCACAAGGCTCTGAAACATGGGGATTTTTATTTATTTTAGTTATAAATTTTTTTTGATTGATTGAAAGGTGGGGCAGGAGAGACCCACATGCACTAGAGAGCAGGGAGGGGGAGGGGCAGAAGGAGAGGGAGAACAGAGAAACCTAAGCAGGCTTGATCTCACCACCCTGAGATCATGACCTGAGCCCAAATCAAGAGTCTAAGGCTTAACCAGAGGAGACACCCTGGTGCCAAATAGGGCTTTTCAAAAACTGTATTGCATGTCCTTCATGAATGGAGTATATGTGTACAACAAGGTGCTATGTATTGTCAACAGAAAAATAAATGTGACATGGTCCCTCTCATCAAGTGGCTTATAATAAGGCTTCAGAAATTTAAAATATGAATTTGCATTTCTGCAGTATAGTAAATAATTTGTTTTTCAAACAAAATCTGCTTGCTCATATAAGTTGTCTAGCCACCAAATTTAAATTTCCATTCCAAACTCAAAAGTAGAGAAAATTTCTTCCTCCTGTTTTTGGGTCAAGTCCCCACTAGAATACCTGACAGGTGCTCAGAATTATCATAGCTAATACATCTGCATTCTCTTATCATGGCTTACTTCCCAG
The DNA here is from genome assembly GCF_022355385.1 of Mustela nigripes. Lineage (NCBI taxonomy): Eukaryota > Metazoa > Chordata > Mammalia > Carnivora > Mustelidae > Mustela > Mustela nigripes. The sequence goes on along the minus strand of NC_081561.1, from coordinate 74,701,212 downwards.
AAAACATTCCTATAAAGCATGTCAGATACTTACCACAGACTGACCCTCGCACTAATCTCCTTAGATGAGGTCTCTCTGGGAGGTAGCGATATTTGCAGCCAAATATACTGAGGTTTGATGTGTGGTCTCCAAAGAAACGGAGTTGGCGGTATCTTTCCCCACATCGATAACAAAAATTAGTGTTACATTGTGAGCAGGTCATATGGTCACATCCTTCAGTTCTCTGGATGTGGATCTGTATTGACGACAGAGAAAAAGACTGGAAAAAGTTATTATATGTTTTTACAAGTGAAATCTGGCAAGTGTTATCGAACAAACAGTTTCCATCAAAGCAAAAGCCTTCCACAGCAGTTTACTTACAATCACACTGTGCAAGATTGTGTTTGTATCAGATACTCTAATGTATAAATCTCAGTAACATTTCAGGTATTCAAGCTGTTGGCTTATTTTGCCCAACATATAAACAGGCACATTGCAAAGAAAACTCACTTATCTCTCTAGACATACACCTAACTCAGTGGTTAGGAGGCAATTTAAAATGCTGTGAAAGTATATTATGTTTATGCTATGATCAGCAAGAATGAGGTGATTTGAGGAATTAGAAGAGATGAAGAATATTCCTTAGAAGAAAAGATCACGTAAAACTCTGTGTGCATAATTAAAAAGGCACAGAAATCTTTTTTTTCAAAAAATTTTATTTCTAAGTAAACTGTACACCCAACATGGGGCTCAAACTCACAAACCCCTGAGATCGAGAGTCACATGCTCTATGGACTGAACCAGTCAGACACCCTAAGTAGGAGTCTTTCTTTGGGGAAGAAAATGATAGCAGCTGTAAGTGTATTCACAATAACATTTCAGTTTCCAATTTTTTTTTTTTTTTTTTTCAGTTTCCAATTCTAATGTCATTCGCAAGTATGTTTTCGGGACTATTTATACAATGCCTTCTGTTAAACTCAGCATTTTCCTCTATTGCTGCAGTCAAGTTACATGTAAACAGAGCTTCACCCATAATGTAATAAGAACTGTACTCCCACAGTCTACCAAGTACCCAGCATGGGGGGTCACTGTCTCGAGCCCTGGGACCATGTTACAATAAAGATGTATTCCTTGGGGTACCTGGGTGGCTCAGTCATTAAGCGTCTGCCTTTGGCTCGGGTCATGATCCCAGAGTCCTGGGATCAAGCCCCATGTTGGGCTCCCTGCTCAGTGGGGAGTCTGCTTCTTCCTCTCCCACTCCCCTGCTTGTGCGTGGGCTCTCTCTCTCTCTCTCAATCTCTCTGTGTTTCTCTGTCAAATAAATAAAATCTTTTAAAAAAGATATTGTTCAAATAAATAAAATCTTTTAAAAAAAATATTGTTCCTTGAGAAATAATTGGATTCTTGGCTCAGAACCTTTATGGACACTGTACATAAACTGGGGCCATCTTTCATTCAAGTATATGCATTCTTTGTTAGGTGAATTACCATGAAAGAGAACTTAACACTGCTTCATAAAAAAAGAAAAAGATTTGGTTACACTGTCTAACCTTATGTTAGGTTAAAACAGGATCACCAGAAATGGTCTTCCCATTTCACTACAGAATAGGCATTTGCTACATTCAAGTCAAATCCCACTCATTCTTGTTTATTTATATATTTATTATTTATATATTAGTTCTTTGCTTAGAAAATGTATTCAAAATGTCCCCAGTACCTTTCTGACTATTGTAATTTCTACCCATGACTTTGCTTGGGGATGAGTATGTCAGCGAGTATTTAATGTAATTGGGAATTTCACAACATGTGAGACAAACCCACCACTGGTTGCCTCTTTTTAGTGAAGCCCTGGTTGCAGCCCACAACTTGCCACAATTTTAAAAGAGTAAATTCTACATCCAGCATGGGGCTTGAACTCACGACCTCGGGAGTTATATGCTCTACCACCTGAGCCAGCCAGGTTCCCCCAACTCTACACATTTCATTTAAAATCCTACTCTCCTTCCCCTGATACACAAGGTAGTTCCCTGAACTTCAATAGTACAGTTATATATTTATATTTTTCAAAAGCTACTCAACAATTATAGAAATGAGATCAAATCATCCAGGAAAAAGAGAAGATGTTTAAAGTGAAAAGAGAAATTTCAAAGTTGGGAGATAAAGAAAGCTATCCATTACAAAATATGACCTTCTTTCATAGTTTTTGAAAAGAAAAATTTTGAAATTGCTAACTACAAATCATATGCAGCATTTCAGTTTTAGTGATTCAATAACCAAAATTTTGAACGTCAATTTAAAAGAACAATATGAATTTTTAGAAGGACTTCTGAGGGTGCTTTTAAAATAACAGTACACAGTAATCATAGTAATGGTGAAAGTTTCATTTGATAATACACATATTTGTGAATCCATCCTCTGTGGGAGGCCGCAATAAGATTTGAGACGAGAACCAAACCAGTCCCTGACTTGTGCCTCCTTTAAAGTCCAAATAACCTAACAAAAGGTTTAGGACGGGAAAAGTTGAGTAGCACTGAGAAGGGGTCTGTGCTATGTGTTGTGCGCTCGCCTACGTGACTTCCCACACGCTTGCTAAACAAATGAGAACAATTCAGTTGGGGTCATAAGTTCATGGCTGGTCCTTGCTGGTCCTTGCTGCCCTAGTACAGCCCATAAATTACTTTCAGGTTTGCTGTATCAATACAGAACAATTGTACTGGCATCAGCCATTTGGCATCACGAGGTCTGCTTATAGTTAAGTGTGAAACTTATTATGGGAACTCGTGGTTGTTTAACTAGACACAGATGTATTGCTTCTCCTATTGTAATATCACTATATATATGGCCTTAATGCTTTGAGTAAACTTAGCACTGTTGGACATCCTCCTCAGCGCTCCTCCTGCCCCCATCTCTCCCCTTCTCGAGTTCTTTTCTTCATCCTCTTACCCTCACACTCCTGGTCGATTTGTTGTGCCAACCATAACAATCCTCTATCCACCTATCCATCCATCCACCTACCATCCATCCATCTACCTATCTACCTACCTACCAACCATCTACCTACCTGTTTACCTACTACCATCCATCCATCCGCCCACCTACCTACCTACCAATCTACCTACTGGAGAGTTTCTAGGCGACGATGACTATTTTGAAGAAGTAATAACTAAACAAAGGGCACTACAATGACTGCCACCATAGCAGGCACTTAATAAATGATAACTGAATGAACTGAGAAAGAAAAGTGTCCCAAATGGTTGGCAGGACATTCGGTACTGAAGATCATTAGGCTGATTATAGGTTAAATGTCCTTTCCCTCCCAGTAGCTGACTCTTGGCAGGTAAGTCTCAGCTCATAGGGAGGTAGAAAAAGTCTGGGCTTTGACTTCACCAAGCCCTGTGTTTGAATTCTGGCTCCACAAGCTACATAGAAAGAGGTTACTTCTTGCTTCGATTTAGATGTTACTTACATGAGAATAAAAATGTGATAACATATATATGGTGCCTAACCCATTGTTGGGCACTTACTGAGTCAGATCAATATTATATTGATTCCATCTATCCCTTTCCCTTTCCCCACCTAAAAATGTGAGAAATGCAATGCCTGATAAATGTAACTGCACACCCTCTGACCACTGGGTAGTCGCCATTCCTATGTTTTCATATGGGTAATTCTTGGTTGATGCTAAACTAGAGAGTGCCTTCCTAGGCAAGGACTAGTTTGTGGTCAGGTGCATATGAACATCTCTGGTCCAGGGTTACTACCAAATCCTTATGGGCCAATAGAAGCAAAACTTGTTTTTCCTGCTATTGGCCACTTCATCTTTTTAAATTATATTAATTTTTTTTTCTTTTACCTGACAGTCCAGTAAGAGTAAATCCAGATTTTGTGAGACCTGAAGATTATCCAATTTGAGGGGCCCTCTTAAAAGAGAAGAATGTAAATTACAAGTACAGTTGACCCTTGAACAACAGGAAGGTTAGGGGCAATGAGCCCCCCTGCAGTAAAAAATCTGCCTGTAACTTCTGACTCCCCCCAAAATTTGCTAATAGCTTACCGCTGACCAAAAATCTTACTGATTAGATAAACAGTTGATTAACACGTATTTTATATATTATATGCTGTATTCTTACAATAAAGTAAGCTATAGAAGAGAAAATGTTACTAAGAAAATCACAAGAAAGAAAAAATACATTTACAGTGAATCTGCACAGTTCAAACCTATGTTGTTCAAGAGCCAACTGTACAAGTTAAATACAAGGCCTAAGAAGGGGCTTGTACAGGTGAGGGTCTCTGGGACTTAAGGTCCTTAGCTTCCTGATAATTTCTCATCGAATCCAGCACTTCCCCTCTGTTCTGCCTGTTTCTGTGAACAATTCTGAAGAACCATTTCTGTTACCACAACCATTTCATAGTCATGCCATTCAGAAATAATAGAGGCCAAAAGTTCTAGTGGACCCTTGAACTATTTCTGATCCTTCTTCAGATCCCTGAGCACTAGGAGAAATCCTGTTCAAAGACAATTGCTGACCACCCAAAATAAAGGTTACTTCAAGTCGACTCAGCTTTTTGATTGTATGTTGTATATGATCTTTAATGGAAATAAGGACACTTAATGCATTTCCTGGTCACACAGCATAGTGTTGTATGTGATCTATAAAGGGAAAAGGACTAATATTTGTTTAGAGCCCATTAATGTGCCAAGAATTGTACATAGATTAGCACTGTTAAGTCTCATAACCGCACCTGAGACTGGCGTTCTTATTCCTAACCCGAGATAGGAAAAGTAATCTACTTGAGTGAATGGAGAAAGGATTTTGATTCGTGTCTCTTTCTTTATTATGCTAAGCAGACTTTTATAAACTTAAAGTTAAAAAAGGGTCAATAGTGTCCTTTGCTAACTGACAGCACAATCTTTGTGCTAGTCAAACAAACGTGTGTGTTCTCACACACAAGGCGTATCTTGAGTCTTTCAGCTTGTTTTAGCTGCTCTCTGGACCGATTTACATTCTTCCTGTAACACAATATCAAAACTTTTTGACAGGAGACATGTACTAATAACAAGACAAGCTTGTCACTGACGTTCACTTGGCTCGAAATTTCACATGAAATTGTCACTGCCATTTTATCTCTGCTTTTTGCTTCATTGGGTTCTAAAATCTTTACGTGGCATATCTTATTTCATTTAAAGAGTGAAGACTATAATTTCTAGTCTCTTTGAACAGTCTTTCCTTCTCTCTCTCTCTTTTTAAAGATTATATGGTAAGGAATATCTACATCCAATATTGGGCTTGAACTCACAACCCCAAGATCAAGAGTCTCATATTCTACTGACTGAGCTAGCCAGGCTCCTCTTTCCTTATTGCTAAAATGATATCTGTATAGAACAGGCAACTAAAATATTATTAGTCCAATAATCTTTCTGCACAGGGACTGATGAAATTCTTTTTTTTTTTTTAAGATTTTATTTATTTATTTGACAGACAGAGATCACAAGTAGGCAGAGAGGCAGGCAGAGAGAGAGAGAGAGGAAGGGAAGCAGGCTCTGCTGAGCAGAGAGCCTGATGTGGGGCTCAATCCTAGGACCCTGAGATCATGACCTAAGCCGAAGGCAGAGGCTTTAACCCACTGAGCCACCCAGGTGCCCCTAAAATTCCAAACTCTATAGTAAACTTGTACATTGCAGGATTATATGGTTTTAAAGATTAATTTGAATATCTTACACAAGACAAGCAATGATTTAATTATGAAAAAGTGGTTTCAACCTTTAGTACACAGTGCTTCCTTTAATACTATTGTAACTATCTCTTGATTATACATATTTTACAATTTGATAATTACAGAGAAATGAACTGACACAGCACAAATTAATGTGCAACAGGAGACATTACTTTTCACATGTGCTAAGCAAGTTGTAATTTTGAATTCCTAACACTCAGGGGATGATAAATTTCATGTGCTAAATGAGTGCCCTAAGTATATCATTAAAGGTTACCCTTTGACAACGTCATCTTTGTTTTTAGAATATAAAGCCTGAAAACATGCTTTAAAAAATATTTACATAAAGTACATTTTATTTCTCAAAGAACCTATTTTTACTTGGTATTATAGTTTCAGAACATTCGTCATTTTATCTCTGCTACAAAACGAATTAATTTAGCATCAAAATTCTGGTTTTGCTTAGAGATGGAGACAAGGTATGATAGACAAGAAACTCTTAATCTTTTAAATCAAACTGACTACGCACTCATAAAGCACAACTCTCATTTGATTTGTGATGACTCACAGGGTTTCTTCTCTCCCTTTATAAGTGAGTGGCTGATACTTAAAAAGTTAAATATTTAAACATTAAATGTTACTTAGACCTCTCTACACTTAAAATTCATGAGATATGAATATGACACATATTTCTTTAAAAAGACCTTGAGGGGTGCCTGGGTGGCTCAGTCAGTTAAGCATCTGCCTTTGGCTCAGGTCATGATCTCAAGATCCTGGAATCTTGAGCCCAGCATAGTTGGGCTCCCTGCTCAGTAGAAAATCTGCTTCTCCTTCTCCCTCTGCTCCTTCCCACACCCTCCCCACTCGTGCTCTCTCTCTCTCTCTCTCTCAAATAAATACAAAATCTTTAAAAAAATAGAAAGAGCTTGATATTAAATCCACTTTATAGTTGGGCAGAAATGACAACATGGACCTTTTTTGAGTCTATGACATTCCTCATAGGGCTAATACATTCACACCTATAATAAGATATTAATTATGAAAGCCATACATATATGTCCATTAGTATCTGCCATCCTCAAGTTGTTTATATTTTGTTTAGTAAAATGCCTACAAAGTATTGAAAAAATACAACTAGAATCCAGCCATTAACTTTCATATAGATTCTATTTAACCAAAAGGTGGAAGAATAACAATAAATGAACTGTTGTTAAGTATTTAACTTAGTTTATAATTATACCAGTACACCTCCCCAGGGTGCCTGCGTGGTTTAGTCTGTTGAGAGTCTGGCTCTTAGTTTTGGTTCAGGCTGTGATCTCATGGGTCCTGAGATCAAGTCCCATATCAGGTTCCTTGCTCAGTGGGGAGCCTGCTTCTCCCTCCCCCTCTTCCTGCCACTGCCCCTGCTTATATGCTCTCTCTCTCTCTCTCTCTCTGACAAATGAATAAATAAACACATCTTTTTTTTTTTTTTTTTAAAGTGAACATATATACAAAGCCTTCAAAGATATGGTAAAAGTATTGTGAACCTAGAATTCTTGCCCAACTATAAAATAAATAATATGTGAGGGCAGAAATAAAACATTTCCAGAGATGCTAAGACTCCTCTGTACCTTCTCTCGGGCCACCAATTAAGGAAGCACTTTAGTAAGCAAATGAATGTGAAATTCAAAAAAAGACCATTTAAGGACATACAAAAAATGTTGCAAGAAATCTCAGAGAAAAAGCTGGCAAGCAATTGGTCCAATTTAGACTAAAAAGTCAGCTGGTTTAAAGAACATCTCCAAAAAACCCACAATGGAATACACACCAAGCCCTTAAATTCCTGAGGAGTAAATATTCAGTAACATGATAATTAAAGTGGGCATTTCCACTCTCAATAGAGGAAAAAAAGAAACAATGAGAACTTTCAGGAAAAACAAAACAGAAGGAATGTAATTTCAAATATGGAGTGTAACAAAATACGGCACAATTAAGTAACTGATAGTGAGCAAGCATGCTAGAGGCATTTTTCCTAGAAGTTGCAAACTCAGAAAAAACAATATAATCCTAATCCCATAATTATATGTTTTTGATTGTGGAAATACCCAGTTGGTTTTTAAATGTTAGAATCATCCTTTAGGAAAAAAAACAGAGGTATTAAATACTATATTAGAATAGAATATTAATGTTATTAAATTTAATAATATAAAAACAAAGATAAAAACAAAGTTACAGCTTATAAAGAATGGGAAATATGGAAGAAGCAAAAAGAACTACAGGAGGGCGACATCCTCATAAATCATCTGAAGTTGTCAGGTTATTGAATAGACATTTGAGTACATTATTTAAAGGTAAAAGATAATCAAAAAAAGAACTAAAGTAATAACTATCAAAAATTAGAAGGAGAAAAAAAATTGGAAGGAGAAGAAAGGAAGGGATTACATAAGTGAAATGAGTGGTCACCTCTATGAGAGTAGACTACATTCCAAAAACAAATAAGATGTTGACTGCAAAATTATTTGAGGTCTCCTGCTCTGTTAGCTCTTTTTTTTTTTTTTTTTAAATATTTATTTGACAGAGAGACACAGCGAAGAGAGGGAACAGAAGCAGTGGGGGCGGGGGGTTGGGAGCAGGAGAGGAAGAAGCAGGATCCCGAACTCAATCCCAGGACCCTGAAAGTGTGACCAGAGCTGAAGGCAGATGCTTAATGACCGAGCCACCCAAGCGCCCCTCTGTTAGCTTTTTGAAGCCAATACTCTGTCTGATAACTTTAGTTGTCTTCCAATGCACTGGTTTTCTTTGTTATAGAGAATTTCATATATACGTCAAGTTCAATCTTAATGACTGATTCATGATGACAAAGTTTTTTTTAAAGATTTTATTTATATACTTGAGAGAGAGAGCATGAGCAGGGGATGGGGGATGGGGAGGGACAGAGGGAGACAGAGAAACAGACTCCCGCTGAGCAGGGAACCCCGACAGTGCTCAATCCCAGGGTTCTAGGATCATGACCTGAGCCGAGGCAGACAGTGAATCAACTGAGCCACCCAGGTGCCCCAACAAAGACTTGGAAGAAGAGTGTAGAGTACTGTCCAAAGCTTATTTCCCAGGTGAGAAATGTACTATAATTTAGCCCCTAATTTTCTTCCTTCTTCTTCCCCATACTTCCTGAGACCCCATGTCAATGTTCTCAAAAATCTTCTGATGCCAATTCTGCCAAAGGTTCAGGTGTCTTCCCATCCTGATAAATCCTTCCTGTAATTCTACTCGATCTTCTGACCATTGATTACCTTCTTACTTCCATCTTTCCAAGGTTCTTAAAAGGATGTACTCACTGCTTTTCTTATTCACCTCTTAATCCTTCAGTTGACTGCATCCCCACATTACTGAAACATCCAGATCGGTTTTCTTTCTCCAGAAAAGATTCAGTCATTCATTCATTCATTTACTCAATAAGTATTTTTTGTTCATTGATAAATTATGACATGGCCCCTGTGCTTAAGGAGTTTGTCATCTGAAGTGTAGACAAACATTAATCAATAGTACAGATAAATGGTCATCTGCAACCTAAGGCAAATGCCGTGAAGGAAAAGGAGAAGGTATGAAGAGAATATTGAATAGGAGGAGTTTGGTCTGGTCTGAGGGTCAGAAGAAGCTTCTCCAAGAAAGTGACATTGATCTGAGAAATGAAGGACAAGTAGCAGTTCACCAACTAAGAGGCCTCAGACATAGGGAGTGCATTTCTAGCCCAGCATCTTCATGACACCATATCTATGAAATGAGAAGCACACTGCATCAGCCCTGTCACAGCATTCCTCATTCTACATTTTAAAACTCTTATCTGTATCCTTCTGCTCAAATGCTCTACTCTCCCACTTGATAAGATCAAAAGGGCCCTAGATCATGTACATCTTGTCTGTTCTTTTATTAAAGAAACTTGCACAGGTCCTGTCACATAGGCATGTTCTCAATAAATATTTACTAAAAGAACAAATGAATATTATCCATGACCCTCTAATTGCCAAACCCAATAAATACGTCTTTTTAAAAGACTTATATATTTATTTGTGTGTGAGAGAATGCGTGTGGGTGGGGAGAGGGGCAGGAAGAGAGAGAGAGAATTTTTAAGCAGATTCCTGACTGAGCGTGGAGCCTAACTCTGTGGGTCTTGATCCCACGATCCTAAGATCATGCCCTGAGCTTAAACCGAGTCTGGCACCCAACTGAGCATCCAGGTGCTCCAATAAACATCTTTTAAATTCTTATCTTGTGGTATCTCTTAGTAGCATTTAACTGGTTGATCACTACTTCCTTCTGACCGTTGATATACTCTTCCTTCAATGCCAACTTTTTTCCAGGTTCTCTTTTCTCTCACAGGTTCCCATTTCTTCACTTATCCCTCAATTCTACCCATGACTCACATACTCTTTGGGGGATACTCTTTCATATTCAAAGAGTTCCAGCTTCCCTCATTTCTTCACTTACACCTTGGTCCTGCTTTTGAGCAGCAGACTCATGTAACAACTATTTGAGGGTCATATATACCTATACGCCTGACAGCCGTTTCAAAGTCAAATAAGCAAAACCAAACTCATCATCATTTCATGACCTCATCCCAACAATGACAAAATAAAGCTAGGTTGAACTTCATTATTCTTAGTTTATGGTATCACCATCCATTTAGAACAAAAGTAAATATTTGGTGGTTATTTTCTTCTTACATCGTACATCCACATATAATCATCAAGGTCAGGCAGGTTTAGCCACAAGATATTTTATGTAATCCTTCTCTTCTCTAGTCTCTTGACCACTGGCTTAGCTCATGCTGTCATCACTTCCTTCTAGATGTCTACAACTACCCTCGCAGAATCAACAGCAACTAACCCAAAATATAAATTGGACACCATGCCCCTGCCTACCGCTTTTCAGTGTGGAGGCTAAAATCCAAGTTTCTTGACTTTGCATGTGAAACCCAGACTTCTGTTTCCTTCTACAGCCCCACCTTTCACCACTTCCTTCTATGAACTTTACTCTCAGGGAACCACAAAGTGCTTGTGGCTGCTGCACAGAATACACATTTCCTGGCTCTGTGCCCTTGTATTTTTAATTGTAATAATCTCACTCCTGGATACCTTTTATCATGCCCCAATCCATCCAATAATCCTCAACAACCTAGCTCTCCCTGGATTCCTCAAGATGAATGAGCTATCCATTAACCATGAACCTTCTAATAATACTCTACGCAAAGCCCTACTGGAGTGCAACAGTGTTTAATCATTGTCAATGTAATGGCTGTGTCTCCCCTTCTGTGAGTGTCACCAGAAATTAAAAAACACGTTTTGCAGAGCATATAACGGACTCTCACTAAAAGTCCTTATGTGTAGGAAAGAAAATTGGCATTTATCCATTCAACAATTTTCTATTTTGGATGCAAAATATAGCCACTAATTTATTTTATTTTTAAAACATTTTTAATTTAAATTCAATTTAATTAACATATAGTGTGTTCTTTGTTTTAGAGGTAGAATTTAGTGATTCATCAGTGCTCATCATAACAAGTACCCTCCTCAATCCCCACACCCAATTGCCCCATACCCATCCACCTCCCTGCCAGCAATCCTGTTTGTTTCCTATAGTTACAAGGAGTCTCTTATGGCTTGCTTCCCTCTCTGTTTTCATCTTTTCTTATTTTTCCTTCCCTTCCCTTAAGTTCATCTGTTTTGTCCTTAAATTCCAGAAGAAAAAAAAAAATAAAAGGCATCCAAATCCTCAAAGAAGAAGTCAAACTTACACTCTTCACAGACAACATGATACTCTGTGTAGAAAACCTGAAAGACTCCCCCAAGAAATTGCTAGAATTGATAGAGGAATTCAGCAAAGTTGCAGGATATAAAATCAGTGTACAGAAATCAGCTGCATTTCTAGACACTAACAATGAGGCCCAAGAAAAAGAAATCAAGGCATCTATCCCATTTACAAGTGCACCAAAACCCATAAGATACTAGGAATAATCTTAACCAAAGAGTTAAAGGATCTGCAGCCACTATTTTACACAGTGACAAGTCATATAGTGCAATGGAGAAAAAATAAAGCACTTTAGGGGCATATTACCTATTGAGGTAGGGGACTGTAATTATGAGAGGCTGAATGTTGCTAGAAGGCATGAAGGGAGAGAACAGGCCATGCAGATAGCTGGGGAAAGAATATTCCAGACAAAGGAAAGAACAAGTGTGGAGACCCTGAGAGAGAACATGCTCGATGCTTCCAAAGGAAAGCAAGGAAGGCAGTGTGGCTAGAGGAGCATGAATGAAGAAGATGAGGTCTGAGGAATGATGGGGTGAAGTGTGCCCGGAACACAGCAAGTCATATGGTCATTACAACCTCTTGTGCTGTGTGAGATGGGAGCCATGACAAAGATACTTTATTTTTTGAATGGAGCACAGTTTGAAAGCCCCTGCATGTGTATTTGTAGGGGTGTGGGAAATGCTAAGAAACTGTAGGATTATCTCTGAGAACCATTAATACTCCAAATTCTTTCTTCAGCAACCACAGGACCACATAGCTACAGCTCAGATATTAGAGCCTGCAGACATAGCTTTTGAGCTAATTTTATGTTAACAGGAGTAAATTAATCATTTTCTCTGAATCAATGCATTCTTGCCTACAGCATCCTATTATAAGATTTCAGAGAGTAAAATATTTGAATGGAAATATCATGACAAGTTAATTCCCTTAATTCCAAATTCACAATAAATTATGAATGAACATAATTCACTTGCCCCTGCCTGCTTTTTGGTCCGGTTACTTACCCTCACTGAAACAGTCTTTACATCTTGAAATGGTGGTAATTACCCCTTCCTCACTACTTTCTTTGGAGACTTAAATGAGACCACAAATGTAGCTTATGTACTACTGAGCCTATCATTTTATTATTATTGCGTATTACCTTAAAGTTTTATCCAAAGGCATTTAAGACTTCATTACAATTTAAATCTAAAGTATATATGTGAAATTGCCTACAAAATGTGTTTACTCATTTGTTTTGTATTGTACAATCTATGTTTCTTAATTTTTAGGTGTGCATCTCACTTTTCATCTTCTTTGGATTAGCAGTTCTTTTTGTCATTAACTCAAGTTTAATATGTAATCTGCTGTAAGACAGTCTCAAAATTAAATTTTACATGAAACTGAATAGATATTTTAATACTTTCAACAAAACTGGAATCCCTTACTTGATTTAAACTAAAAATGATCACAAACCAGACTTAGTTTTGTTGTGACTATGTTCAAGAAAGACATTTTAAAATTAACATATATTTTCTGTAGGCTAAGAATTTATATGAGACAGAAAACACATTTTTAACATAATAAATAGTGTTTGCTTCAGCAGCACATACATTAAAATTTAAGATAAAAAATAACGTTGGGCTGGTTGGATGGCTCAGTCGTCTGAGTGTCTGATTCTTGATTTTTTGGCTCAGGTGATGGTCTTAGGGTCACAAGATCCATTGCTAGTGGGTCTCCCCACTCTGTGGAGGTCCCTCTGCCCCTCCTCCCACTCTGGTGCATATGCACATGCATACTCACACACACACACTTTCTCAAATAAATAAATAAATAAACAAATCCTTAATAAAAGATGAAAATATTGTCTCATAAGTGGAGAATAGTATGAATTAAGAAGCAATGAGATTTAAATAAAAATGGCTAAAGTTAATCTTACTATGCTGCTATTAATTTTTTATAAAAATGTCTTATAAATAAATAACTTGCAGAAATGTTTATATATTTTTACCTTACTATGAAAAAAAAAATCCCACCATGAATAAGCCTCTTACACACGGGAGAAAAATATTTCATAGTAATTCTGGTCATCTGCCAAAATTCAATTATAAACAATAATTTTGACTTCTCGGCATAAGTCAAATCTCTTCATAATATTATACCATATATTAAACTGGTCTTTCCACTTGAGCAAATGGTAAAACCTCACTATGGGAGACATAACATTTATAAGTGAAGTTATTTTATTTGGAATGCTAACTAAATGGTAACTAAAATAATGAATTTATAGATTATCAAACTGTGTTTGAATGGGTACCTTTTATAAAAGCATAATCTTTTAACACCCCCTTATAAGCACAGACATTTTTGAAAAATCAGCAGCAGCAAGATTAGGGAGTTAAGAGGAGAGACTTTTTTTTTAATGTTTCCTGTTTTTATTTAAATTCTAGTTAGTTAACATATAGTGTAATATGAGTTTCAAGAGCACAATTCAGTGATTCATCACTTACATACAGCACCCAGTGCTCATTCCAACAAGGCCTTTCCTTATTAAGGCCCATCCCCCACCTATCTCTCCTCCATTGCCCCTCAGTTTGTTTTCTACAGTTACAGTCTGTTTTACGGTTTGCCTCTTCTCTTCTTTTTTCTTTCCCCTGTGTTCATCTGTTTTGTTTCTTAAATTCCTATACAGAGTGAAATCATATGGTATTTGTCTTAGAAAAGAGTATTTTATATATATTAATTTAACATATGGTTAGAGAAAAATTACAAATCACTGGGTAGGAGGAGAAATAATTAATAAACAATTAGGTCAGTTAGTCATAATTTGGAAAAAAAATTATAGGTATTTGATGCATAGGAAACATCAAAATAAGTTATGGTGAGATTAAGGAGATAAAATATTAAACTATTTAGAAATTAAATAGTTAAAAGAAAAGCAAAAAAATGAACTATTTTATCAAACTTCTGGTTGATAGATAACTTTCAGAGCTTAGGAACAAAATATTTACAAAAAGTAGGTAAATATATAAAATATGTGTATAAATATGATGTGTGTTTGTGTATCCACCCCCCAAAAAAGGAATGATATATTTGGTCAAACTAAAATTTTTAAAAATAAACACATAATTTAAAAAAAAGTAAAATACAAAACAAACCCCAAACTATCATTGACATAAAAATAAAGTAACAAAAGATAGGAGAGGAAAATGCCGGAAAAGGAATTAATACTTCCAAATAAAGAGTTCGTATAATCTGATACAAAAAATATGCCATGACCTGATCCATACAAATGGGCAAAGAAATTAAAAAAGGATATTACAAATTAAAAAGTACATGAAATTATATTTGATGTAAAGGCAAACAAGGAGATTCAAAATACAAGAACAAAATACTTTTAACCCACTAAAATAGCATTTTAAAAATACTTGAAATGGTAATCAGAAATGTTTATATAGAAACAGGTCCTCAGATTTTTCTTGTGGAATTATAAATTTTAATCTTTTATAAAAGCAAATTGGTAATACATACCAAATGCTAAAAACACTGATATCGTTTAATTCAGTGAGTCTATCTTTAGATATATAAGCTTTTAAAGATCTAAAATAGGGAGAAAAAGATATATTCAAGATGAACACCATCAACTGGTTATATAGAAAATATATATATTAGGATATATATATTTTATATTTATACATTTTATGTTATTTGTTTTTTATTTTTATTTATTTATTTTTAAAATAATTTATTTTATTTTTTTTATAAACATATAATGTATTATTAGCCCCAGGGGTACAGGTCTGTGAATCGACAGCACTCACCATAGCACATACACTCCCCAATGTCCATAACCCCACCACCCTCTCCCTACCCCTGTCCCCGCCCCCGCCCCCGGCAACCCTAAGTTTGTTTTGTGAGATTAAGAGTCTCTTATGGTTTATCTCCCTCCCGATCCCATCTTGTCTACCCACCAAACCCCCCATGTTGCATCTCCATTTCCTCATATCAGGGAGATCATATGATAGTTGTCTTTCTCTAATTGACTTATTTCACTAAGCATAATACCCTCTAGTTCCAAAAAAGATGGGTACAACTCTTAAGAGATACTTTAAAGTATTATGAGATACTTTGTGAAGTAAGATTCATGAGGCTATTATCCTGGATTCTTAATTACAAAGAATCAATCAACTAATCCTATTAATCCAATTAAAGCTAAAACTATAAATCTCTCCGTGAGTAACTTTTTTTTTTAAATTTTTTATAAACATATATTTTTATCCCCAGGGGTACAGGTCTGTGAATCAACAGGTTTACACACTTCACAGCACTCACCAAAGCACATACCCTCCCCAATGTCCATAATACCACCCCCTTCACCCAAACCCCCTCCCCCCAGCAACCCTCAGTTTGCTTTGTGAGATTAAGAGTCTCTTATGGTTTGTCTCCCTCCCAATCCCATCTTGTTTCATTTATTCTTCTTGTACCCACTTAAGCCCCCATGTTGCATCACCACTTCCTCATATCAGGGAGATCATATGATAGTTGTCTTTCTCTGATTGACTTATTTCACTAAGCATGATACACTCTAGTTCCATCCATGTTGTCGCAAATGGCAAGATTTCATTTCTTTTGATGGCTGCATAGTATTCCATTGTGTATATATACAACATCTTCTTGATCCATTCATCTGTTGATGGACATCTAGGTTCTTTCCATAGTTTGGCTATTGTGGACATTGCTGCTATAAACATTCGGGTGCACGTGCCCCTTTGGATCACTATGTTTGTATCTTTAGGGTAAATACCCAATAGTGCAATTGCTGGGTCATAGGGCAGTTCTATTTTCAACATTTTGAGGAACCTCCATGCTGTTTTCCAGAGTGGCTGCACCAGCTTGCATTCCCACCAACAGGGGAGGAGGGTTCCCCTTTCTCCGCATCCTCGCCAGCATCTGTCATTGCCTGACTTGTTAATTTTAGCCATTCTGACTGGTGTGAGGTGATATCTCATTGTGGTTTTGATTTGTATTTCCCTGATGCTGAGTGATATGGAGCACTTTTTCATGTGTCTGTTGGCCATCTGGATGTCTTCTTTGCAGAAATGTCTGTTCATGTCCTCTGCCCATTTCTTGATTGGATTATTTGTTCTTTGGGTGTTGAGTTTGCTAAGTTCTTTATAGATTCTGGACACTAGTCCTTTATCTGATATGTCGTTTGCAAATATCTTCTCCCATTCTGTCAGTTGTCTTTTGATTTTGTTAACTGTTTCCTTTGCTATGCAAAAGCTTTTGATCTTGATGAAATCCCAATAGTTCATTTTTTCCATTGCATCCCTTGCCTTTGGCATTGTTCCTAGGAAGATGTTGCTGCGGCTGAGGTCGAAGAGGTTGCTGCCTGTGTTCTCCTCAAGGATTTTGATGGATTCCTTTCGCACATTGAAGTCCTTCATCCATTTTGAGTCTATTTTTGTGTGTGATGTAAGGAAATGGTCCAATTTCATTTTTCTGCATGTGGCTGTCCAATTTTCCCAGCACCATTTATTGAAGAGGCTGTCTTTTTTCCATTGGACATTCTTTCCTGCTTTGTCGAAGATTAGTTGACCATAGAGTTGAGGGTCTATTTCTGGGCTCTCTATTCTGTTCCATTGATCTAGGTGTCTGTTTTTGTGCCAGTACCATGCTGTCTTGATGATGACAGCTTTGTAATAGAGCTTGAAGTCCGGAATTGTGATGCCACCAACGTTGGCTTTCTTTTTCAATATCCCTTTGGCTATTCGAGGTCTTTTCTGGTTCCATATAAATTTTAGAATTATTTGTTCCATTTCTTTGAAAAAGATGGATGGTACTTTGATAGGAATTGCATTAAATGTGTAGATTTCTTTAGGTAGCATAGACATTTTCACAATATTTATTCTTCCAATCCAGGAGCATGGAACATTTTTCCATTTCTTTGTGTCTTCCTCCATTTCTTTCATGAGTACTTTATAGTTTTCTGAGTATAGATTCTGTGTCTCTTTGGTTAGGTTTATTCCTAGGTATCTTATGGTTTTGGGTGCAATTGTAAATGGGATTGACTCCTTAATTTCTCTTTCTTCTGTCTTGCTGTTGGTGTAGAGAAATGCAACTGATTTCTGTGCATTGATTTTATATCCTGACACTTTACTGAATTCCTGTATAAGTTCTAGAAGTTTTGGAGTGGAGTCTTTTGGGTTTTCCACATATAGTATCATATCATCTGCGAAGAGTGATAATTTGACTTCTTTGCCGATTTGGATGCCTTTAATTTCCTTTTGTTGTCTGATTGCTGAGGCTAGGACTTCTAGTACTATGTTGAATAGCATTGGTGATAATGGACATCCCTGCCGTGTTCCTGACCTTAGCGGAAAAGCTTTCAGTGTTTCTCCATTGAGAATGATATTTGCGGTGGGTTTTTCATAGATGGCTTTGATGATATTGAGGTGTGTGCCCTCTATCCCTACACTTTGAAGAGTTTTGATCAGGAAGGGATGCTGTACTTTGTCAAATGCTTCTTCAGCATCTATTGAGAGTATCATATGGTTCTTGTTCTTTCTTTTATTGATGTGTTGTATCACATTGACTGATTTGTGGATGTTGAACCAACCTTGCAGCCCTGGAATAAATCCCACTTGGTCGTGGTGAATAATCTTTTTAATGTACTGTTGAATCCTATTGGCTAGTATTTTGTTGAGTATTTTCGCATCTTTGTTCACCAAGGATATTGGTCTATAGCTCTCTTTTTTGGTGGGATCCTTGTCTGGTTTTGGGATCAAGGTGATGCTGGCCTCCTAAAATGAGTTTCGAAGTTTTCCTTCCTTTTCTATTTCTTGGAACAGTTTCAGGAGAATAGGAATTAGTTCTTCTTTAAATGTTTGGTAGAATTCCCCCGGGAAGCCGTCTGGCCCTGGGCTTTTGTTTGTTTGGAGATTTTTAATGACTGTTTCAATCTCCTTACTGGTTATGGGTCTGTTCAAGCTTTCTATTTCTTCCTGGTTCAGTTGTGGTAGTTTCTATGTTTCTAGGAATGCATCCATTTCTTCCAAATTGTCAAATTTATTGCCGTAGAGTTGTTCATCGTATGTTCTTATAATAGTTTGTATTTCTTTGGTGTTAGTTGTGATCTCTCCTCTTTCATTCATGATTTTATTTATTTGGGTCCTTTCTCTTTTCTTTTTGATAAGTCGGGCCAGGGGTTTATCAATTTTATTAATTCTTTCAAAGAACCAGCTCCTAGTTTCGTTGATTTGTTCTATTGTTTTTTTGGTTTCTATTTCATTGATTTCTGCTCTGATCTTTATGATTTCTCTTCTCCTGCTGGGCTTAGGGTTTCTTTCTTGTTCTTTCTCCAGCTCCTTTAGGTGTAGGGTTAGGTTGTGTACCTGAGACCTTTCTTGTTTCTTGAGAAAGGCTTGTACCGCTATATATTTTCCTCTCAGGACTGCCTTTGTTGTGTCCCACAGATTTTGAACCGTTGTATTTTCATTATCATTTGTTTCCATGAATTTTTTCAATTCTTCTTTAATTTCCCGGTTGACCCATTCATTCTTTAGAAGGATGCTGTTTAGTCTCCATGTACTTGGGTTCTTTCCAAACTTCCTTTTGTGGTTGAGTTCTAGCTTTAGAGCATTGTGGTCTGAAAATATGCAGGGAATGATCCCAATCTTTTGATACCGGTTGAGTCCTGATTTAGGATCGAGGATGTGATCTATTCTGGAGAATGTTCCATGTGCACTAGAGAAGAATGTGTATTCTGTTGCTTTGGGATGAAATGTTCTGAATCTATCTGTGATGTCCATCTGGTCCAGTGTGTCGTTTAAGGCCTTTATTTCCTTGCTGATCTTTTGCTTGGATGATCTATTCATTTCAGTGAAGGGAGTGTTAAAGTCCCCTACTATTATTGTATTATTGTTGATGTGTTTCTTTGATTTTGTTATTAATTGGTTTATATAGTTGGCTGCTCCCACGTTGGGGGCATAGATATTTAAAATTTTTAAATCTTCTTGTTGGACAGACCATTTGAGTATGATATAGTGTCCTTCCTCAACTCTTATTATAGTCTTTGGCTTAAAGTCTAATTGATCTGATAGAAGGATTGCCACTCCTGCTTTCTTCTGATGTCCATTAGCATGGTAAATTCTTTTCTACCCCCTCACTTTAAATCTGGAGGTGTCTTCGGGCTTAAAATGAGTTTCTTGGAGGCAACATATAGATGGGTTTTGTTTTTGTATCCATTCTGATACCCTGTGTCTTTTGACAGGGGCATTTAGCCCATTAACATTCAGGGTAACTATTGAGAGATATGAATTTAGGGCCATTGTATTGCCTGTAAGGTGACTGTTACTTTATATGGTCTCTGTTCCTTTCTGATCTACCACTTGTAGGCTCTCTCTTTGCTTAAGGACCCCTTTCAAGATTTCCTGTAGAGCTGGTTTGGTGTTTGCAAATTCTTTCAGTTTTTGTTTGTCCTGGAAGCTTTTAATCTCTCCTTCTATTTTCAATGATAGCCTAGCTGGATATAGTATTCTTGGCTGCATGTTTTTCTCGTTTAGTGCTCTGAAAATATCATGCCAGCTCTTTCTGTCCTGCCAGGTCTCTGTGGATAAGTCAGCTGCCAATCTAATATTTTTACCATTGTATGTTACAGACTTCTTTTCCCGGGCTGCTTTCAGGATTTTCTCTATGTCACTGAGACTTGTAAATTTTACTATTAGGTGACGGGGTGTGGGCTTATTCTTATTGATTTTGAGGGGCGTTCTCTGAACCTCCTGAATTTTGATGCTCGTTCCCTTTGCCATATTGGGGAAATTCTCCCCAATAATTCTCTCCAGTATACCTTCTGCTCCCCTCTCACTTTCTTCTTCTTCTGGAATCCCAATTATTCTAATGTTGTTTCGTCTTATGGTGTCACTTATCTCTCGAATTCTCCCCTCGTGGTCCAGTAGCTGTTTGTCCCTCTTTTGCTCAGCTTCTTTATTCTCTGTCATTTGGTCTTCTATATCACTAATTCTTTCTTCTGCCTCATTTATCCTAGCAGTGAGAGCCTCCATTTTTGATTGCACCTCATTAATAGCTTTTTTGATTTCAACTTGGTTAGATTTTAGTTCTTTTATTTCTCCAGAAAGGGCTTTTATATCTCTCGAGAGGGTTTCTCTAATATCTTCCATGCCTTTTTCGAGCCCGGCTAGAACCTTGAGAATTGTCATTCTGAACTCTAGATCTGACATATTACCAATGTCTGTATTGATTAGGTCCTTAGCCTTTGGTACTGCCTCTTGTTCTTTTTTTTGTGTTGAATTTTTCCATCTTTTCATTTTGTCCAGATAAGAGTATATGAAGGGGCAAGTAAAATACTAAAAGGGTGGCAACAGCCCCAGGAAAATATGCTTTAACCAAATTAGAAGAGATCCCAAATCGTGAGGGGGTAGAAAGGGTATAAAAAGAGGTTCAAAAAGGAAGAAAGAAAAAAAGAAAAAAAAAAAAAGAAGAAAGGAATTTTAAAAAAAGAAAACACCTAAGAAAAATATAAAAAAGAAACAACATATATATTAGATAAACTAGTAAAAAATCGTTAAAAAAGAAGAAGGTAACAGTTAAAAAAAAATTTTACCCGAACGCGAGAAAAAAAAAAACAAAAAATGAAAAAGAAAAAAATTAAATTAACTGCAAGACTAAAAAAAAAATCACAGGGAAAAAGCCATGAGTTCCGTGCTTGGCTTTTTCCTCCTCTGGAATTCTGCTGCTCTCCTTGGTATTGAAACCGCACTCCTTGGTAGGTGAACTTGGTCTTGGCTGGATTTCTTGTTGATCTTCTGGGGGAGGGGCCTGTTGTAGTGATTCTCAAATGTCTTTGCCCCAGGCAGAATTACACCGCCCTTACCGGGTCCCGGGGTGAGTAATCCGCTCAGGTTTGCTTTCAGGAGCTTTTGTTCCCTGAGCGCTTTCTGTAGAGCTCCGGAGGACGGGAATACAAATGGCGGCCTCCTGGTCTCCGGCCCGGAGGAGCCGAGAGCCCAGGGCCGCACTCCTCAGTGCGCCCTCAGAGAACAGCGCCCAGTTACTCCCGTCTGCCTGACCTCCGGCCGCGCTCCGAGCTCACCGAGCCTGCGACCGGTTCAAGGTCACCCCGAGCTGCGAGCTTATTGTCAGCTCTGTCTCTGTAGCCGGCTTTCCCGTTCCAATACCGCAAGCTCTGCGACACTCGACACCCCCGATCCTTCTGTGACCCTGCGGGACCTGAGGCCACGCTGACCCCGTGTGGGCTTTGCCCCGGGTAGCCTCTGGAGCGATGTCCCTCAGCGGAACAGACTTTTAAAAGTCCTGATTCTGTGCGCGGTTGCTCCGCCGCTTGCGGGGAGCCGGCCCCTCCCCCCGGGGTCTATCTTCCCATCGCTTTGGATTCACTTCTCCGCCGGTCCAACCTTTCAGAAAGTGGTTGTTTTTCTGTTTCCAGAATTGCTGTTCTTCTTCTCTTCGATCTGCTGATGGATTTTCAGGTGTTTGCAATCTTTAGATAAGCTATCTAGCTGATCTCCAGCTAGCTGAAGTAGTCTCAGCCTGCTACTTCTCCGCCATCTTGACTCCTCCCCTGTTATTTGTTTTTTAAATTGAAGTCATTTAATGTACATATTTTCACTTGTTAGTTCAACACTGATTTCTACTATACATGCACAGCCATTTAGTTTAACTTGCTTCATATTTATTTACTTTCCAACATGCTATATTTATAAATTTTAAAGGATTATTTATGAAAGTAAAGCCCTGGAGTATAAGGCAAACATTAAGTCACTGAGGAATATCCCTTCATGGATTTCTGTTCTACGAACTGACAGGTTTCATGAGGGGAAAATAATTTTAAGGTTCAACAACAAAGTCACAGTTAAGAAAATGCAAAGATATAAAATTGTATGCGTCAAAGAAAAGGAAAACTGAACCATTTCTACTCAAAACAAGCCCTAAAATATGACTTAAATTGACATGAACTGTATGGAGCCGAATCTCACCAGAAACTAGATTCTCTACTACACACCAGTCATGTAAATGGATTCCGTGTTTCCTTGGCTCCTTACTTTTCAGCTGTTTAAAAGTGAATTCCTTTCCAAGC
This sequence comes from Mustela nigripes, assembly GCF_022355385.1. Lineage (NCBI taxonomy): Eukaryota > Metazoa > Chordata > Mammalia > Carnivora > Mustelidae > Mustela > Mustela nigripes. Next base: position 74,678,636 of record NC_081561.1, on the reverse strand, counting down.
CCCAACATTTTAGCAATTACTTCAAAAAGCAACCAGCCTGTATGCTTTCTCTTAACTGTGACCTGTCTTTGTTAAAACTGTGAGAAGTCGTCAGTGCATTCGGGAACTCCTTCCAGTTGGTTGTTTTTTCCTCTCTATCAGAGTCCATTTAGTGTTAGATTGAAGGATTAGGGTAACCCGTGTATGTTTTAATGTATTACCTCCGTTCATTCAGAATGTCCCCAATGTACAATGCTGCATTGCTCATTCAGCATACAGTCTTGGAGCCAGGCTAACTGGTAATTGTTTTCACAGCTTTCCAGAGAAATATAAAGTATACTTTCAAATAAAGTGCTCCATAGAATGACTTAACAGCACTCCTGAATTCCTGGCCTTTATTTAGTTGAAACCGAGTAGCAGCTGAGATACACCAGAAAGGCCAGAGCAAGGGGAAAGGCCTCATGTTCTCATTGTTCTTCCATGGATGAAAAATAAAAGTGTACTGAGCAGTTGGTGCTGTGATCTGAATAACCTTAAAATCAAAAGAATAACTGTGGATGAATTTGCCTCCCAAAGGGAAAATGAAGAAAGCTTTAGCTCAAAGTTCTTTAGATATCCTTTTAAGAAAGCCGGGTCATCAAAACTATTTTAAAATTTTTTTCAACTATTAAGAATGCAACATGTTCTTTCAGATGATACTTTACTTACTATATGTATAAACTTGTACATGAACCAAATATAGTGAATCTGTACATTATATTTATGCTCATTAATATGCTTCAGAATTTACTACTTCAAGTTGGATTTACAATGATTAATTTTAAACCATTTTCTGAGAACTCAAACTTTATTTATCTGGTGCTAAATCTCCAGAAAGGAATTGCAGAAGGATTTCTAAAGATTAATTTGGCAAAAAGTGGAAAACATACATGGTAGAGTATACAGATGCCCTCTATATACATATATATATACATATAGTTTTCTGAAGTGAGCTTTGAGAGAAAAAAAAAAAAAAAACCTCCAAATTTCAACAGATCTCTACCCTGTAAGTATCAAATCCACTGTTTTTGGGCTGGATTTACTTGCTGATTTCTCTGTAGGTGAGTCTTCCCTGCCTGCTGGCACAGTTGACTTTCAACATCTAACTCTCAGCTCAAATACCTGTTAACTCATGATTTCCTGCCTGCTAAAAGAAAAATGAAAAATGGGATTCATAAAATCCCCAAGTCCTGACTTCAACTATTAGCTTCTACAATTGACAGAAAGCAAATGATCAGCTTACTATAATCCTAAAGTGATAAGCAATGGAAGGGGAAAGAAAAGCAAAGGACTGCAAAGTTTCGGAGCTTACCTAAATGAGAAGTGATTACAGTGCACATGACAAACTAGAAATAATACTTTTATACCATTTCCATGCTAACTTTTCCTTATATACACATCCCCATTTTTAAATGGAAAATAAAATCTTTGAAGTTTAAAATCAGTAATTATATGAGGCCTCCTTAAATTGTGAAGAATTATGCGAGTAAGAAGAATATACATTTTTTATATATAATATGTTCCATTTAGTTAGGTAATATAATTACTCTTCTAAAATGAAATAGCAAATACCCTCTTTCTCCACACCTGCGTTAAGCAAGTCATGCATGTTGGGGCACCTGGGTGGCTCAGTTGGTTAAGCAACCAACTCTTTTTTTTTTTTTTTTTTAAAGATTTTATTTATTTATTTGACAGAGAGAGATCACAAGTTCCCCGCTGAGCAGAGAGCCTGATGTGGGACTCGATCCCAGGACCCTGAGATCATGACCTGAGCCAAAGGCAGCGGCTTAACCCACTGAGCCACCGAGGCACCCCAAGCAACCAAATCAGCCCCAAGCTGATTTCAGCTCAGGTCATGATCTCAGGGTCATGAGACTGAGCCCCAGGCTGGGCTCCAGGCTCAGCGGGGAGTCTGCTTGAGATTCTCCCCCCTCCCTTTCTCCCTCCCCCTACTTGCATACATGCTCTTTCTCTCAAATAAATTAATTTTTTAAAAGTTATACATGTAATCCACTTCAATATTGTAAATATTACTCTTCAATGATATCCTGATGCACATGTTTCTTTGCTTTTGTAAAGGTTAGTTATCTCACCTTGCACTTTGGACACTTCTGGGCATTTCTCTGTCCATGCTCAATTTCGCTGGCCCAGTGACGCAACAGTTTGTCCCCTTTTTTGTACTCCTTGCAGTTAACACCTTCATGCCAAGGAGAATGGCACTTAAAACACCAGATGAATTGGCAAGTGGGGCACTGGATCTGTATAAGGAAAAGTAATATTAAGCACTAGCAGACATGTTGAGAGTGTTTAAAAAGCAAATAGTGATGCTTGAGGAAATTAGCTAAAAAAGATTATAATTTGTCCAGATTTAAAATATTGCTCCCTCTACAAGATTAAACTACAAGAAGATGCAACTCTTAACATTATTAAAGGAGGAAAGAATGGCTTTGGTATGGATGATAAGGCTGTCTGTACACTCTACTGGAATTAAGCACTGGGTCCTTCTAGAAATCATTTTGGCCTTATGAAAATCGTCTGAGTTGAAGCACAGAGTAAAACCTGAGGGCTCACAATACCTCTAATCTACACACTCAGGCTGTTGCCTTTAAATCCACCTTTCCCTTGAACCAACTTCCCAGGCATTTCCATTGCTCTTTTTACCAATGGCTTTATTCACTTTTAAAAACCAGAGCCTCAGAAATTAAATAAATAAATAAATCAAAACCTCATAGATGCTCCATCAAATGAAAAACACACTGGCAAATAAACTTAATAAACTACTAAACCAGCATTTGCTAGCAAGTACCCTTTCAAATAAAGGATATGCCTCATTGGCTATTAATCTAAGTTAATAGAAGTTAATTATAAAGTTAATTTATAGTTAATTATAAAATCAATACAAAGGACTCCTATTAGACATATATCTGTATGGGAATCCTGTGGCCTGTGCCTAGGAAACCATCAAAAAGATGTCTTTGTATTTTCATTATACGAGAGTGTGTTTTTATGTTCATTGAAAATATTTGTCTTCCACTTGACATCGAAGACATTTTATCGGACTTCCTTTATTTTGAATGGCAGGGAAGTATCCCGATATCATACAGTATTTCTGGTTTTCACTATCTAAGAACATATGGGCATAATTTGATTTTCTCAGCCTTGTTTGATTAAAGTGAAGGAATAAAATGTTTCACTAAGAACAACACTGGTAACTACTCTTCTCTGCGCTCCCGTATATTATTTCATGCAGTGTGAATGAATTTACAAGTACACTCTGAAGATTAGTTAGAATTTCTTTTGTTAAACTGTTGACAGTATCACTACTTACTTTTTCAGAAAACCTCTTTTTTGACACAGAGTTTCCAATATGCAGATTAACCACAGAGCAATTATAATCACAGCTCTTATGTTTATAACTCAAAGCAGTGTAGTTTTCACTAATGTCTAGAATAGGTAATGTTCTTCCTATTTAAATATGAAGTAACAGAAGTACTTTTGCTTTTAATTTATATCAAAACAAAATAGTATTTTGTCATAAAATTTTAAACATCATGTCTATTTATTTGTTGAAATTCTGTCACGTGTAATGTTTATACTGCTGCATAACATGCAGTATTTATTTTTACCCACAAAATAATGTTACAAAGTAGGTAAAATCACAAGTTTACAGATAAGAAAAATAACACTCACAGGGAATAAATAACTCACCCAAAGTAATTTAGCAAGCTTGTGTTAAGAAGAAATTTAAACACAAGTTTGTCTGGCTCCAAAGCCAGCATTCTTTTCACTTTGGCAAACACTCCCTCATACTAAACAGTATTCTTTCTTTGGTAATTGAAAACCAAAATGTTAGCAGTCAAAGTTCATGTGGTTAAGCTATTCAGTAAGTCAGAATTCTATATGACTACCAACATACAGTGAATTTCGAAAATCCTTTTCAAAATTTTACTTACATAAATTAGGAGACTCTTGGGTTACAAAAAAAAAAAGGCATGTTGCTATTTAGTGCTTTAAAAATCAACATTTTTGTCTTCTCTGATCATCAAAGTTAAAATAAGTCATTTTAAAGAATAATGAATTGAAGTGGGTAAACTCCAGCTACTAAAATGATATAAAATGATCATTCCTCCATGTCCTTGAACAATGATGAATAGATGTAAATGCCACATGGGTCCTCCGTGAATGTCATCTTCGGATGTAATGAATGAAATGGGGAAGAAGTCAGAAAGACTTGCTTTTCCTCACGCATCTGCTATTCTCATAAGGGCTTGAATATTCAACTACGTTCTCTTCTATTCAACATTATTAGTAATTCTGTCACTGACCTCTAGCACTGTCAAATAAAAAAAAATCTCTTTGGTTCTTAGTATTTCTGAAATAAATAGAAAAGTGGATGAAACAACAATTTGACACTGGGATTAACTCTGTGGATATTGGACATCACAATGGTTCAAGGATTTTTGTGACCAAGTGCTGGACAGTCACCCCTATGGATCCTTAATGAATAGAGTTAGAAATGTGTGATTGTCCTAATGTACCAGAATGATAAGGAATCTGATACGTGGGTGTCTTCACCAGTGACTCTTGTTTCCAACTTTGTGCAATAAATAGCTAAATCCCACAGTAGATCCTACTGTCAATCTTCACCAACAACATGGACTCTGTGGCAAACTGAAAAAAGTTTTGCAGCAAGCTCTCAAGTGAAGAGGAGTAATTTAAATTCAGACCCAACTGCTTATTGTCTCTCACTGAAAACATTAAACTATTGCTTTGCTCTGGAATAAGATAATAAAAAGACTAATAGGCAGCTCCAACAACTCTGCTGTTCTGAATGGTCTAAATTCTAGATTTCTGGTCTGAAGATGCCTTATTCTATTGTGGCCTTAACCATATTCAAAATTGGCCTTATTTAAAAAGCACCTATTGACATCAATGCTGCATCTCCTTTCACTCCTTTTTTAATACTTATTTCTCCACACGAAACACCATCTCTCAACCACAGACCTCCCACACAGACTGCCTGCCTTCTGAGTAATTACATTCACAAAGAGGTCACTATATTTCCAGCCTTGTTACTCAAAGTGTGGTCCGGGGACCAGCAACATTGGCATCACCTGGGAGTTCACTGGGAACAAAAAATCATGTCACAGCCCATACCTACTGAGTCAGAGTCTGAATTTTCACTAGGTCTCCTGGTGATTCAGATGCACGCTCAAATTTGAGAAGGTCTGCTCTGACTCTGTCTCCCTGGTCACAACTGATTCCACCAGCAATGAGTCCCTAAGCAGAAGCATGAATTCTTGGGCTGGCAAGCAGCCTGTGAGGTGGCTGGGAAGACAGATTTTTTTCTCTTGAGGAGTAAAATGGGAATACACATACACTTTACCTTTGTTGTGGAGACAAAGTTAAGAAAAGCTAAGTGACCACAGTGCAGATCACAAGAGATGGGAACAATAGACATTCACATCTAGTGACACAACAGAGGGGCTCTCATGCTGCTAGAGACAGTGTCCAATTCTCTGCAAGGTCTGCCTTGGTGGCTGCTGAGGCTCTCTCTTGCCCTTCCTTCTTCCTGTGGAGACTTACAGCAAATCTCATGAACTGAGATAGCTTGAGACAAAGCATATCTCTGCCTTTTGTAATTGGAGAAAGTCCAATTAACACAATCTGTCTATTGAAATCTTATCCAGATCAAATGCTACTTGCTTGGAGATTCAGTATCTTTCTTAGAGAGCTCACATTCAACATGTAGATGTCTAATCTCTCTAACAAGCTACTAGCTCACTGAGGTTACAAAAGCTGTCTCAAGTATCCCCTACTTCCTGAGATAAGTAACAGAACTTCTGGCTCATGGCAGGCCCTCAAAGTTATTTGTAAAATGAATTGTTTGGCACACAGCAAATACTATGTATTAGCTAATGTTAAATGAATTAAAGAAAACCAACATATCTAACTTATGATCAGTAACTAAGATGGTATCATCTTTTCTTAGATTACCAGATCATGCTTACTAAATGTTTTATCCATGTGACATTTTACTGAACATCAAGATTGTGATCAAACTCTTCTACAACAGACAGGACTGCAAGAGTTTCAAGAATAAAGTTATCAGAGTTAAGAATCTTGATTAACTTGTTCCAGAATCCATGAAAGATTTAAAGAAAAAAAAAACCTTTATATTAAATTTTAAACTTCTGAATTTCTTCAGTTTTTCTAAAAATCTGAGCTACTATGACACTCACAAGATAATTTAAATGCACTGACTTGTCTTAAGCAAATGGTATTTTCTCTTGACAGCTCATGCCAAATAAAAAAATAACCCACAAAATATGGAGTTCCAAACCAAAAAGGACCCCAGAAATGTCTTTATAACCTAATTATATATACTCCTATATACATAATTATTTTAAACAAATCATGAAATCATTACTTATCAAACTTAAAATATTAGACAATATCTATGTTTGAAATAGTCATTGCAAATATGCACTAACTCAGTCTTCCAAGAAAAATTTGCTTTATTAGAACTACAAGGTAAGACAGATACGCAATAATGAAGCCTACCCAGCGATTCATTTGCCCATTCAACTAATATTTATTGAGCACCTTCAAGTAGCAGGTACTGAGTGTACTGTTTTAGGTACATACAAAAGAATGAAAACACTTATCCTCAAGGAATTTATTGAAGATGGACAGGTACAAACACAGAGAGCTATCAAACCATGTAATTACTGCTAAAAGAGAAGCTTGGACAAGTGGGAATCATGGGAAAGGTGCTTCAGGGAAGATTGGGAGGCTAATGTTCAGAGAGAAGGTGGCCTTGAAGGCTGAATGGAATGTCACTGGGGCCAATGCTAGAGTAACATTTCCGGCTGAGGCCCAGCCTAAGCTTCCACAGAGGCCTGAAAGCACCTAGAGCACTAGGGAGAGAGCAAGGGTTCTCATGAGGCCCAAAAAGAGATGCCACTTTGGCTGCGTCAGTCCTGAGCCTTGCTGAAGTGTCCAATAAACAGGGTTCAATTAGTCTTATATTTATGTTCCTACACCGTTGATGTGTCTCTCAAAATACACTGTGGTCCAGGAACTTCTTAAATGAAACATTAAACTTATGGCTGTCAGACTAGGCTGTGTCCTAAGGAAACTGATCAATATAGATGTAAGAGGGAAATCTCGTGGTTATGAAAAGTTTTATAATAACTTAAGATGTCTTTCTTGAAGACGAGAAGATTGGGAAGAAGTACAGGGTATCATAGAGAGAAGAAAAGTAGTGTTTGATGCATGGCCTCATATACCTTCAAGGAAGCACAATCTGCTCCCTTATCAGATCAAATCCTAAAGCAAGAGTGGCAGTGGAGGGAGGTTCTCCACAAGGCAAAACATGGGCTTGGCTTCTTGCCTCCATTCTTAGTCTCTAATATTATTCCCTTAGTCCCATCTTACTTGGGGATATCTCCCTGAATACCGTATAGTGCTAGTAACGTGCAAGCTGCGTAAGGCACTGTTCCCTGAACACAGTCCAAAAGTGGTCCAGTGACCCTTGCCTTAATTTTTCGGAGCATAGCTGAAACGAAGCCGAAAAATGAAAGGGAAACTTTCCTAAAGGTGAGAGATCAAATGAGGACAACAAACAAACAAACAAACAAAAAAACTCAAAAAACTGTTAACACATGACAAGATAAACTATACAGAGTTGTAGTGGTTATTCATACAAACAGCTTTACTGACATCCCTCATATTGATTTCCAGGATCCTTTTACATATGTGACACACTATTGCATAATACAGTCACTTTAGTACTGGCTTTCATTTTCAACTGAGAGGCATACTCTTCCGAGGGTTTTATTCTTTGAAAAAAGTCTCTCTCCCTAATTTGAGAATCGTTACTTCATACCAATCTATTTTGCTTCTGCTGCCTGGAAACACCTTTAAACATTTATAGACTCTTCGTGTAAACCTAGAAAGCAAGGTCCAGAGAAGTATCTGCCTGAATTTATTTCTTGTTTGAGGACCTACCTCTTCATAGATGAATATAAATAATACTGGAAGATTCTGCCTGATTGTGTAGTACAAATTCACTAGCCAGAGCAGATGGCATCACCCCATTCTCAACAAGACATCTATTCTGAAAACAACACAGTAAGGCTAACATCTCACAGAGATAACCTACCTAGAGTACTGGAGGGCCATCTAATTATATAGTGTATCTGAGGAAATGGGAGGATGGTCTGTGACCAACAGGTGAAAGCAAGAGACAGATCTCAGCTGGAAGGTAACAATGAGTTCTTGAATAGAAAGGAATGATTCTCTAAGTAGGAAGTTTCTTAAAAATGGAATTGTTTACCAGAAACAGACCCTCAACTCTATGGTCAACTAATCTTTGACAAAGCAGTAAGGAATGTCCAATGGAAAAAAGACAGCCTCTTCAACAAATGGTGCTGGGAAAATTGGACAGCCACATGCAGAAAAAATGAAATTGGATCATTTCCTTACACCACACATGAAAATAGACTCAAAATGGATGAATGACCTCAATGTGACAAAGGAAACCATCAAAATCCTTGAGGAGAACACAAGCAGCAACCTCTTTGACCTCAGTGCAGCAAATTCTTCCTAGGAACATCTCCAAAGGCAAGGGAAGCAAGGGCAAAAATGAACTATTGGGATTTCATCAAGATCAAAAGCTTTTGCACAGCAAAGGAAACAGTTAACAAAATCAAAAGACAACTGACAGAATGGGAGAAGATATTTGCAAATGACATATCAGATAAAGGGCTAGTATCCAAAATCTATAAAGAGCTTAACAAACTCAACACCCAAAGAACAAATAACCCAATCAAGAAATGGGCAGAGGACATGAACAGACATTTCTGCAAAGAAGACATCCAGATGGCCAACAGACACATGAAAAAAGGCTCCACATCACTCGACATCAGGGAAATACAAATCAAAACCACAGTGAGATACCACCTCACACCAGTCAGAATGGCTAAAATTAACAAGTCAGGAAATGACAGATGCTGGCAAGGATGCAGAGAAAGGGGAATCCTCCTACACTGTTGGTGGGAATGCAAGCTGGTGCAACCACTCTGGAAAACAGTGTGGAGGTTCCTCAAAAAACTGAAAATAGAGTTACCCTATGACCTAGTGATTGCACTACTGGGTATATACCCTGAAGATACAAACGTGGTGTTCCAAAGGGGCACGTGCACCCGAATGTTTATAGCAGTAATGTCCACAATAGCCAAACTATGGAAAGAACCTAGATGTCCATCAACAGATGAATGGATAAAGAAGAGGTGGTATATATATACAACAGAATACTATGCAGCCATCAAAAGAAATGAAATCTTGCCATTTGCGACAATGTGGATGGAACTAGAGGGTTTTGTGCTTAGTGAAATAAGTCAATCAGAGAAAGACAACTATCGTATGATCTCCCTGATATGAGGAATTGGAGATGCAACAAGGGGGTTTGAGGGGTAGGAAAAAAAAAAGAAAAAATGAAAGAAGATGGGATCAGGAGGGAGACAAACCATAAAAGACCCAATCTCAAAAAAACAGACTGAAGGTTGCTGGTGGGAGGGGGATCGGGAGAGGGTGGTGGGATTATGGACATTGGGGAGGGTATGTGCTATGGTGAGTGCTGTGAAATGTGTAAACCTGGCGATTCACAGATCTGTACCCCTGGGGATAAAAATACATTATATGTTTATAAAAAATTTAAAAATTAATTTAAAAAATGGAAGTGTTTAATCAGTGTCTGAATGACCACTTGTAGGTATTTTGTAGAGAGGATTTATTCACACGTAAATGGTTGCATTAGGTTCCCATAAAGATCTGAGAAGGTAAGTATGGCAAAGTAGGAGTACAGAGTGTGGTAGGTGAGAAATGCATAGCCCTAACATCTTCCAGACCATTTCATAATGAGCACCAGACGTGGCTTACTTTTACCCACTCCTTAGCATGTCCTCAGTGAGAAATGATTCTTCAACTTGTCTCTTGTGCTGAAGACCCAAAGGATGATGTAGTGAAGAAAAAAAAAAAAACAAAAAACAGTTTTCAGTCCCATTGTAGGTCAATTTATGGTAGCTATGGGCCTTGATTATTATAATTATTGTAGGGTTTTTTTGAACATCAAATGTAGGTTAGAATAATAAATGAATTCTAGTCTTTGGTTTTCGTTGTTAGAAGTTCAAGTAAAGACTCCATAAAATATTATGGCTAATTTATACATCAATAAAGGAAACAAAGAAAAACTTTAGCAAAGCACCTCAATAGTAAAAATTAGAGAGAAAAATGCATCCTAATAAAATTTAGTGGATCTGCATCATAGCTGGATATTGCACTTTTTTTTTCAAAGTTAGCATATATAACACACCCTTTGTTTAAGCTGGCTTCTTTCTTTCTTTTTTTTTTTTTAAGATTTTATTTATTTATTTGACACACACACACAAAGAGAGATCACAAGTAGGCAGAGAGGCAGGCAGAGGGAGAAAGGGGGAAACAGGCTCCCCACTGAGTAGAGAGCCCAATTTGGGGCTCAATCCCAGGACCTTAGAATCATGATCTGAGATGAAGGCAGACGCTTTAACTCACTGAGGCACCTAGGCGCCCCTAAGCTGGCTTCTTTAAATCAGGCTAGACAACTCCATCTTTACCTTCCTCCCAAATCCATTCTAGCAACAATCATTGAAGAAACTACACTTGTTTTCTATAGCTCCTAACATCAATGATGCATTAATGCCAAGAGAAGTTGGTATGTGTCACAGGATAAACCGAACTTGCAGGGCTCATGCACAGTCTGATTCTCAATTTATAAACATTGTCAACTTAAAGCAATGGTGTTGGGGAAAAACCAAAGAGCAAAGCAGCATGCTTTTTACAGGAAACTCTTAAACATTTTTACACATGGGAAAAAATTCTCAAATTATCTTTACTAAAAGAAAGCTCAAGTATATTGATTGATGTATTGATATAAATAAAAATTATTTACTGGAGGCACAACTGAAGATGTGCAACTGGGATCTGAATAAAGGACTGGCAGACATAGTAGGAAGCCACTGTCACTCTTAGAGCCAAAGAGACAAAGGAGGAGAGAGGTTTCTGCAGCTCAGTGAGAATTAGAAATATGGGGGAGGGACCACCTAGCAGGAGGTACAGTCCTAGAAGGACACAGCTACGGCCAGAGCTTTGTACTGAATTAGGAAGGGAGTGAGGAAGCAACGTTATCTACTATTCTCTCTTTCCACCCTTTTGTCTCCTGCCAATGGCAATAGTTGGCTGAACCCAAATAGGAATCGAGATGTAAGGGAATCTGGAAAAGCCATTCAAAGGGGCAACTTTCTGGAGTACAGGACAGGTCAGAGAGGGCTGAATAACAGACACAGGAAGAGGGTAAATTGAGTATTATCACAATTCCAGCCTTCCACTTATGCACATTTTAAAGTACATTAGTTAGGAACAGCAAACCCATTGATTTGATTATAAAGACCTTAGAAAAGTTCTTTTACCACACAAGGAAATAATGTATTTGCAGTTTTATAAAATGTGTTTTCTTCCCAGAGGTTTTAATAATTAAAAGAGAGGGATAAAAAGACAGCTAACTATATAAGGTAAGAATATAGAGGGAGTTTCCCCAGGACATTTTACTGTTTTCCTTTTCTTTCACTTTACAATGAATTAAAGCACCATTCTGTGAATCTTCAAGGTTCTGTTTATTATTTGTGGGAAGAAGAGTGGGGTTTATATTAGTTTTGCCTCAAGGAAACCATAAAGAAAATGACCTCTAACACATTCCCTGTGTTGGTTTATGCATTCCCTTCAACCTAGTCCAAATCAATATAAAGAGGGGGACATTTTCTTAGTCTATGCTGGGAAATAGGGAAGAAACTGAGAACTGCCCTTACCTCAGTACAACTCTTAAGGCATAAAATGACTATATTTAATCATTTGTAATTCTCAACTCTTTTTCATGAAAAACGATCACTTTCTCTACCTCTCAGAATATGCTTTATCCATTTCTGTCAAAGTCACCTCCCTCTGCCTCAAGCTCCTCAAATATTAATGCTTGTCATCAGATCCCTTCTCATAAGATCCACACTTCTTAGAGATCTCTTTGAAGCCCCAAGGGTCTTCAAACTTAACATCATCAATACATTTCAAACCAAATTTGTTTTTCACTCCCCAAGCCTGTTCTTCTTCTTCAAGACATGGTCGATATCATCCCTCCTTTGTTCCCACCATCCATCAGTGACCCGAACTTTCATTCCACCTTCTTGTTCTTGGCTCCTCTATCTCCATCCCAATAACTCAGGGTTGCTTATTCTGTGGCCGCTGCCTAATAATGAGAGCAAACATGATAATTTCTAGCAAATGTTGAGCACTTAGGATGCATGCAGACATGATGCTAAGCACTTTACATGTGTGACCCTGTTTAATCCTTCATCTGCCCTGCTGACAGGTACTATTACTAACCCCAGTAAAACATATGAAAAATCTACTCACAGGGGCAGAGCTCATATGTGGCAGACTGAGTTTAAACACATTTGGAAGCCAGTACTCTGACCCACCTTTTCCAGCTTGGCAAATTAAACATTTCAAAGCTCAGTTTACTCTTATTGAAGTCTTTCTAATCTCTCCTGCCCTTTCTTCTCCCAGTGATCTCAGCATTTTCTACCCACATTTACTACGGTACACATTATTATATATGCATTGGCCCATTTATTATTTCCTCCAACAAATATAATTTCAGAGTGCAATCTATCAGACACAGGGCTTGACACAGCTTTTCAGCAGTCAGCAAGCCTGGACCTGGCCTCCAAGAAATGAGTGGGAGAGACTTTAAGCAAATAACCACACAATAACACCATAAAATCCCAGATGATAGTAGCCTTGGAGAAAAACTTCTGGTGCTGGGGATGTGTCTGTCACCAGGCATCACATGAGCACCATTAAAGCCACAACTTCAGCATTTTCAGTTTCCCATCGCTAATGTGTTCACTGTATTGATATGCAGTTGCACTAATACATTCTAGGAACTGTTTCGGTGAGACATTAGATTTTTTTATTGGACTTGAAATTAACGGTGAAATGGAATGGTAAAATATTTTGCCTCATGACAGGAGTTGTAGGAATAAGAAGACAAATATTATTAATGAGAAAGACTGAATTTGCACAAAGGCAAGGTTGTCTCAATGTAATCTCTCCATTCAAGAATATACTTGTCCTATTTGATACAGTAGTAGTTTAATGGAGTTCAGAACATAATGAAAAGCTCTGTGTATGCAAAATTTTGTTAGAAGGGAGATGTTGAGTGAGGGCTCGGAAGCACTATTGGCACCTAGAAGTTCTTCTTTCTGCTTGTTGATATATTCTGTTTACCCCCTTTTCAATTGCAAAGTACAAAAAAAAAAGGTGGTATTTACAAACCTATTTAAATGAAATACCTCATATGATATTTTAGATTTCAAATTTCATGTCAGATGTATCAAAAGGTATTTCCTGTTATAAAATAGCTGTGATATTTCCAAGCAATTTTAACCTTCTATTTAAGTGCTTCTCAATTGACAGAAATCATAATAAATGTTCAAGAAGTGACATCTTGGATCACAACATTATAATTCAATGACACAAAAAGAGTAATATTGAAATAACTATTATAAGGGGTTCACCAATAGGTACGAAACCCATTTAGGCTGTAAACAATATTATACAGAGATTTCAAATTGCTCAGACATGGAAGACATTCATAGTAATCTTTCTTTTTGTTTCTGTTGTGTTATGACTCAGTTCATTACACTCAGGTATTTGAATTCAAAACTCTTAAAGTTACAATGGACTATACCATTTGGAAGTGGGGTCTGTTATTGGGAAAACAGAATTTTTTAAAACAGAGCAAACCTAAAAAATAGCCGTTCATTTACCACAAAGAAGAAGGATAATAGTGTCAATGTAGGGTGCTATGCTAGAGCCATGAAAGAAACAGTTGGTTTGCCAAAGCATCCTTGTCCAAGCTCTCCTTACTCATAATATCCAGACAGGTATGGACATGCAAATCAGGTAGTTAATGTTAACATAAGAGTTTACAGTTTAATGATGGAAAATGCTATCACTTCCCTTGGTTCATTCAAAATTATAAAAATATTGGATCTTATATTTTTCAATTTTCATATATTTCCTTCTCAATACATGTGCATTCTGATAAATAATGCTCATCACCAAAGGACTTAGTGATCTGGGGGTGAAATGGGATTTATAAAATTTTACTACAGCTATAATTGCACCTTACACTACACCTTTCACCCATTTCATAAGAACAGTATATTTTTGAATGATTTTCACTTTGACTCTATACATACATGTTTTAATTACCAAAATTCCAAAATAGTATAATCTGAGTTTATATACATATATTTTATAAATATATATTAATTGTATCAACATATATTTTATAAACAAATAAATTACACTAATATATATATTATATGTATATATAATATATGCAATATACATATGTTACATATATAATGTACATATTACATATATAATGTATATATTACATACATATAATGTATATATTACATATATAATGTGTAATATGATGCATATTACATATATTATGTACACATATAATATATATGTATATACATATTACATATATATGTATAATATATATAATATGTAAAATATATATTATACATATATATAATATTATATATATGTGTATATATACATAATATATATTATATGTGTATATATGTATATATATAATATATATTATGTGTGTGTATATATATGTATATGTGTATATATATATGTATATGTATATTTAGAAAAAAATAAAATACACTGTTATGAGATAAGAAGTCCTTCTAAAACTAGCAATTTCTGATCACATCAACAACATAAAATTGGAATAAAAAAAACTTAACCGGGGTACCTGGGTGCTTCAGTTGTTAAGCGTCTGCCTTCGGCTCAGGTCATGACCTCAGGATCCTGGGACTGAGCCCGGCATTGGGCTCCCTGTTCTGCACGCGAAGCGAGCTTCTCCCTCGCCCATTCCCCATGCTTGTGTTCCCTCTCTCACTGTCTCTCTCTCTCTGTCAAATAACTAAATAACTAAAATCTTTTAAAAAAATAACTTTTAAAAACATACAGAGTCAAATAAATAAAAGTATGCTTTTGTTATTAAGTCAGTATTCAAAATCACTGTGAGTGTATTATTTGAGTTACACAGTTTTGCAACCTCAAAAAGGTACTTTTTAGAGAAGAAAAAAAAAGGGGGAGTGTTTCCTGCTAGTTATGAGCCTAGGCTTCACAAAGATAGTAAATAAAAGAACTGACTATGAGAGCCAAGCCATTTCAAAGCCCAGTTACTCATTAAGAGGTTTTGACTAACCTGCTGGAGCTCATCCTTGCAACCCACAGAGGGAAGTACTTGCTGAACCACTGTCCCTCAAATCTACAGAATGCATACCATACCACCACTGCTTCCAAGACCAGAACGCGGGCTAAGACTTACCTTAAGCGGAGAGGACTTCACACAGCCTTTGAAATCACCTCACCTTGCCATTCTACTGTAATGACAAGGATGAAATTCTAGGGCCACAGACCTCATTTTCCTGCTTCATTTACTGCAAAGGTTCCCAGTTCTGCTACACTCTAGCAACACCCAGTGAGGCTCAAAAATGTGCCAGAGTGTTGTTGGGGGGGTGGGCCCGGGGCAGTGGTTGTCTAAAAGACCCCCAGGTAATGGTGAGGACAGCGGGCGCTGTGAATCAGGAATTAGTTCCCACAACGGCTGCCTTTGCCGCCCAGCCTTCAGTCTGGCCCTCCCGTGACATCCTCTATTAATGCTGCCAGAATGATCTTTCTGTAATGCCTACAGAATTAAATCCAAACTTCTGGTCTCAGTGTAAGACTCAACAGGATCTGCTTTTAAGTACCTGCCCAGCTGCCTCTTGCTGGCTGCCTCCCCACCAGCCCCACCAAGCATTTGTTTCCAGTGTGGCCGCCTCAGCCTCGGGGCCTGTGCTCTTACTCATTCCTTCATTCCTTGCTTCAACGTGTTCTCCAATGTTTATCTGGTTATCTGCCTGGAGAACTGCGTCTTCTTCAAGTCTCTCCTCGCGTCCTAGCCTCTTCTCCATCAGTGTTCTCAAAGCGCAAGTGTACTGGGGTTCTTGTTTTTGTTTTCTTCTTTTGACTAATCATATTGAACCATCATTTTAGAGCATACATCTGTCTCACCTTCATTAGACATTTTTGGCGCAGGGACTATGTCATATTTGCCACTGCATCTCCCAAACTTAGCTTACAGTCTAGCTCATACTGGCATTTTGTACCTGAATGAATAGCATTTTTTATTATATTCACTTATTATTTTTTACTATATTCACTTATTATTTTTTACTATATATATTTTTTACTATATTCACTTATTAGATGGAGCCAGAGGAGAATCATGTTAGGTCCGCTGAAAAAATCAAACTTACACTTAAAAAAACGGATTAATATGTCCTTAATATTTAGTAATAGCAGTGACAGTTACTTTAAAAGATTAGTCATTCCGTTTGGCTACTAAATGAATTTTGAACATGGTTGAAGTCAAAGAAAAACTTTAAGGAAACCCCCAAGAGTGCTTTCTTATCATCAGCCTCCCCAAACCACTTATTTTCAGAATCACAGCCAATACATACTCACCTTAGACTTGGGTAAGGGAAGGAAGCCCACTTAATGCCCACCACAAGTTGGCCTAATTTGGCATCATGTGACATCTAACCCACAACTCTGGTGAACATGCTTACTTTGTATTTGCTTTCTGATCTGGAAGGGGTAGGGATATGTCCTTTTTTCTTGAAGGTTGTAAAGTGCTTGCACTGAGGACATGGCTTGGTGCTGGAATCAATACGGCCAAGTTCCAGGAAATACTTATATTTGATGGAATCTTCATGTGTTAAGTTAAAGACAATTGTTCTTTCTTCCAGGAATTCAAAACATTCTGTGATAGGGCATTTGATTTCTACTTGGCCAAGTTGTACCTGTGTGAAAGAGCACATGGGAGACAAAAAAGGGGCACTGGTTAACTTTCTGTTCTTTTTTCTCCTCATATATTATTGATTATTTCATGATTACAGTAAAGGATTATCCATCATTTCTCAGGATTTCTAACATAATAAATGGCAATCACTTTGGTATCTACATTAGGCAATACCAAAACAATCACTATATAAAGTTTCCAAAGCATTTTTTTTTTATCATATTTGTGAACTTAAATGGACCTAAGCCGCAGGCTCACCAAAGAAGCAAATTATCATCTCATCCTTCTGGAAAAACCCAGAAGGACGGCATGATAATTTGCTTCTTTGGTGAGCCTGCGGCTTTAGCTGCCTTTACGGTAAGGCAGCTAAAGGATAAAAGGTGGTTCAGATTTTCCAAGCTTACTGCAGAGTCTCAACATTAAACTTAGGGTGCTTTACTATAAAGGAAAAAAAAAAGGATTTTGAAAGTGTTATATATATATATATTTACATATATATATATTTATATCACCTAATAGTTTAACAATATTGCAGTAATAACCTCATTTTCCCTGACTATTCTCTGTAATGAACATACAGTAGTTTTTATGTCACCAGAATCAGAGGAACAAGTAAGAAAATCACACCAATCACACTGGCTTTTAAAAATAATCCATACAAGATGGGATTGGGAGGGAGACAAACCATAAGTGACTCTTAATCTCACAAAACAAACTGAGGGTTGCTGGGGGGAGGGGGTTTGGGAGAAGGGGGTGGGATTATGGACATTGGGGAGGGTATGTGCTTTGGTGAGTGCTGTGAAGTGTGTAAGCCTGGTGATTCACAGACCTGTACCCCTGGGGATAAAAATATATGTTTATAAAAAATAAAAAATTAAAAAAATAATAATCCATACAAGATCTGGCTAAACCTGAGGTAATTTATAAAATGAATTTCTTCCCAGGACCACAGTTAGGTTAGGAGAGAGAAGGATGTACTAGAATGCTACATTTAGCATTTGGCATGGGATTCTAGATAAGGTTAGCATTAAAGATTACAGCAAAAGATAAAAGCATAAAGTCTGGACACAACCAAATTTCAAAAGATGAAGAAAATAAACTACTTAGAATTAAGGAGTTCCATACATGTTTTCGATAAGTATTGAACAAGAAGTGTTTGCTGTATTTTTATATCATGGCATCATAATCTCTTTTTGCATATCCTAATATAGCAAAGGGAGGCAGCGAAAGTTCCAAGAGGCAAAAAAATGCTAAATTGTTTCTTTTTCACCTGGGTGAACCTGACATTCTAAGAAGTCTGTTGACCTTAATGAGAAAAGGTCCTCCATGAAAACTGAGGAAGGAATGGGGAAAAGCTATGCTATTTGGGAGAAGAAAAACATCACTACAAAGAACAATTGAAAAAACACACTACTGACATCATAGTAACTTTGCTTTTAACTTTGCTGTTTATCTGGCACAGACTTACAAAGCCACAGGCTGAAGGATGTATGGGATGATGATACATTTAATATGAATAAAGGACATGAGCCAGACCGATAATGAAATGGAGTCTGGCTTTAGATAAACCTTCTTAGGACCAACCTGCTGAAAGTGTTAATTGCTACATAATTTTATACAACTATTGTACAAAACTCAGTCTAGAAAGGTTTTTCAAATATCAGCCCCAAATAATATTTTTACTTTTTATGATGTCTACTTATAGATGCAACCGGATTTATTATTATACTTGTTAAACTTATGAAATGTTATTATACACCCAATTAAGTTTTCTAATACATTGTTTTCAGTTATAGCTTAAGACATAAATCCTTGGAAGATTTTTAAACAGACAAAAAAATCCCACCTGTGACATTATTAGAAACTGAGTTAACAAAGCATATAAAACCTTTAAAAAATGAATACATGTTTCCTTTTTTAATATTCTGTCAATGTTTATCAAGCCTGCTTCGGAGCCAGGTACTGGGGTTAGGCACAGAAGTTTGCAGTGCCCATCAGCAAAGAGGTGATCATGACCCAGAGCCGTGAGTCTGCCTGACAGGTAGAAACAGGGTGTCAGGAGAGAAGATGTGAGAGGCTCAGGAACTGACACTTCGGAGACTCAGAGGAGCCTTCTAGGAAGAAGTGAGGTTTCAAGTGAGATCTTAAGATTAGTAGGACCTCGCCAAGCTGGGTGAAGGGGTTTCAAGCAAACAGAAGGTACAACATGGACAAAGGCTGGGTAAGAGAGTATGGCACTGCATCAGGGATACTCCTGATTTTCCCCACCTCCTAAATGGATCAAATATGTGCTGCCCTAAGGTACAAGCATCCTAACCCAAGATGACAGCCTTAGAGCACCTGAAAGATGATTACTAAGCCTGGACCACAAAGTCAGGTGTAGAAAGCTAAGGGCATACAGATGAACTGGAATCAGAGCACACTGGCAAGAGCATGAAGTTGTCCCAAAAGTCTGGATGTTCTCATACGAAAATTAAAAAAACAAAACAAAACAAAACAAAAAACCCTCCAGTTTTCAGCAAGTGAAAAACAATTTCTTTTCACTCCGCATAGAAGGAGCTCCCTTGGGCCATTTCCAGTGACTCGTGTTTACTGAGGAACAGCATAGTTTAGGGGATGGGAGTCAATTTTTTTCCTCCCAGGTCAATGTTTGAACCTGACCTCACTCCCCTATAGATTTATTTTAGCCATAGAAAGGATAATAATAGAAGCAGTGAGTTCAGAGCCACCCAGGGATTGTCAGCTCTTATAGAAATGGAATATAGTTTAGGGACCAGAACAATCCAAGGCAGTTCAAGGGAGCAGGTTCTCTTGTCACTTCTCCAGCAGTGAGAGCTTACACCATACCACTTTGTGTATGGCTTACCATCTGACATCTAACCAGAAGACCTTGTTTTCTTCAGTGCTTTTCCAATCTGTCTGCACACCTATCCATTTCCATAGAACACACAATTTCTTCATGCTCTCAAACTCTCTGCATTTGGCTTATTCCATACCTTCTCTTCTTTCCAAAATCCCTACCCCACTGCACTGAACCAAATGATCTCTATTTTATTATGCAGATAGATGCAACATGATCATGGTTCCTCATCTTCCCACTACGAACTCTCTCTGAATCTGTCTGTTCCCATCTTTTCTCCCCTCCTTCTTTTTCCAAGTTTAGGGTCTGAATCAACCTCCAGGACAACTGCTTGAGTCTCTTAAAGGCTTTTCTGAGAATTCAAGTTTTATGGCCCACCCAGGATCATTGCTGGTAAGCTAGTAATTGGTAGTTTGGAAAAATTACTCATACAGTTATTTGAATTACTCATAGTTCTTCATACTAATACTATCTCCTTTTTCATAATAGAATGCTACTGATGACCTATGCAATCTCTTGGCCTCTACGTATCTTTCTCAGAATAATTTCCTCAAAAAACATCACTACCAGATTAGTAATCATGATTAAGCAAAGTGTATTCATTTGTGTATTCAACAAGATACGTGTTTCGTCAGCTCAAGGAAACATTTTTTTCAGCATTTTAATATCTCAAAAGTCAGGACTGTTTATCATTAATAGTCTTCAGCATTGTGCCATAGTTTAATTTGCAGTTTTTATTTTCTTGGTGGTACATAATATAATACTTTCACCTACAATTGATCATGTCTTAGATTTCAATGAAATGTGGTTTTTACAAGGTAGGCATCATGGTGGACTCTGGAGAAATGATGGGAGAGAGACACAGAGCTTCTTTTCAGGAAATGTGTGATAAGTAAACAAGCCAGGCAGTTCATAGTCAGTACCAGAGGAAACTACACATCAGGGACGGGATTCCTTAGGAGAACTTGGACAGGGAACTAAAGTGCCCATCATGCAGAGAAACTGGGGAAGACAGTCCAGGCAACAGAAGCAAGGACATGGCCCCAGGGTACAAGGTGTCTGATGGGCTTCTGTTCACAGAGCAGAACTGAGTGACTAAGGCACAGTCCAAATGAGCCAGAGCACACAGGCCTTGTTGGCTGTGATAGGAAGTTATGGATTGTATTCTAAATTCAACAAGAATCATTGACTGGTTTTATGAGGTGGAGTGACATACCTTGATTGACATTAAAAATATCACTTGGGCTCTTCCTGGTGAATGGACTGTAGAAGGAGAGAAGTGGAGACTGGAATAATAGGACTCTGGACTGTACTTTTCTTCTTACCAGTGGTCTCTGACTGTTTCAGCCCTCTAGACAGTCGATGATGGATGATGCAACTAGGTGACAGGAGTAGCCAGAAATGGGGTACATTTTGGAAGTGGAGCCAATGGGATTTGGTGAGGGACCAGATATTGAAGATAAAGTTAAAGAAGGAAGCAAAGATAATTCTAGGATTTTGGCTTGAATAATCTGATGCTGAGCCAATGCTACTCAATGAGAAGTGTCTAATAAAACACAGTTTACATGGATATGCAATATTTGCTGGAAAGGATTCACTGCAAATCTATTATAGCAACAAGAATAAAGTTCATTAATTCATCCAAAAAACCATATATTTAGCTCCTACAATATTACATGTAAAAGACATAGGTCCAGGATATAAAGTAGCTTAAGCTATGAATCTTGCCCTTGTGGAACTTGAGACGACAGCAATCAAATTTGTGTTGATAGTCTCTTCTAGTAACTGATGATTTGATGACACTAATTCATTTAATATTTTACCCACTGTTTAAAACATTTTTTTATTAGGGTAATCATAAGCATATGCAAAAATAAACAGACTGATATTATGAATCCTTAAGTATCCATTCTCCAGTTTCAACACTTATAAACTCTTGGCCAATCTTCTTTATTCTGTGCATTGACCCATATTATTTTGAAGCAAATAGAAAATATCATGTCATTTCATTCATGACTATTTCAGTATCGATCTAAAAAAAAAATCTGTTTCTTTAAAATACATAACCAAAGGGGCACCTGGGTGGCTCAGTGGGTTAAAGCCTCTGCCTTCGACTCAGGTCATGATCTCAGGGTCCTGGGATGGAGCCCCGTATCAGGCTCTCTGCTCAGCTGGAAGCCTGCTTCCTCCTCCCTCTCTCTGCCTGCCTCTCTGCCTACTTGTGATCTCTGTCTGTCAAATAAATAAATATAATCTTTTAAAAAAATACATAACCATGATACCAAACATCTGCTCAAATGACAATGATTCTTTAATATAGTTCAAATAACATGTCATCTAACTTCTGTCTCAAGGATTTTATGTACTTACTATACTTAAAACAAAGACACTTTATTTAAAAAAAAACTTTATTTATTTGAGAATGAGAGTGAGAGAGAAAGTAAGGGAAGAGCAGAGTGGGATGGAGGGGAAAGGGGAAAGAATCTCAAGGAGATCTTTGTTGAGCACAGAGTTCAGTGTGGGGCTTGATCTCCAGACCCTGAGATCATGACCTGAGCTGAAATCAAGAGTCAGATGCTCAATCAATTGTACCACCCAGATGCCCCCAAAGATATTTTGAATTTGTGTTATGTTCAATTCTAATACCAGTATTTATATCACTGAAAAATAT
Organism: Mustela nigripes; assembly: GCF_022355385.1. Lineage (NCBI taxonomy): Eukaryota > Metazoa > Chordata > Mammalia > Carnivora > Mustelidae > Mustela > Mustela nigripes. The sequence continues at coordinate 74,656,049 of NC_081561.1, read as the reverse complement.
ATTCTCCAATTCTTCTGAACAAAAATATGTCTATTCTTGTAAGACAAAATTACTTAATATTAAAACAGTCTCTAAGTGTCTCCAAGAGACACTACTACTCACTTAACATTCAAGCTAAAAGGAGAATTTGCCACTTGGGGCAACTCAAAAGTAATTTAGTGACACAGGTAAGGGGGGGGAGCCTCTGGAAAAGTGTCAGTTTAATTAAATCATCCAAAGAAAAGACAGAGAATGTTTAAAACTTGGGACTTTGAAGCTTGATTTATCAAAAGTATGCCTAATGACTTTGATCTTGGTTTTAAGTGTTGGTCACAGTAGTTTACAGGGTGCCTCCAACTTCTGTTCACTTGATACCAATTTCCTCTTTCCTTAAAAAGGAACATGTTAATATGACAGAGGAGAATTGACTATCACAACAAAAGCAACAACAATCATGAAATAGACACAGCCCCTCCTCCATGCCAAACAGTGTTCTTTTTTTTTTTTTTTTGAGATTTTACTTTTTACAGTAAAGTAAGTTGAAAAAGTTGATATTTTAAAGTAAGTTGAGTGTAGAGACACTCAACATGGAACTTGAACTTACAACCCTGAGATCAAGAGACCATGCTCAACCTACTGAGCCAACCAGGTGCTCAGCCAAGCACTGTTCTAAACATTTTCTGTGCATTAATTACTTTGTGGAGCACCATAGAAGCAGATTCATTTTCAGGTTCATGGATTTCCCCATGACTTTCTCATCAGTGAATACAGGAAAGTCACTGCTTTACTGATAAATATGCTTTTCTGTTTACTCAACAGTGAGTACAGAGCATTGTGCTAGATGTCTGTAAACGTTTTTCTTTAAACTAATGAAAAACATCAAACCAAATATCCCAGAAGTTCTCTCAACCCCAAGCAAGAATAATATTAAGAAAAAACACCTAAGCACAGCAAGTAAAAGTGCCAAGTACCAAACATAAAAAAATATCTTAAAAGCAACAGAGGAGATGGATGGCTGGGTGGTTCAGTCAGTTAAGCATCTGCCTTCAGCTCAGGTCATGATCCCAGGGTTCTGGAATCGAGCCCCACAGCAGGTTCCTTGCCAGTGGGGAGTCTGCTTCTTCTCTCGATCCTCCTGCCCCCTCCCCATTCGTGCTCTCTCTCAAATAAATGAAATATTAAAAAAAAAAAAAAAGCAACAGAGAAAGATCTTCTCAAACAGAAAACTTCAGTCCCAAGTGGGTTGCTGTTAAACTACTAAGAATTTCAGGATGAAATAATACCTATACAACTACTCTTACAGAACAAGGAAATGGGTGTCGGGGAAGGGGTCACTGTTCAAGTTGTTTCATTAGGTCAGCAAAATCCTAATACCAAAACCTGATAAAGACATTGCAAGAAAGGAAAATTATTGACAATCTCTTCATAAACATAGATGCAAAAATCCTAAACAAAATATTAGTAAAACAAACTGAACAATAGAAGAAAAAGATAATATATCCTGATCAAAAAGTTTTATTGTAAGAAAACAAGTTTGGATTAACATTCAAAACCAATTGGTATAACTCATATTAATAAGGGAGAAAAATCACATGATTATCTCCATAGAAAGAGGAAAGGTATTTGACAAATTCAACATTCATTCATGTTAAAATCTTAGCAAACTAGGAAGAGATGAAAACTCTTCATTAAAATGATAAAGAATGTTTATTTAAAAAAACAAACAATAAACATCACACTCAATGATGAAATACTGAAAATTTTCTTCTTGAGATCAGAAATGAGTCAAGTATGCCCTGCCACTGTTATTCAGCATTAACTAGAGCTCATAACCAATGCAAGAAGAGAAATGATAATAAAACAATCAGAAATGAAGAATAAATTCCTCCATTTCTTGCAGATTAGGTCCTTATATATGCAGAAAACCCAAAATAATCTACAGATAAGCTGTTAGGATTAACAAGTGAATTTAGCAAGGTTGCTGAATAGGTCAACTACACAAAAAACAAATGTACTTCTATTACTGGTAACAAGTGATGTGAAAATAATATCTAAGAAATATCATTTATAGCAATATAAAAACACGAAGTATTAATAAATCCAAAATATAAATAACACTATCCCACAGATACATTTGAAACATTTTTGAGAAAATAAAAAGAAGCAAGTGAATGGAGGGATATATCTGGGTCTTGAATTGGAAGTTTCAATATGATAGAAATGTAAATTCAGTCATTTTTATCTATAAAATTTCCTGCAGTTTCTTTCTCTTTTTTGGAAGAGGAAGTGAATTCAAAATCACAATCTGACTGTAAAATACTTATGAATGGTATGATAATTTTATTTATTCATTTGAGAGGGTGAGAGAGTGTGAGCATGAGGAGGGGCAGAAGGAGAAGCAGACTCTCCGCTGAGCAGGGAGCCAGACGATGGGATGCAGGGCTCCATCCTATGTGATATAAAAATATCTTCACAGTATATTGTCAAGTGAAGAAAACAAGGTGATTATTATTTGCTAACATTTGGATTAAAAAAGGGACAAAATACATATATTTGCATCCTGGAATCATGTCCTGAGCCAAAGGCAGGCGCTTAACTGACTGAGCCACCCAGGAGCCCTGGTCATGATACTCCTGATCAAGAAAAACAAAGAAGTAGAACTTGTTTTACCATATATAAGATGAATCATCAAGCCACAGTAATTGCAATAGTATGACACTAGCATCAAGATAGATAAGGATGGGGGCTCCTGGGTGGCTCAATGGGTTAAGCCTCTGTCTTTGGCTCAGGTCATGGTCTCAGGGTCCTGGGATAGAGCCCTGCATTGGGCTCTCTGCTCAGCAGGGAGACTGCTTCCCCCCATCCCCATGTCCCTCTGCCTACTTATGGGGTCTCTCTCTCTCTCTCTGTCAAATAAATAAATAAAATATTAAAAAAAAAAGACAGATAAGGATGGATAATGATAGATAACAGAACACAAAAGGGTATCGAACAGAACAACTTGCATATGGACAGCAGAGGCATTGACACTACGGGGCAGTGTGGAGGACAATTTCTTTCAATAAATTGTTCTGGTTTACTGAAATGTCTTTAAAAAAAAATGTCTTGACTTCCACCTCAAGCCAAGTGGTATAATTCTAAAATATTAAACAATAAAACCTCTAAAGATGATTAAGGAAAATATCTTCATGACCTCAGGGAAGGGAAACATTTCTTACATGTGACACAAAAAATACTCACTAAAAAAACTGAAAAATTGGGTTAAATAAAATTTAAACCTCTGCTCACCAACAGGTACTATGAAGAGAGTGAGACTGTAAGTTAGAACCGGAGAAGATATTTGCAATATTCAAGGACAAGGTTTTGTTCATCCAGGATATATAGAGAACCCCTCCATGTCAATAAGAAAAAGGAAGACAACCAACTGAATGAAAAAATAGTCAAGGCACTTCACAAAAGAGGATGTTCAATGACCAGCAAACATGAAAGTGTGTTCAACTTCATGAGTTATAAGGAAAATGAAACTTAACACCAAAGTGACATGTAATTTTAAAGGCTAATTGAGTTCTCATAGCTAAGAGTCAGTAAAATAATGTTTAAATAGTTAAAATATTAACGATATAATTCATGCAGTGTTAATTTTCTGTTCAATCATGCAACTGTGTTTTTCTATACACATTCACCTGTTTGTGTTAAACTTCTTTCTCTTTCTTCTCACCCAAATTTTCATGCTCCCTTATTCATTTAATAAAAATTTCAAAATTTTAATTCAGCTTTTTTGCATAAGGTCAGAAGTTCTCATAATTCAAAAGCCAAAAAGTATAAAGTAGATAAAAATTAGCGTTTCTCTCTTATAACCATACTCGCATTCTATCCATCCCACCAAATGGTTGCTATTTCCTTCAAGAAATGTTTTAGCATATATAAGAAATGCAAATATATGTATTTTGTCCCTTTTTTAATCCAAATGTTAGCAAATAATAATCACCTTGTTTTCTTCACTTTACAATATACTGTGAAGATATTTTCATATCACATAGGAAGGACTTCCTTGTTTTTTGTTTTTAATAACTGCGTAGATTTCCGCTGCACTATAACCAGCCTTATTTCTCATATTTTTGTACATTTAGACTGTTTTTTGGGACATATTTTACTACGGCAAATAATGTCACAGTGAATACTCTTATATGTAAATTATTCACATGTGGGCAAGTATATCAGTAAGATAAATTCCCTAGATTCTTTAAGAGGATAATTTTCAAATTTTAAATATGAAGGGGTTTTTCAAAACAAAGTACCGATGAACTATTTAGACTGAACTCTGGTCAGCAGGGAGCCTGCTTCCCCCTCTCTCTCTGCCTGCCTACTTGTGATCTCTCTCTCTGTCAAATAAATAAAATCGAAAGAAAATATGTATATGTAATGTGTGCTCAGATAAACAGAATGAGTAAACACTCATTTAACTATGATAAAATTCACTTTTTGGAAGACAAAATTTTAGAACAGACAAGATATTTGGTCACCCATCAGAGAGGGAGATATTTCTAAAATAACAATTTTGAGTTTTTTGGTTTAATGTTATCCACTGTGATTTCCCCACCATTACGTTAATCTAAATAAGATATTCCAATTTTTTTATTTAAAAGATTTTATTTATTTGACAGAGAGAGAGATCACAAGTAGGCAGAGAGGCAGGCAGAGAGAAAGGGGGAAGCAGGCGCCTTACTGAGCAGAGAGCCCGATGCGGGGCTCGATCCCAGGACCCTGAGATCATGACCTGAGCCAAAGGCAGAGGCTTAACCCATTGAGTCAATCAGGTGCCCCAAGATATCCCAATTTTTTACAATCAGAATATAAAGACACCTCACAGGTAATTTGCAAAAAGGACCCTGAAATGGAAATCAGAGGCAAGATTCTGCTGCTATGTATGTGGCTGAATGTCCTTGAGTCAGGGGCTTACACAACCAACACTCTTGGAAATGGCCTAATTCACCTTTTGGATTCCCTGCTGTCTCTAAAATTGTGTAAGTGTAAGGGGTGTGCTAATTTACAAAATTAAGCACTTAATTTAAGTACACTTAAGCTTTCTAAAGCTTTAGCTCTAGCTAAAAAAAGTCGGTAGAGTGTGGTAGTTAAAAGAGCAGATTCCAGACTCAGAGCATTTGTATCCATGTAACCGGAATGGCAATGTACAAACCAAACTGGGTTGTTGAGAGGACTGTATGAGTTAATTTGTGTAAAATACCTGGAACAGTTCCTGACAGGGAAAATGTAATAAAAATTGGTTAATACTATCTTCCTTGATATTTAGAAAATAATAACTCACAAAATTAATTTTAGAAATTAAAAACTCCTATGATGCTTATTTGAGAACATTTTAAATCCTGCACTCATTCATAATTCAGAACTCAGTATTCTCATTCATAATTCAGTGTTCTTTCTTCAAAAGCATATATTTAAAGGAATATAAAGTACAAATTACATGAATATATTGTATTCCAAAAAGGAGGATTGGATGCTGAGGTACATAAGACAAACATTATGATTTACACCAAAAGTACCCCCATTTTCTTAAAAATCCAACCAAGGGTGGAAATACAGATACATAGATATGGAAATATAGATATAGAGTTCACAGTAATAAACAGGAAATGGCATTTTTCATTGACCTAGTACCAAAGTAATAATTAGCAATCCTCTGGTGAGGCAGAGAAGACAATTTTATTTTTTTACCCAGAGGTTTAATTTCAGTAAAAAGAAACAAGTGAAAATTTCAGAAACTAGAAACATCTGTAAGCTTTAAAACATTTACAGAACCCACAGGATACCTTTTATAACATCTACCTCTCCCTCCTCTTTAGTTTCTTTCTCTGGGCCCTCAAAATATGCTTAAATATCTTAAAAATGCCAAAAGCAAGGAAAAGAGAAAGCCATTGGTGGTCTAGTTATGGAAAACTTTTTTTTTTTTTTGCCTTCCACAAATTAGAGTAAATTCTCTGAACAAACCTGAAAAGTGAATAAGAAAGCAAAATGCAAATATGAGTGATTTGGAGGATTTATCAGTAGTCAGAGTAGTGTCACTGACTCAAATCTTGGGCATATTTAAGGTAATAGGTTCAGGGAAAATTATTGCAAAATAGACATGTTGACCTAGAAGAGCAATGTAGGAGTTTCCCAATTTTGTTCCCTGAACACAAGGTATTTTTAATTTTTAATTTTCTCCTAGGTCTTATTGGAGGTACCATTCTTCTTGGTAAAGGGTCTTCAAACACTTGAAGACAAGGTGTCATGTCCCTTCAGTTGTTTCTCCCAGGGAGATACCCCACTTCTCTAACTCTTTCTCATATATCCTTTGAAATCTTTTCTTCTCTCTAGCTTTCTTGGTGAAAGTGTACCACCCAGAAAACAAAGCCATCATTCAGGTGTGGTCTGGCCACTGGGGAAACAGGATTATCCTCAACCACAGTAAAAATTGAAAGAAAGGAAGCGGGGGAAAAAACCTCCCAGGAATTAGTTATAAGTTACCAAAATTTAGCCAAGAAGAAGTTAAAAATTTGAACAGGCCAATTACAATAGAGGACCTAATTTAGGGTATGTCTTCTAGGAAAGTGTCTATTCCCTAGGTTTCCCCTCTACTGCAGTAGAATTTTCTCTGTTCTCCCTCGTTCTTTCTGGTTTTCTCTCTTTTCTCATCTCAGCTGTTCTTCTCACCTTGTCTCTTTCTCACTGTCTACTTTTACTTCTTTGATCCTTAACTCAGGCTCCTAAAAGAAATAATCTTGTATTTCATAAAATAATCAGCTCTTGGGCTTAACCTTTATATTGTTCTTTTTTTTTTCTTTTTCTTTTCCTCCCTTGGGGGATTTTATGTTCAGCACTATCTTCTTTATGCTTTCATTTGGTTCATTTGTTATTCTTTACCGAGTTTCTTAAGATGTTCCTTAGTCCCTTGTTTCCTGCTTTTATTCCTTAGTAATGAATAGTTTTTACCATGTTCTGAATATTTTGGAATGGAATGCTCTCTTTTCATTTTTTTCTAGGCAGTATATAAACTGTTTTCACTTCCTCTTTAAGTGTTACTTAATTTCTATGTAGCTAATACTTTTTCGGTAACTTTTTTCTGCCATTTATTTTCACCTTTGCCTAATTGTGCATTAAGTAAGTGGTCTGTAAAATCTTCATTTTAAAAATATTAAGGTTTTATTTTTAGCCAATTACATGACTTAAAAAAATGTTTCTGGGACATTAACATCTTTTACTCTAATCAAGAGCTGTAAGATTCTGTATAGCTCTCTATTAAGTACCAGTTTGAATGGCTAACATTAATTCCTCTATGGGCTCATTTACTTATTTATATACTCAATCTGATTCTGAAAGAGGAGTTATAAAGTTGCTTACAATATATTTTTTTCCAGTTCTCTATGTATTCTCATTGATGTATTTTTGGTTTACACATTTAATTGCAGCGTTTCTTGATGCATACCAGCTTAGGATATTATCTTTATAAACAGTCTTCTCCCTATTTGGTGTTTTTATATTTAAATTATACCTCTACCTCCCCAGAGGTAGGCATTACTGTGCCACTTCTTCCTTCTTTTCAAAGGCATAAAACTTCTATGGCTTTGCTCATTTCTTCCCACTTCAAATTCTTTGTAAAACACTTTGCTCTAAATGACTCTATGGATTAGTTTCAACTCAATACCCAATTATTTATTCAGTGCCCACCATGGGCAAGGCACTCTACAACCTACAGGAGAGAATTTATAGATGAATAAACTGTTGCCCTCAAGTAGCTTTCAGCTTATCAGGGGAGATAAACATAGGCATGAATGACCACTGTTCAGTCAGAGAAGCCAAAAGGAGAACTGGTTTTGAGCGTTCACGGAAAAAGAGGTATCTCAGTTAAACTATGAAGAATAAAAAGGATCTCAATGAGTAGATTTGGCTGTAATATTTCTTAAAGAAAAAAATACGAAAAATATTTTAAAAGATATTTGATAATATTAGATAAGGAATCATTAAAATTGTACTTACATAAGTATGTAAAACTATATATGAACCCTGGGGCAAGTAATACATTATATGTTAATTTTTTTAAAAAAGTATATATGAAAAAACATGAAGAGAGAGAAGAATCATTCCGAATTGACTTTTCATGCTGTGGAATTATTTTTTTAATTTAATGCTCTAGTGTTTTTAAAAAAATTTTTGATTGTAACAGAATTTTTTATGCATAAATATTTCCTGAACCGTAGTAAATGGTAGATCCAGAATTGATAGCAAAACCAGTAACCAAAACTTTGGGTTGGTCTTGAAAACAAGACAGGATCTTGAGAATTATGGGTAAATTCACAACTGAATTAATGAACATTATTTAAGTCTGTTTTGTAGTCTTAGTTTAAACCCTACACCACTGCACTAATGAATTCTGGGCTTCATCCCTAACCCTCTGTAGGGTGCAGTGGAGAACATAGCCATTTCCTAAGTAAACTAAACCCTTTGGGTATCCTGCTTACACAGTGCTGCTCTCACCAAAACTAATTCACAGAAAGCAACGTTCCTTTCCTGGAGCTGATGTCAAAATAGTTATGTGGGTTTGTTTTTTGTTTGTTTGTTTTTTGTTTTTTAAATCCAAAACCCTTTCTTCTTGAAAACTTTAACAAATAGCACAACAAAATCACTCCTTACAATACTACTTGTAAACTTGAAGATAGTCCAAGTTTGACACTTAAAAAATACATTTTCTGTATTTTAACTCACCACCATCTATTTTTTTTTTTCCTAGAGGTTTTGGTCTTTCAGTATTGGCAAGCATCAATGCTTTCCTAGACGTTAAACCAAGTTCACATAGTTCTTTAACTTAAAAAGAACAATTTCAACAGAGCCTTTTCAGGCCAAAACAAAGTATCATTGTGCACCATCCACTCAGTTCTAAGAATAGCATGTTGATTACCTGGAGTTTTTAGATTCAATAAAGAAAATTGTAATTCCTTCTTCCTGGCTTCTATTCATTATTTCCAAATATAAAATACTATTTAGTGCAGACTGACCAAATTTTCCTTTATATTTGCCAGAAACAAATTTAAAGTATATTTGAATATGAAAAGAGAAAATGATATATATGTTTTCAAAAAACTCTCCTTTCTTTTGGTATTTGAATTTTAATACTTCCAAGTAGGGAGAGATCTTATGCTAGGAGTAAAGCAATCTCTTTTACAAATATGAGTGGATATGGGTGCCTGGCTGGCTCATTTGGTTGAACATGTGACTCAATCTTAGGATTGTAAATCTGAGCCCCATGTTGGGTGGAGAGATTACTTAAAAATAAAATATTTGAGGGGCACCTGGTGGCTCAGTCAGTTAAGCATCCAATGCTTGGTTTCAGCTCAGTTCATGATCTCAGGGTCATAAGATTAAGCCCCTCAATGGGCTCCATGCTCAGAAGTGTGTCTGCTTGATATTCTCTCCCTCCCCCTATTCCCCTTCCTTCGTATTTGCTCTCTCTTTTTCTCTAAAATAAATAAACAAAATCTTCAAAAAAATAAAATATTTTAAAAAATATGAGTAGGATAAAGAGGTGTCTAAAAAAGACTTGCATAGTGAACGGATATACTATCAACTCTTAGTTAAAAGTTTTGTGATTAGAATGAAAAAGGACTAGAATACTTAGTGTCTTGATTTACTACAAATACATTTTAGAAAATTCTACCCTGCTTCATTTCTTCTTCTTCTTCTTCTTCTTCTTCTTTTTTTTTTTTTTTTGAAAGATTTTATTTATTTGTTTGACAGTGGGAGAGAGAGAGAGAGAGAGCAAGCAGAGGGAGCGGTAGGCATAGGGAGAGGGAGAAGCAGGCTCCCTGCTCAGCAGGGAGCCAGATATAGGGTTGATCCCAGGATCCTGGGATCATGACTCAAGCAGAAGGCAGACATCTAACTGACTGCCTTAACTGACTGGTGTTAAACACCCCAGTTTTTTTTCATTTCTTCAGGTGACTGCAATACAATAATAAAAATGTCTTGAATTTGTTATTGGTCAATAATAGCTAAATATAGTATATAGTAAATATACTATATATACTAAATATACTAGATATATATATTTATATGTAATATATATATTCTAAATATAGCTAAATATAGTAAATATTGCTCATGTGTTAGAACTGAGATAGTTCAAATGTGAGGGTTTTGATTGAAATAACAATTCATTTCAGAAAACTAGCTAAGATAAAGTATATAGGAAGACAGCATGATAGAGACCAGTTAGAAAACTGAGTGATATGGAAAATGTAGAATACATTATAGTATTTTAACAGAGTAAATGATAAGTAAAAGTGGAAAACAAGCTGCATTTCAAAATTCTTAAACCTTTCTAAGCCAAATATAAGTATGAGTGTAAAGGAAGAATAACAACACAATTGAAAAGTTTTTATACACTGTTTTTGCCTGTATAGTATTTTTTATTAATTTTTTATTTTTTAAATTTCTTTTTAGTGTACCAGAATTCATTGTTTATGTACCACACCCAATGCTCCGTGCAATATGTGCCCTCCATAATATCCACCACCAGACTCACCCAACTTCCCACCCCCGATAGGTTTTTTTTTTTTGCCTGCATAGTATTTTTATAGTATTATTTTACCTGAAGCCTGTTGTGGGTTCAGTTCTAGACCATCACAATAAAGTGAATTTTGCAAAAAAGTGGGCCGAATGAATTTTTGGGTTTCTGAGTGCATATAAAAGTTATGTTCACACTCTACAGTAAGTATACAATAAGATTATATTAATACAATAATAAATGTATTATACATCTACTAAGTATACAATAGCATTATGTCTAAAAAATCCAATGGACATACCTTAATTTTCAAACATTATTGTTAAAAAATGCTAACTATCAGGGTGCCTGGGTGGCTCAGTCAGTTAAGTGTCTAGTTTTGATTTTGGCTCAGGTCATGATCTCATGGTTGTGGGACTGAGCCCTAAGCTAGGCTCCATGCTCAGTAGGGAGTCAGCTTGAAGATTCTCTCCCTCTGCTCCTCCCCCTGAATGCGTATGCTCCCTCTCTCTAAATCTTTAAAATAAATAAAGAGTGCTAGCTATCATCCAAGCTTTCAACTAGTAATAATCTTTTTGCTGGTGGAGGTCTTGCTTTGCTGTTGATGGCAGCTGACTGAGCAGTGTGGTGGTGGTTGTGGCCATGGTGGCTGTGACACTTTCTTAAAATAGGACAACTATGAAGTTTGCCACATTGATGGGCTCTTTCTTTCACAAATGATTTCTCTAAAGTAAGCAGTGCTGATTGATCTCAGTAGAGATCTTTTAAAACTGGAGTTAATCCTCTCAAACCCTGCCACTGCCTTATCAACCAAGTTGATCTAATATTCTAAATCCTTTGTTGTCATTCCAACAGTGTACACAGCATCAGATTCCATCTCAAGAAACCCCATTCTTCACAATTCACTAAGAAGCAGCTCTTTAACTCTTCCAGTTTGATCATGAGCCTACAGAAATTTGGTCACATCTTCAGGCTCCACTTCTAGTTCTAGTTCTCTTGATGTTTCCACCATATCTGGGGTTACTCCCTCCACTGAAGTCTTGAATCCCTCAAAGTCATCCACAAGGGTTGGAATCAACTTCTTCCAAACTCCTATAGATGTTGACATTTTGACCTCTTGTCATGAATCACAAATGTTCTTAATGGCATTTAGAGTGGTGACTCCTTTTTAGAAGGTTTTCAATGTACTTTTCTCAGATCCATCAGAGGAATCACTATCTCTAGCCTTATGAAATGTATTTATTAAATAAGACTTGATAGTGAAAATGACTGACTCCTTGATCCCTGTGCTGCAGAATGGATGTTGTGTTAGCAGGCATGAAAACAACATGAATCTTTCTGTCCATCTCCATCAGAGCTCTTAAGTGACCAGGTGCACTGTCAATGAGCAGTAATGTTTAAAAGGAATCTTTTTTTTTTTTTTCCCTGAGCAATAGCTCTCAGAAGAAAGATCAAATTACTCAATAAACCATGTTGTAAACAGATGTGCTGTCATCCAGGCTTTGTTGTTCCATTTACAGGATACAGGCAAATAGATTTAGCATCATTCTTAAGGGCCACAGGATTTCTGGAATGGTAAATGAGAACTGGTTTCAACCAAGTCGCCAGCTGCATTAGCCCCTAACACAGGAGTCCACCTGTCCTTTGAAGCACTGAAGCTAAGCACTGACTTCTCTCCTATAGCTATGGGAGTCTTAGATGGCATTTTCTTCAAGTGTAAAGCTGTTTCATTCGCACTGGAAGTCTGTTGCTTTGTGTAGCCACCTTCATTCATTATCTTAGTTAGATCTTCTGGATGACTTGGTGTAGCTTCCACATCAGCATTTGCTACCTTGTCTTACACTTTTATGTTATGGCGATGGCTTTTTTCCTTAAACCTCATGAACCAACCTCTGCTAGCTTCAAACTTTTCTTCTGTAGCTTCACTCCTTTCAGGCTTCAGGGAACTGAAGAGAGTTTGAGCCTAGCTCTGGACTAGGTTTTGGCTTAAAGGAATGCTGTGGCTGATTTGATCTATCTAGACCACTTCCCACTTTATAGTAAAAGTTTAAATTAAAGCTTTCTAGAAACTTCTGGCATTGTCACAGTGAACCTGATGATGATGATGATAGTGGTGGTGGTGGTGATGATGATAGCAGCAGCTAACATTTATTGAATGTGCAACAGGCAAGTAACGTACTATGTACTTTCTATCGATCACCTCAATTTTTCCTGATAAAGATCGTATCAGGATCCCAAAGGATAGAAGAGTAAATCATTTGCTCCAGATCACACAGAAAGAAAATACTGAAGCTTTAATTCAAACCTCATCACTACCGGAGTCTGGACACATTGTCCCTATGCCTCTGCAGATGCCTACCTAGACTGAGCAAAATTAGCTACTTGAATAATAATGCCATGTTGTTAGTGGCCACTGAGAATTCTTCAATGCTTCATCAAAAGCAGGAAATGCCTTTCTAAACATGATACTTCCATGCCTCTTCCATGTGCAATGCTGTCAACAAGCAGATGGTCCTTCCTTGCCTCCTCCATGTGCAGTGCTGTCAACAAGCAGATGGTCTCCAAGCCTGTATGTGCTGTCATCATTGAGAAGGCCTTCTCTGGGTGGCTCTGGCTCACCCCTTCCTCACCAATGAACCATTTCTAATTTTCATTCCTCAAGGCCTCACCCTCAACCTTCCCTTTCAGCTGGTTGATACACATGCAAGCAATAACCTCACCTCGCACTTGACAGAGTAAAAATTGATGTGGTCAGATGAGAACCCTTCAAATTTTGTTCCCCACACACTGGGGGTTCATTCTCTTCCATTCTTCCTTCCTCTTTGGTAGAAAGCAGAACCTCTCAAGCTTCTCAAGAGGAATATTTCTATCTGCTTTGTCAGAGACCTCAACTTTCTCTGGTAACTTCAGACAATCAAGCATATCAACTTGCTCAAGTCTCTCTCATCATAAAAGCAAAATTAAAAAAAAAAAAAACGCATTAGGATCCCATGTCCCTTAGTCTCTATGTCTTATTCTCCTTCCATTTTTAACTAAGCTAACTGAAAAAACGTTTAATGTTCTTTTCTCTGTGTCCACATTTAAAAAACCCAAAACTATCTGTCTCATAGCTCTACTTGAAGTTTCTCTCTCTAAGTTTACCAATGACCTTCTCGTTACTAAATGCCTTTGTGAATCCTTAACTTACTCTCTTCTGCATTATTGGCACTGTTGACCTCTGCTTCCTTCCTGACTCCTAGTGTATCACATTCTCTTGTCTCCTGATACTTTCTTCTTTCCCCTTTGTGGATTCTTCCCATGATCTATTCATTAAAGATTCTCGAGTCCCCAAGGTTTTGTTTATAACAGATTGTTCTCATTGGTCAGAGTGTTCCTCCACTGCTATTGTTTTAACTCTACACATATGCTCAGGCTTCCCCATGTAAACCTCCAGCCCAGATGTCTCTATTGAGCTTCTGATACCTACATGCAATTCCCATGTCTCCAGTCAAATACCTCAAACTCAGTCTAAAAGGAATCATCATCTCCCCACCCTTCCCCAACAGACCACTTTACTTCGTGTTCCTCATCACAGTGAATGGCACAATAACTAGAAAACAAAATATTCCTTCCCAACTTTTCTTCTGCATCATCTTTACCTCACCCAATCAATCAACAAAGTTCTACTTTATTCACACTTTGGAGAACCATTTACCTCTCTTGATTTCCACTGCCACTAAGTACAGGCTTGGGAGTACTCATTCTAAAACACAGAGCTGATCATGATAATCCACTAGTTAAAATACTTCCATAATACCCTTGTTCTCAGAATAAAATGAAAACTCCATAACATGTGAAATAAAGCCCAATTCATGTTTGACAATTTCTCTGGATTCCTGATTGCCATTCCCTGCCATTGCAGACTACACCCCAGTAACACTCGATTTGCCTCTGAAACATGCTGTTCCTTCTATCTGGGACATTCTCCACACACACTTTTCTTGGTGAAACACTGCAGGTCTTAGCTTTGGTGTCACACCCTTTTGGAAAACTTTCCTAATCCTTCAAAACTGTATCATGTAATTCTTAATCACCTGTGGCTAGCTAGCCTATGCTAACAGTCATTTTATTTATCCTATTCCAGATTAATTGTTTGCTTTTCCCATTATTCTATAAATTCTTTGAAGGCAGGAATTGCACCTTATTCTTTTTTTAAATTTTTTTTAAAAGACTTTATTTGACAGACAGAGATCACACGTACGCAGAGAGGCAGGTAGAGAAAGAGGAAGAGAAGCAGGCTTCCTGCCGAGCAGAGAGTCCTACGTGGGGCTCGAACCCAGGACCCTGGGATCATGACCTGAGCTGAAGGCAGAGGCTTTAACCCACTGAGCCACCCAGGCGCCCCGCACCTAATTTATTCTTACATCTCAAATACTTCCCCCACCCCCTGGCACAGAGTAGGTGCTTAATAAGTATTTGTTGAAATTCAAAAAGAGGTGAATATAAATATGAATATAAATCCATCACTGGATTTCTCAGTGATGATCCTGTGATGAGTCTCCAGTCAGGCTAAGGGTTAGGCAGGAAGCAGAAATATAGATGAATATGGGGAAACTAGGGGCATTAGTCCAAGTATAGCATCTATTTTAGAGGAGGAAATGTGATTTTGTTTTGCCTAGTGTATAAAGTGGCCTTGTAGGTAGAATAATTGATGACCTGTTCTGGACAATTTTAAGGGGGTTCTGGAAGTGGGAGAGGAGTGACAGTCTAACTGGTCTTTATCAGTAGTTCTAGGAAGATAGAAATGATCAATTGTAACTACTAGGGTAGACATCTCACACAGGCCAGAAGCCCAAATTCCCTTCAGAGGAACAGTCACATCCTTTGCTGGCCACAACTCAGCTGTTGTATCCAATGAGCTAATTGAAAAAGTCTTGGGCATAGGAAAAGAAGTGCTTCTGGTTTTTTTGATTGGTCAGCCCATTCTTCTTAGTCCAAGTCCTTCAAAGTGTTCCTCAGCTGCTCCCATTCAAGAGCACTGATTTTTACATTTTTAATTACTTATTTATTTTTTAAATGTACCAGTTGTCAAAAATGTTACTGGTTGACCAAAATTTCACTGGATCCCGAGTATACAGAGTGGAACTATATAAATTTTATCTGTTGGATAATCTTATCATTTTTTGAAGGAGAGTAGAAATACATTTTTCCCCTTCAAACCAAGTAGATCTGGTTTGGGCCTCACTTGCTAAAACTAGAAGAACTGGTATCAGTCATACTGGGGTCCTGGAGTGTCAAGAGGTGTTTCATGGCAGTCTCAGAGGGCGAATGAGTTTGTGCAGTTATACATGACTTTGTAAAAGAAATTTGGAAAACAGAAAAAGGGAAAAAATTAGGCTTTCCAAATATGACTAAGATTAACATACTCCTGTATTTCCTTCTAGAACATACTATATCTATTCTCCATCACTCTAAATTCAATTTGGTACCTTGTCTCTCCAACATAATATAACATGAGCATTTTCCATGTAATTACCATCAAATCATTGTTTCTTGGCATTGTGTAATATTTCAGAAAGTGCAGGAGTCACAGTTAACCCATGGAAGCTGTTTCTAATTTTATGTTCTTATAAATAATGTGTTGATGAATGAGTTTATGCAAAAAGCTTTTTCTGTGGTTCAGATTATTTCATTAGGATAGAGTCCCAGAATTGGCATTATTGGATCAAAGTGTGTGATTATTATAAGATTCTTGACACATACTACCAAACTGCTTTCCAATAGCTATATTTATTTATAGCTATATTTATTTACAGTCAAGTAAACAGGGCTTGTTCAAAGGAAGACATGGAGTGTGTTTCAGTCTGTTATCTGTGATAGCAGATAACTGCCATTCTACCACACCTTGCTTTGATGAGTGCCATGATTAAGAAACAAAAAACAAAAACAAAAACCTAAGACAACACAAAAAAACCTCTGAAATTTTTGCCTTTAATGTGATAAGCAAAAATGGCAATATATTTTGTAAATGGGTGTGGTTTAAAATTTATTTTTACTAATTGTAAGCTTTAATACATATCAATTCATTCACTTTTTGTTTTCTCCTTTCATTTAGTGTTCTAGTCATGTATGGACCTGTAAGTTTTATGCTCCATACATACTATGCAATATTTATAGAGATAATACAATATTCCATGTGAAGTAAGAACAGTTTCCAGCAAGCTCAGCCAAAGCAACAAGCCTGGGTCCAGAATCCAACCTTGAACAGATGTTTGCTTGGCAGCCTTGTTGCAATAATTAACATCAGAAAGCAGGGCAATTAAAAAAAATACAACCAGATCTCACATCTATGAATCATGGTTCTGTAAATGTCCCAAACCATCTGGATGACTGGGCTTCAATCTTCCCTATTCAGAAAGACCTACATGATAGCACTAAAAAGCCAAGGGACCTCTGAATACCAAAAGCTCATGTGATATTGTTTGTCTGTCTCTTAAATCACTTCTCATTCTCTACCTTTTAATAATAGATATTGATGTAGCTAGCTGTCTCAAGCGCTCTCTCCCTGAAGTATGTACTTACAGGCACATAACACATTTTATTGATTTTGGTATCCTGCACAATACCAGGACCCTGCCCTTCATACAGTAAGCACTCAGTATTTGTTTGTTGAAATAATTTGAAATAGAATAATCAAAGCCTTGGCAGACTTTGGCCCCAAACCAGAGGGTGTCTCTTAATTGCTCTGGTAGCTGTTTATCATAAAGATAAACAGTGCTGCTACTGGTGAGAAGTCTGGCACAGGAAACTCACCAGCGGCACTGCATGGGAGAAGCAATAGAGAGAGGAGAGTACTTGGCTTCTGAGGCACAAGGAGCGCCTTCATTACACGTATGGTTCTTGTCCAGGTTTTCTTTGCAGTTCTCATAAAGCTGACTAAGCCAAGAAGCAAACAGAGACTTTAGTTTGATATGCAAAATGGAAGTGTATTATTATTTTTGACGTATATTATTTCAGCAGAGGAATTTTTTTCTTTCCCCAATAAACAGATGGTAACAGGTAATTCTCAAAGGAAAAGAAAGGGGCATCCACTGGAATTAGCAATCTAGAGAGATTTTCATTTTGATGTCTCAGTACTATTGGATTGCATATATTCACAGGATTTAATTGAGACCTATGCCACATTGTAGGAAACATGCTGATTGCCTTCAATTTTACACCACTCCTTCTGCAGAATAAAAATCTTCACTAGGTTCCTGTATTGGCAAAGGATTTTCTAAAGCACCTTTTTTTAAAAATACATGCCATAATCTTCTCTCAAATTGTTTCTTTCCAGCTTTCAATTTTGAAATATCTCGAGTTTTTCTACACCCCTTCCTTTCTCTCTCTCTCTCCCACACACACATGCGTGTGCATGCATGCACACGCACACATACACACACACACACATTTTTTTTTTTTCCTGAACCATTTAGGAGAACAGAAACATTCTTTCACTTAATCACAATCTAATCAGTGTATCAGGAAACTTAGCATACATAAACTATTTCTACCTAATATACATCCTATATTCATATTTCCCCAAATGTCCCCAAAATTATTATTCCTAGTTGATTTTTTAAAAATTACTGAAGATCCAACCAATGATCATACAGTTCTTTGGGCTGTCATTTCTCTTTAATCTCTTTTAATCCTTCAACTTTTAGAAAAACAATTTGTCACTAACATTTCGAGAAATTCAGTCCAGTTGTTTTGTAGAATGTTTCACAATCTAGGATTGTTCATTATTTCCCTCAAATCAAATCTGAGTTAAACATTTTTGATGTTTACTTCCCACAGTGTCAAATTAAGAAGCACATACTTCCAGTTTACACTATTAATGATGACAAGTTTCATCATTCGGTTATGGTGACGTCTTCCAGATCTCTCTATGGTAAAAGTACATTTTCCTGTTGTGATTAATATGTAATCTGTAATTGGGGGCACCTGGGTGTCTCACTGGGTTAAGGTCTCTGCCTTCGGCTCAGGTCATGATCTCCGGGTTCTGGGATCGAGCCCCGTGTAGGGCTCTCTGCTCAGTAGGGAGCCTGCTTCCCTTCCTCTCTCTCTGCCTGCCTCTCTGCCTACTTGTGATCTCTGTCAAATGAATAAATAAAATCTTAAAAAAAATATGTAATCTGTAATTATACTTGCCCGTATGACTATATTTGTTCCTCAACAACACTTTGCCAAAAAGTTGTGCCATCCACTGATGATCCTTCCATCAATCAGACATTGCACTGGGGTTGCAAAATGGTGATTATTTCTAGTTCTATTATTCCTCCTACATTTATTAGCAGGCATTCTTCTTTTTATTAAGGGA
Organism: Mustela nigripes; assembly: GCF_022355385.1. Classification (NCBI taxonomy): domain Eukaryota; kingdom Metazoa; phylum Chordata; class Mammalia; order Carnivora; family Mustelidae; genus Mustela; species Mustela nigripes. Next base: position 74,637,171 of record NC_081561.1, on the reverse strand, counting down.
AAGAAGGAATTTTCTATTTATTGAGTCTTTAAAGTTGAGGTATAAGTGACATATAACATTATATTAGTTTCAGGTGTACAGCATAATGATTCAATGTTTGTATATACTGTGAAATGACCATGACAGTAAGTCTAGTTATCATTCTACAAAGTGATTCTGTTTTTGTCTTGTGATGAGAACTTTGAGGATTTACTCTCTTAGGCAATTTTCAAATATGCATTGCAGTGTTACTGATTATGTTACGTATTACATCCCCCAAATTTATTTATTTTGTAAGTGGAAGCTTGTGCCTCTTGACCTCCTTCACCTATTTTGCCCATCTCCAACCTCCCAGACCTCTAGCCTAACAGAACCATTCTGTTCTAACAGAACCATTGTTCTGTTCTCTATGAGTTTTGTTTTACTTGTTTTATAGATTCCACATATAAGTGAAATCACATAGTATTTATCTTTTTCTGTCTGACTTAGAATATTTCCTTCAATGTCTATCCTTCTTGTCTTAAATGGGAAGATTTCATTCTTTTTTTATGGCTGAATAATATCCCCACTGTATGTGTGTGTGTGTGTATCACATATTCTATGCCCATTCATCCATCACTGGACATTTAGGTTGCTTCTGTATCTTGGCTATTAAAAATAATGCTGTGGTGAACACAGGGGTGCATATATCTTTCAGTTAGTGTTTTCAGTTTATTCAGATAAATATGGATCCTACGGTAGTTCTATTTTTAACTTCGTGAGGAACATCCATCCTGTTTTTCATAGTGGCTACAGAAATTTACATTCCCACCAACATTGCACAAGGGTTCCCTTTTTCCACATCCTCACCAACATGTATTATTTCTTGACTTTTTGATAACAGACATTCTAACAGATGTGAGGTGATATCTCATTGTGGTTTTGATTTGCATTTCCTTGATGATTAATGACATTGAGCATCTTTTCAAGTGCCTATTGGCCATCTGCATGACTTCTTTGGAAAAATGTCTATTTGGATACCTTGCCCACTTTTCTAAAATCTGAAATATAAGTTGGGGTGCCTGGCTGGCTGAGTTGGTGGAGCAGTGACTCCTGATCTCAGGGTCGAGTTTGAGAACCACAATGGGTAAAGAGACTACTTAAAAATAAAATCTTTAGGGGCACCTGGGTGGTTCAGTTCGTTGACCATCAGCTTTCAGCTCAGGTCATGATCTCAGGGTCCTGAAATCAAGCCCCACATAGGGGTTTCCCTCTCCTTCTGCCTGCCACAATCCCCTGTTTTCTCTCTCTTTCTCTCTGCAAATAAATAAATCTTTTTTAAAAAAGGATAAAAAAAGAAATACAACTTTATTCTGATTCTAAATGAAAAGAAATAGGAGTGACAGTGACAAATGAGGTTTTACCACTGGATACTGTGATATAACTACAGCAATCTCATATTTGAAACTCAGGAAGAAAACAATGGGTTTCCCAAACAGCTCGATATGCAGGTCCAAAAAATGAAGGTACTTTTTAAATTTCCACATTCACTCCGAGGCCCATTTATCTCCTTCAGCATCCAAAAGATTAAGCACATGTTCTGCTCAGCTATATAAGAAAGGCTTTATCCACATTTTAATTGAATTTTTGGTATTTGCTATTGAGTTCTATGTGTTCTTATTTTTTTAATTTTTTATTTTTTATAAACATATATTTTTATCACCAGGGGTACAGGTCTGTGAATCACCAGGTTTACACACTTCACAGCACTCCCCAATGTCCATAATCCCACCCCCTTCTCCCAGCCCCCCTCCCCCCAGCAACCCTCAGTTTGTTTTGTCTCCCTCCCAATTCCATCTTGTTTCATTGATTCTTCTGCTACCCACTTAAGCCCCCATGTTGCATCACCACTTCCTCATATCAGGGAGATCATATGATAGTTGTCTTTCTCTGCTTGACTTATTTCGCTAAGCATGATACGCTCTAATTCCATCCATGTTGTCGCAAATGGCAAGATTTCATTTCTTTTGATGGCTGCATAGTATTCCATTGTGTATATATACCACATCTTCTTGATCCATTCATCTGTTGATGGACATCTAGGTTCTTTCCATAGTTTGGCTATTGTGGACATTGCTGCTATAAACATTCGGGTGCACGTGCCCCTTTGGATCACTACGTTTGTATCTTTAGGGTAAATACCCAGTAGTGCAATTGCTGGGTCATAGGGCAGTTTTAGTTTCAACATTTTGAGGAACCTCCATGCTGTTTTCCAGAGTGGCTGCACCAGCTTGCATTCCCACCAACAGTGGAGGAGGGTTCCCCTTTCTCCACATCCTCACCAGCATCTGTCATTTACTGACTTGTTGATTTTAGCCATTCTGACTGGTGTGAGGTGATATCGCATTGTGGTTTTGATTTGTATTTCCCTGATGCCCAGTGATATGGAGCACTTTTTCATGTGTCTGTTGGCCATCTGGATGTCTTCTTGGCAGACATGTCTGTTCATGTCCTCTGCCCATTTCTTGATTGGATTATTTGTTCTTTGGGTATTGAGTTTGCTAAGTTCTTTATAGATTTTGGACACTAGTTCTTTATCTGATATGTCATTTGCAAATATCTTCTCCCATTCTGTCAGTTGTCTTTTGATTTTGTTAACTGTTTCCTTTGCTGTGCATAAGCTTTTGATCTTGATGAAATCCCAATAGTTCATTTTTGCCCTTGCTTCCCTTGCCTTTGGCGATGTTCCTAGGAAGATGTTGCTGCGGCTGAGGTCAAAGAGGTTGCTGCCTGTGTTCTCGTCAAGGATTTTGATGGATTCCTTTCGCACATTGAGGTCCTTCATCCATTTTGAGTCTATTTTCATGTGTGGTGTAAGGAAATGGTCCAATTACATTTTTCTGCAAGTGGCTGTCCAATTTTCCCAGCACCATTTATTGAAGAGGCTGTCTTTTTTTCCACTGGACATTCTTTCCTGCTTTGTCGAAGATTAGTTGACCATAGAGTTGAGGGTCTATTTCTGGGCCCTCTATTCTGTTCCATTGATCTATGTGTCTATTTTTGTGCCAGTACCATGCTGTCTTGATGACAACAGCTTTGTAATAGAGCTTGAAGTCCGGAATTGTGATGCCACCAACTTTGGCTTTCTTTTTCAATATCCCTTTGGCTATTCGAGGTCTTTTCTGGTTCCATATAAATTTTAGAATTATTTGTTCCATTTCTTTGAAAAAAAATGGATGGTATTTTTATTTTTTATTTATTTATTTTTTTAAAGATTTTATTTATTTATTTGACAGACAGAGATCACAAGTAGGCAGAGAGGCCGGCAGAGAGAGAGAGAGGGAAGCAGGCCCCCTGCTGAGCAGAGAGCCTGATGCGGGACTTGATCCCAGGACCCTGAGACCATGACCTGAGCCGAAGGCAGCGGCTTAACCCACTGAGCCACCCAGGCGCCCTGGATGGTATTTAAAAAAAAATTTTTTTTTAATTTATTTATCAGAGAGAGAGAGGGTGAGAGAGTGAGCACAGGCAGACAGAATGGCAGGCAGAGGCAGAGGGAGAAGCAGGCTCCCTGCTGAGCAAGGAGCCTGATGTGGGACTCGATCCCAGGATGCTGGGATCATGACCTGAGCCGAAGGCAGCTGCCCAACCAACTGAGCCACCCAGGCGTCCCAAATGGATGGTATTTTGATAGGAATTGCATTAAATGTGTAAATTACTTTAGGTAGCATAGACATTTTCACAATATTTATTCTTCCAATCCAGGAGCATGGAACGTTTTTCCATTTCTTTGTGTCTTCCTCAATTTCTTTCATGAGTACTTTATAGTTTTCTGAGTATAGATTCTGTGCCTCTTTGGTTAAGTTTATTCCTAGGTATCTTATGGTTTTGGGTGCAATTGTAAATGGGATTGACTCCTTAATTTCTCTTTCTTCTGTCTTGTTGTTGGTGTAGAGAAATGCAACCAATTTCTGTGCATTGATTTTATATCCTGACACTTTACTGAATTCCTGTACAAGTTCTAGCAGTTTTGGAGTGGAGTCTTTTGGGTTTTCCACATATAGTATCATATCATCTGTCGAAGAGTGAGAATTTGACTTCTTCTTTGCCGATTTGGATGCCTTTAATTTCCTTTTGTTGTCTGATTGATGAGGCTAGGACCTCTAGTACTATGTTGAATAGCAGTGGTGATAATGGACATCCCTGCCGTGTTCCTGACCTTAGCGGAAAAGCTTTCAGTTTTTCTCCATTGAGAATGATATTTGCGGTGGGTTTTTCATAGATGGCTTTGATGATATTGAGGTATGTGCCCTCTATCCCTACACTTTGAAGAGTTTTGATCAGGAAGGGATGTTGTACTTTGTCAAATGCTTTTTCAGCATCTATTGAGAGTATCATATGGTTCTTGTTCTTACTTTTATTGATGTGTTGTATCACATTGACTGATTTGCGGATGTTGAACCAACCTTGCAGCCCTGGAATAAATCCCACTTGGTCGTGGTGAATAATCTTTTTAATGTACTGTTGAATCCTATTGGCTAGTATTTTGTTGAGTATTTTCGCATCTGTGTTCATCAAGGATATCGGTCTATAGCTCTCTTTTTTGGTGGGATCCTTGTCTGGTTTTGGGATCAAGGTGATGCTGGCCTCATAAAATGAGTTTGGAAGTTTTCCTTCCATTTCTATTTTTTGGAACAGTTTCAGGAGAATAGGAATTAGTTCTTCTTTAAATGTTTGGTAGAATTCCCCCGGGAAGCCGTCTGGCCCTGGGCTTTTGTTTGTTTGGAGATTTTTAATGACTGTTTCAATCTCCTTAGTGGTTATGGGTCTGTTCAGGCTTTCTATTTCTTCCTGGTTCAGTTGTGGTAGTTTATATGTTTCTAGGAATGCATCCATTTCTTCCAGATTGTCGAATTTGTTGGCGTAGAGTTGCTCATAGTATGTTCTTATAATAGTTTGTATTTCTTTGGTGTTAGTTCTGATCTCTCCTCTTTCATTCATGATTTTATTTATTTGGGTCCTTTCTCTTTTCTTTTTGATAAGTCTGGTCAGGGGTTTATCAATCTTATTAATTCTTTCAAAGAACCAGCTCCTAGTTTCATTGATTTGTTCTATTGTTTTTTTTTGGTTTCTATTTCATTGATTTCTGCTCTGATCTTTATGAGTTTTCTTCTCCTGCTGGGCTTAGGGTTTCTTTCTTGTTCTTTCTCCAGCTCCTTTAGGTGTAGGGTTAGGTTGTGTACCTGAGACCTTTCTTGATTCTTGAGAAAGACTTGTACCGCTATATATTTTCCTCTCAGGACTGCCTTTGTTGTGTCCCACAGATTTTGATCCGATGTGTTTTCATTACCATTTGTTTCCATGAATTTTTTCAATTCTTCTTTAATTTCCCGGTTGACCCATTCATTGTTTAGTAGGATGCTGTTTAGTCTCCATGTACTTGGGTTCTTTCCAAACTTCCTCTTGTGGTTGAGTTCTAGATTTAGAGCATTGTGGTCTGAAAATATGCAGGGAATGATCCCAATCTTTTGATACTGGTTCAGTCCTGATTTAGGACCGAGGATGTTATCTATTCTGGAGAATGTTCCAAGGCACTAGAGAAGAATGTGTATTCTGTTGCTTTGGGATGAAATGTTCTGAATATATCTGTGATGTCCATCTGGTCCAGTGTGTCATTTAAGGACTTTATTTCCTTGCTGATCTTTTCATTGGATGATCTGTCCATTTCAGTGAGAGGAGTGTTAAAGTCCCCTACTATTATTCTATTATTGTTGATGTGTTTCTTTGATTTTATTAATTGGTTTATATAGTTGGCTGCTCCCACGTTGGGGGCATAGATATTTAAAATTGTTAGATCTTCTTGTTGGACAGACCATTTGAGTATGATATAGTGTCCTTCCTCAACTCTTATTATAGTCTTTGGCTTAAAGTCTAATTGATCTGATAGAAGGATTGCCACTCCTGCTTTCTTCTGATGTCCATTAGCATGGTAAATTCTTTTCTACCCCCTCACTTTAAATCTGGAGGTGTCTTCGGGCTTAAAATGAGTTTCTTGGAGGCAACATATAGATGGGTTTTGTTTTTTTATCCATTCTGATACCCTGTGTCTTTTGATTGGGGCATTTAGCCCATTAACATTCAAGGTAACTATTTAGAGATATGAATTTAGTGCCATTGTATTGCCTGTAAGGTGACTGTTACTGTATATGGTCTCTGTTCCTTTCTGATCTACCACTTGTAGGCTCTCTCTTTGCTTAGAGGACCCCTTTCAATATTTCCTGTAGAGCTGGTTTGGTGTTTGCAAATTCTTTCAGTTTTTGTTTGTACTGGAAGATTTTAATCTCTCCTTCTATTTTCAATGATAGCCTAGCTGGATATAGTATTCTTGCCTGCATGTTTTTCTCATTTAGTGCTCTGAAAATATCCTGCCAGCTCTTTCTGGCCTGCCAGGTCTCTGTGGATAAGTCAGCTGCCAATCTAATATTTTTACCATTGTATGTTACAGACTTCTTTTCCCGGGCTGCTTTCAGGATTTTCTCTTTGTCGCTGAGACTTGTAAATTTTACTATTAGGTGACGGGGTGTGGGCCTATTCTTATTGATTTTGAGGGGCGTTCTCTGAACCTCCTGAATTTTGATGCTCATTCCCTTTGCCATATTGGGGAAATTCTCCCCAATAATTCTCTCCAGTATACCTTCTGCTCCCCTCTCTCTTTCTTCTTCTTCTTCTGGAATCCCAATTATCCTAATGTTGTTTTGTCTTATGGTGTCACTTATTTCTCGAATTCTCCCCTCGTGGTCCAGTAGCTGTTTGTCCCTCTTTTGTTCAGCTTCTTTATTCTCTGTCATTTGGTCTTCTATATCACTAATTCTTTCTTCTGCCTCACTTATCCTAGCAGTGAGATCCTCCATATTTGATTGCACCTCATTAATAGCTTTTTTGATTTCAACTTGGTTAAATTTTAGTTCTTTTATTTCTCCAGAAAGGGCTTTTATATCTCCCGAGAGGGTTTCTCTAATATCTTCCATGCCTTTTCAAGCCCGGCTAGAACCTTGAGAATTGTCATTCTGAACTCTAGATCTGACATATTACCAATGTCTGTATTGATTAGGTCCCTAGCCTTCAGTACTGCCTCTTGTTCTTTTTTTTGTGGTGAATTTTTCCGTCTTGTCATTTTGTCCAGATAAGAGTTATGAAGGAGCAAGTAAAATACTAAAAGGGTGGCAACAACCCCAGGATAATATGCTTTCAGAAAGTGGTTGTTTTTCTATTTCCAGAATTGCTGTTGTTCTTCTCTTCGATCTGCCGATGGATTTGCAGGTGTTTGCAATCTTTAGATAAGCTATTTAGCTGATCTCCTGCTAGTTGAAGTTGTCTCAGCCTGCTACTTCTCCGCCATCTTGACTCCTCCGAGTTCTATGAGTTCTTAATATATTTTGATAAGTCCTTTATCAGATACATGATTTGGAGATATTTTCTCCCATTTTATAAGTTGAGTTTGAGAAGACAGGTATTAAATTTTCTTTAAATGGCTGGAAGAATTCACCAGTGAAACCATCTGGTCCTGGGCTTTTGGCTATTGGAAGGCTTTCATTATTGGTTCAATTTCCTTACTGGTAATCAGTCTATCCAGTTTTACTATTTCTTCATGATTCAGGTTTGGAATACCTCATTTTCTAGGAATTCACCCAATATTTCTCATTGATGTCTAACTGTGCATAGTAGCTTCTTTGCATTTCTGTGGTATCTTCAGTTGTAACTACTCTTTCATTTCCAATTTTTTTTAGTCCTCCCTTTTTTTTCCTTTGTCAGTCTAGCTAAAGGTTTGTCAATTTTGTTTATCTTTTCAAAGAACTGGCTCTTAGTTTCATTTACCTTTTCTTTTGTCTTTTTAGTCTCTATTTCATTTATTTTTGCTCTGATTTTTACTTTTTCCTTCCTTCAAATAACTTGAGGCTTTGCTTGCTCTTTGCCCAGTTCCTTTAAGTGTAAAAAATTATTTGAGATTTTGCTTGTTTCTTGAGGTAGGCTTGTAGTGTTATGAACATTCCTCTTAGAACAATTCTTGCTGCATATCATTGATTTTGGTATGTCATATTTTTGCTTTCAGTTGTCTCTAGATATTTTTGGCTTTCTCCTTTGATTTCTTCTATAACCCAGGAGTTGCTCAGTAACATATTGTTATACACAAAGATGTGATGCCCTGGCCTCTGTTCCCAGAGAGATCTCAATAACCTCTAGATGTGGAACAAACCTGCAGCCTGCTTTTCAGGCTGAAGCTCCAAGGCAAGTAAACGGGCCTTTTTCAGAGGAAGACATGGAGTGTGTTTCAGTCTACTATCTGTGAGCTGTCCTGTGGGTGGGTGCCTGCCAAGAGCTGTCTCTCCAATGGTGACAGTCCCTTGGGACCCAGACTACCAGAGCCAGGTGATCAAGGAAAGTCCCCTGTTTGGTCTGCACCTTTCCATCAGCTTTAGTGAGGTCGCTGCTTAGGGCAGGGGCAGGGCACACCCACCAGCTTTAATAGGGCAGCAGGAGAGTGCAAGCCTATGGAGAAAAGGGAAATGTCTGCACTTTCGGTGGGAATGTAAACTGTCGCAGAGGGAAACGGTACAGATGTGCCTCAAAATACTAAATACATAATATTTAATTAATAGTAATATCTAATAATAATATGGTTCAGCAATTCTACTTCTGGGTATTTATCCAAAGGAAACAAAAACACAACTAGAAAAGATATGTTTTCATGTTCGTTTCAGTATTATTTACAACAGCCAAGAGATGGAAGCAACCTAAATGTCCACTGATGGTTGAATAGACAAAGAAAACATGGTGTATATGTGCATGCGTGCACATGCACGAGTACACACACACACACACACACACACACACACACACACAGGAATATTACTCAGCCATAAAAAGGGAAGAAATCTTGCCATTTGGGACAGCAAGGATGGGTCTTGAGGGAATATGCTAAGTGAAATAAACCAGACAGAGAAAGACAAATACTGTATGATTTCACTTCTATTGGAATCCTAAAACAAACAAATAAAAAAAACTCATACAGAGAACAGATTGGTGGTTGTCAGAGGCAGGGTGTGAGTGGTAGGTAAAATGAATGAAGGTTGCCAAAAGGTACAAGCTTCTAATTATAAAACAAATAAGACCTGGGATATAATGTACAGCATGGTGACTAGAGTTAACAATATTGTATTGCATATTTGAAAGTTGCTAAGAGACTAAATCTTAAAAGTTCTCATCACAAGAAAAACTTTGTAATTATGTGTAGTGACACATGTTAACTAGACTAATTGTGGTCCTCATTTCACAATATATACAAATATCAAATCATTATGTTGTACAGCTGAAACTAATATGATGCTGCATAACAATTATATCTAAAAAATAATGCAAGACAGAATTTTTGTGACAAAAGTAGTCCAGAAAATGGATGTACTAAATCTTCTGGTGGTCTTCAGAACATCTGTAAGAGGTATTCAGAGACAGATATTGACAATCAGATTAACTAGACACAGAATTTAAAAAGCCATAAATACCCAATGTTTTGCATTACCAAATACATAACACAATTAGAACAGAGTTTTCAAAATTAGGTAAAGTAAGATGTAGTTATTATAAGCATTTATTCTTAACCATTAAATAAGCACTAACAACATGCTGTGCACTTGACAAGAAGGAAAGGTCATAAGAGACATTGGAAATCATGAAAATTCACCTTATAATTAAATTTTTTAAATGTTTAACAATAGAAGTAGAAATAAGTGAAAAGCTCACTTTATAATAGAGTATTCAAGATAATACTTCACTTTAGAATGGAAAACTTTAGAAGTCTAGGTGCCTCAGCTGGTTAAGTGTTTGCCTTTGGTTCAGGTCATGGTCTCAGGGTCATGGGACCAGCCCAGGGACAGCTCCCTACTCAGCCGGGTGTCTGCTTCTCCCTCTCCCTCTGTCCTTCCCCGCCACCAACTCTTGTGCATGCTCTCCCTCAAGTGAATAAATAAAATCTTTTCAAAAAATCAATGAAATAGAAAACTTAAAACAAAAAGTTTTAATAAATAAGGCTCCTGCCCTTAGAAGTAAAAACATTATTAGTGATATGAGCTTTAGCTGGAAATTGATTAAATATCCAGACATGATCACTTCTGGCTTTAAATGTAATAAAGACAAAGTGTTATTCAAATGTCACCTGATTTCCCATAGCCTATCAAAACCTTAGTAAGTTAGAAAGCCAAATACATTTGTAATAACATATAAAAATAGTATTAATAATACCCAACACTGAAAATATGTACCAAGCACTACATCAAGTGTTTGAATGCATCATTTTCTCTTCATAACATTCCTATGAGGTTATTTTTATTGTTTAATTATTGTCATTATCCTTACTTTGAAAGTGATGAAACTAAGGCTTTTCAAAAGTAAAGTAACTTTCCCAGGGTCACAGAATGACATCATCTTTCTAGACAAATTAAAAATTAGGTCAGTCACTAGGTGATTGTCCATTCTATTTTTATCCTTATTACACATGTATGTTATTTTTATATTTATTTTTTAAAGATTTATTTATCTGAGAGAAAGCATGCATATGTGCATGCATGGGGAAAAGCTAAGGGGAGAGAGAGAGAGAAAGAGAGAGAGAGAGAGAGAAACTCAAGCAGATTCCACACTGATCAAGGAGCCCCATTCGGGGCTTAATCCTATGACCATGAGATCATGACCCGAGCCAAAATCAAGAGTTGGTTGCTTAACCAACTGCACCACCCAGGCACCCCCACGTATGTTATTTTTAAAAGTCAAATGATTCTTACAACGGGATAATTAAAACAGACATCCAACACTAACCCCTATTCCTGAAAGACTAACAGTTTTCAATTCCTAGCTTTTTCTTTTGTTACTGCCTTTATGATTCTAAAGAATATGCTTATGCTCTGACATTGGAGATTATCTGTTGATTTCTTCAATAGAAGATTAAAATGGAGAACACTCTTATCTTCCCCCAATTTTACTTCTTACCATCTTCCCAATAGAGTTGTAGCACAAGTTTTTGTTCGTTGATAATTCATATTTAGAATATTGTGACGTAAGTAATATTTACTATTTGCTGCAGAGCCCAATAATACATTATGAAGATATTTCTTATTAACTATTGCACTCCTAGGGCTTTAATTTTTCCTCTTTTTTTAAAAATTGAAGTACAGTTGACATACAACGTTATAGTAGTTTCAGGCGTACACTGCAGTGATTGGAAACTGCACATTACCCAGTGTGCACCAAAATAAGTATGCTTATCACCGTCCACCCTTCAAAGTTATTATAATATTGTTGACTATATTCCACATTCTGTACTTTTTAGCACCATGACATTATTTACTTTATAACTGGAAGTATGCACCTCTTAATCCCTTTCACCTATTTTACCCATCCCTACACCCCATTTTAGTTAAAATTTGAGAATTAAAATCCCTGTTACTAATATTTGTTACAACTTTCCAATTGAATTACAAACTTCCCTGAAGACATACTCAGATAAACCAGTTTATCAAGTTCCATTTCTTCTTTCTTAGAGCACACTTTCTGGAGCCTTCTGTTCCAAAGCAAACCAGAGCTAGGGCTGCTGCTTCTCTCCTTCGTTGGGAGTCCACAGCTTCCTGGATTCCATGTTACTCACTACACTGATTTCCCATGTTTAGATGGAGACCATCCTTGTGGAGGTGTGGTGCCATCACCATTTCAGAGTGAAGTAGTAAGTAGCTGACTGGGAGGCCTGTGAACCAGCCCCGCTGGAGAGCTGCGTCGTCGCAGTCACATGACAAGCTAGCCTTTTTGTTGGGAAATCACCAAGATCAGTAACCTTACGTCTTTTTCCCTGGTGTTACACACTTTTTCCAGAGAAGAATCCTGCAGTGTTATGCCTGGGGGTGGGGGGTTGGGGGTGGGTATATGCCCTGCTGCTAGCAGTGGGGCACGTGGCCAAGTGGAGTTTGGGGCATTCATCACCCCATGTGTGGACCTGCCCACAGATCCTCAAGGACAGATCCCTGTGCAGGCCTCGACCTCATCGCACAAAGCCTGCAACATCCCTGCTAGATCTCTAGTCTCCATTACTCTGGGAGAATGAGTAATCACCTTGCTGAGCATAACTGGCAAAGGTGAGGGTGGGGTTCCTTTGCCTTCGTCAGATTTTCAACTTCTCCTCGTACTTCCAAGCCCACAACTCACCACCATCTTCTAAATATTCTGGTGCCTCCTATTCTAAAGATTGAGATTCACTGTTCCAGACTAACCTTGAAACTTTTAGTAATCACCTAAGTTCCAAATAGCTCTGTTAAGTCAGTTATCCTTCCCTGTATACTTTCATTCTAAAAATGGGTCTGGATTTTTGATCCACCGTTGGCTTTTCCCTTGTCCTCATCGTCTTCGTGACTCAAAATCTGATTTTTGTGACTATGAATGTGTTTGACAAACCTTCAACTAAAGCAAAGGTACTATCTTTCAAAGAAAATTTTTGTACTCAAAAAGATTTATCCTTGGCATACAATATAAGGAGCCCATTCTGTTGTATCAAAATGAAGTATGAACTGAGTTCTAAAAAAAAATTGCAAATAATTCTAATTTTAAACTCAATACCAGGTGCCCCCTGTATTATCAACAAGTTACTTTATCTTATGAAAAGAAAGATAATCATAACTGTCCTCAAATGTGAGGTGGAAGGCCTCACTAAGAAATTAATGAAAATACTGTACAAAATACGGATATAAAGCAGCTGTACCTCTTAATTCTTTACTTTATTGATTGATGTGAATGACAAAGTAAAGGAGCCCTCTTATCATGCCTGTACGAAGAAAACAAAACTTTTTCAAATACTTACATGTTAGTCTATTACAACTCTTGAACAACCAGTAGAAATGGCTAGTGATTATACTTATAGAAACTCTAATTCTATTGAGTGTGTACCACTAGAAGTTTGGTTATAACCAAAAATAGTTTAAAGCTTCAGAAAATCTAATTAAGGGAAATATGTGGCAACCTCTTTTGTAAAATAAATAAATGTTTCTCTGTGTCACTGGTTTGAAATTCTATGTTGTATTTTAACCTTTTACCACTAAATGTGTTAATTTATTATGATGTATGTTTGTGCCAAAATAACTACCGAACACAATTCGAATAGAAGATTAAAGTGGTTGGTGCCCAAACTGTAAAAAAATAGACACTGAGTTTAAATCGAATAGTAACTTCCAAAAAAAGCTGATGGCATTTAAATGTACAAAATTAAGTAAGGAATTTAATTCCTATTTTATTCATAGAATTATACACACGAGCTTAAAGGCCACTAAAATATATGATCCTTTTTCTATACCTAACTTCTAATTCCACAGAACTCTAGCTTATAAGACAGACAAATACAATAAAACTGCAAAATAAGGGCAATAGAACATTTGCCAGTTCATCAAAGAGCTAATATTTTTTATTTAAAGCTCTTGATAATGACAACTCCTATTTACTCCCCAAATTTAACTCTGTGTTTACCAATGTACACACAAGTTGATAAAACAATGCGGTAAATAGCTGCTCTTATCCAATAAAGGCATGCATACTGACTCATTGGGAGAGAATGAATAATTTTTTCTAAGCTGAAGTTCTAAGAAAATTTGTATAACTCTTCATATAAAACATTGAATACCATGAAAGGCAGTGTTGCCAAAAGTAGTTTTCATATGGTTATTATTATTATTTTTTAATTTTACTCAGAGCTAATATTTACTATGGCTCAAGGGAAAACATGTAAATGGAAAGGTATATGGAGCAAAGTCCAGAGCAAACCAGGTGGTAGTTTCCAAGGGTCCTCTTCCGGTAGAGTCACCCAGAATGTAAATAATCCCTCCAGCAACAGACAGTGCGTGTGAAGTACTGTAGTTCATTAGACACTTGGGGCCCACGATTTTTACTGAGAAATGCCCGTGTAAGCTCTTTCTGCCTAGCATGTACCAAAATTTCAGACTCCAAGAAAAAAAGGTTTTCAGAATAAATCATTGTGTACACAATTTAGGCTCAGGGACCCGTCCTTACCATGTAAGGGAAGTTTCTCGCCACTCACATTCTCCTCCGTTAGCCAAGGGTCCTACTCACAAGTAAGGTTTTCTAAGTAGGGCAGCCTCAAGCCTGTTATATGTCAATTTAACTTTTTTTCTGCACAGATTCCATGAAAATAATGTCCTAACAATCCACTAAGTTGACTTCACAACCCTTGGGTTGTGACCCAGTCTGAAAACACAGCTATAATGTATCCCATCTTAAACAAACAAACAAAAACCCCTGTACTGACACCAAACTTCCCTCTAAAATCTCTGATTGTTTTCTCTGCTCTCTTTCACTGTAAAATTTGTCAGGGTGCTCTATATTTTACCTTTACTTTCACATTTCCAATTCAGTGTTTAATTTTTTTGATAAATTTTTAAAATCTAGGAAAATACAAATTATTATCAAAGAAACATATTCCTGCCATCTAGTAATAGCAACTATTAAGTTCTTATATTTACTTAGACTTTCATTTGTGTATGAATTTATGTTTTTATTTACTTATTTTAAGAAACAAAATAGCACAAATATTGAAATCCCCTTTTCAAAAAAGTAATTTATTTTAAAAGATTTATTTGACAGAGAGAGAGAGATAGCCAGAGAGAGAGCATGAACAGAGACAGCAGCAGACAGAGGGAGAGAAAAAAGCAGGCTTCCCACTGAGCAAGGAGCCCGCCATGGGGCTGGATCCCAGGATCCTGGTATCATGACCTGAGTGGGAGGCAGAAGGCAGATGCTTAACTGACTGAACAACCCAGGTACCCACTGGAGTCTGAAGTCCCCTTTAATCAGCCCCACTACTTTCACTTTCTTATTTCTTCTTCCAGTGACATTCAATGTCATTAAGTGGGCAGGCCTCCTTCTAGTACTTTTTACACTTATGTACAAGTCTAGCTGGTCAAATATATAGCTAGCATATTTTTCTGTATTGTACCTTTTTTTCATTGAGCCTTTTTAAAGACCTATATATGTTGGTAGATAAAAAAGATTCATTTTTATTTGGTTGAAATACTATATAATATTCCATCATACAAATATATCATATTTTTATTAATCCAATCTGGTTTTGGTGGACTTTGAGGTTGTTTCTAAATCTTAGTTCTTAGAAATAGTACAGTAATGAATATCTTTATACATGTTATTTTATGTGTGAATGAGCATCTCCAGAAATGAAAGTCTTGAGTCTTAGAGAAACCTAAACCTTACATTGCTGTTTTCTTTAAGATGATGTGAAAATACAAAAATACAGAAAATATAACACTATAAAGATTCTGCATATATGGATGTCCCATTTATATAACCAACATCTACCATTCACCATTTATATAACCAACATCTACCATTCACATGTTTTCCATGTTTCCTCTATTATTTAATATAGTGATGAACACCCTACTGAGGAATATTTATGGGTGTGCATATCTGATTTTTTTTTTAGGAAACTCGTGAACTTGCTGACTTTCAAAGTATGAACATGATGCATCTAAAATATGGCTATTTAAAAAATTGACACTGTAATTCTATGAAGTTTTTTTTTTTTTTTTAACAAGGATGTAAAGTAATAAAGTGCAGGTTTGTGGCTTTCTAAACACATGACCTCATACAGGATGCTTCATATGCCCCTTTGCTTCCTTTTTTGGAATATCAACAATTTTTGTTGACCTAATAAAAATCAAATAGCATCTATGTTTATATCAAGAAAACTGCTATGTGGATGCTAAGTTTAGGTGAAAGTCTGTATGTTTCAGACACTAGATATTTAAATGGCAATGTTGGTGGCTTTCTGTGAAAATAAAAATACATGACTAATAAATGAGTATAGTCCTCTCAGGGCACAGGTGGCCTAAACTATATCATGAGCAGGGTCAACATGGTTCATCCGCAAGGAGCTATATTTGCTCAAAAGTTCAACCAAGCAAATGACTAAGTCTCCATCAATACCATACTATAAAATATGAAAGAGATGACCTTGCTCTGGAATTATATTAATTTTTATTTTATTTTATTTTATTTTATTTTATTTTATTTATTTGACAGAGATCACAGGTAGGCAGAGAGACAGGCAGAGAGAGAGGGGAGAAATCAGGCTCCCTGCGAAGCAGAGAACCCAATGTAGGGCTTGATCCCATGACCCTGGGATCATGATCTGAGCCGAAGGCAGAGGCTTTAACCCACTGAGCCACACAGGTGCCCCTGGAATGGTATTAACTTTTAATTAAAAAAAGTAACTTCCCTTCATTACAAAAATGGATCTTCACAAAATTGTACCTCAGGTAAATGAATGAGTCACTGGAGGATTCTTCATTACTGTCCATCAGAATGCTAAGCATCTAACCAAAATGAAAGAAGTTTGGTTTAGGTATGTTTGATTTTTGAACCTGTTCTCACAATAATTGACCAAAAGGTTCAGTTATCTGTGTAGGCTGATTATTCTATCTACAGTTGGATAATGTAATCAGTATAGAGAGGAATTCATATCCTATTTCCATCCTCCTTTCTGATGATGATTAATTACAGCTATTACAATTAACAGCTTTATCACAAAATTTAATTACAATATTAAATAGAAGAAAACAGCTTTGGGGCTGCCTCAGTCTGTGAAGCAGCTGACTCTTGATTTAAGCTCCGGTCATGATTTCAGGGTTATGAGATCAAGCCCCACATTGTCATGTCAGGTTGGGCTCTACGTTCAGTTTTGTGTCTGCTTGAAATTCTCTCTCTCCCTCTGCCCCTCCCCATGTGTATGCTTTCTCTCTCTCAAATAAATAAATCTTAAAAAAAAAAAAAAAATAGGATGCCTGGGTGGCTCAGTGAGTTGTGTCTGCCTTCGGCTAAGGTCATGATCCCGGAATCCTGAGATTGAGTCCTGCATTGGGCTCCCTGCTCAGCATGGAGTCTGCTTCTTGCTCTCCTCACACCACCCCCGCTTGTGCTCTCACTCTCAGGCTCTTTCTCATGCTGTCTCTCTCTCTCTCTCTCTCAAATGTATAAATAAAATCTTAAAAAAAAAATTTTTTTGGCTTTATACCAATTGTAATTTGATTTTTCTATCTCTACCTTGGTTTCATCATTTATCCATACCTCAGAGTTTTTCCAAGGATTTGGTGAGCTAATTCATGCAAGGCCTTTAGTGAGTTAATTCATGTAAGGCATATAGAGCCTGGAATGCAGTAAAACTCAATTAGGTGTTAGTTATTACTATAATTATTATTCAAAATCTCTTCCTATCTACTCTATAGGGGTGTTTTGGTAAAAGCACAGAAGAGATTCCAGTGAATTCCAGGATCGCCTAGTTTAAAGAGGGCCACCCACTCTGCCAAAAGCAGCAAACTGCTGTCATGTCACATAGTAGTCCCAAATCTGATATAGACGCAGTCTCCATTTACAGAACGACAGGCCAATGAGTAAAAATCTTAAATATAATTCTCCTTGTAAATAGAAATTTGCTGACTTAATGTAACTTACATATGTAACCTAGAGGACATTATATTTCTAGCATTTATATTAACTCACTTCAAAAATTAATTTTCTATCTTAGAGCAATAAACAATAACTGCTTTTACCTATTGGTGTTTTTATGTCATTTACCTTATAAACATTATCCAGTGGGTAAATAATGGCCAAGTAGGGATTTGGACCTTGATCTCTGAGACAAAATATCTTGTGCTCTTTCCAGCTGCCACTCAGTGAGACGACCCATTGAGTGATTTAAATGCAGTGAATATACATGGAGCATTCTTGTTATATCCCTTCTCTCAGCATTTGTATTCTTTTCTTTACTGTAGTCTATAGTATGAGTTAGGTATGTCAGGTGAATAAGAACTGGGCAATGAATATACCTGCGTTAACAAAGAGCCAAAGCTTTTGGACTGCTTAAACCCGAGCACACTCTGGCCTCAGCACTTTTGTGCTGATCCTTCTCCCTGGAAGCTCCTTCTCCCAGGGTTCCCCATGTTCTTTCCCTTGCTTGGCTCTGGTCTCTTCTGAACCATCCTATCATCCAGGAAACCTTCCATGATCAGACTCTCAGAAACTCCACTCGGACACACACACCCATGCATCTACCTGACCTATCGCTTCCCTTCCTTCTTACCTTGATTTTGTTCTTCTGACAGTAACCATCATCACCACTGTCCTCTTATGTATATTTGCTTATTACCTATTTTATTTCCCAGTAGAATGTAACGAAAATTTGGGTAGCAACGCATTTTGGCTAACTGGTACATCCCCAGACCCATGAACAATTTCTGTTACATACAGAAGATGCTCACTAAATATATGCTAAATCAGTGAAAAGCTCAAAGTTAAATATCAATTATAAGCTCAAAGTTAAATATCAATTATTCCAAATATTTTTCTCTTCTTTTTCTGTGGGCCTTCAAGAAAAATCTTTTCAAAATGTTAACTTTTAGGAAACAAACATTTAATATGCTATATCTGAAAAACCCCGATGGCAAATGCATGCATTGTTCAAAGGTACCTTGCTCAAAGCTCTGAAAAGATACCTTTGAAAATTTAAGGTTTTATGAAATAGGCATTTACAAAGGAAATTGAATGTAGTCATCAGAACATAATACACATTACGAGAAATTTAAAGATGATTACAGATTTGCCTATGAAGCCAAAAATCAAATTAAACCAAATCATTACTTCTAATTTATTGAAAAACTATAATAATGACATAACCATACACCAATTAAATATAACTTGAACTCCTCCAGGCTCTCTGCTGCCATATTATGCTAAGGAAGCACCAAGAAAAACATGGGAATAAATTCTTGGAAATTTCTGAGTAGAATATATTTCTGTAAAACACAAAATTCATGCTTTCTAGGAATATGTAAAATACCCTGGTTATAAATCCAGTTTCATTATTAATGAAGCTCAGGCTAAATTATAGTCATTATCAAAAATTTTTAAAAATTTTTTGAAGGATTTATTTATTTACCTGAGAGAAAGAGAGAGAGCAGGAGCGGGTGGGGCAGAGGGCAAGGGAGAGAATCCTAAGCACACCCCGTGATAAGCACGCCAAGCCCACCACAGGGCTCAATTCCAGGACCCCAACATCATGACCAGAGCCAAAAGCAGGAGTTGGATGCCCAACCAACTGCACCACCCAGAGGCCCCAAACTATATTTTAAATTGAAGCCCAAAAGCAGTATATACAGTTGTGAACCACCACCCATAATAGGTATATGCAGTGTTAATAAAATTAATCTATAAAAACACACTGTAGATATGAAAGAATACATTTAAAACGTCATATTCATTGTACATAGTATATTCATCAGTGAATGTTAACTTGCAAACACTTCCCAAATTCTGTCAGGTAAACTACTCAAACTTAATAATCTTCATTCTGTTATGCTTAGCAGGGTAAGTGCTCCTAATGCTTTCTGTTTTGGTATTTACATATATTTAAATATATTTTAAATATTTGGAAACATTTAGAATGCCTCACTTCCTTTCAATTCCTTGTTAGTTCCTTGTTGCTTCCTTTTAAATATATTTTCTCTTTTAAAGAACTAGCTATCAAATGATCTTTGATTATCTCTCTTACTTAATCTAGACCTTTAATAAAATTCAATATATATTTGTTCAATGAGTGTCCTTTTATTTTTTTGTTTTTATTTTTTAAAAGACTTTATATTTAAGTAATCCCTATATCCAACGTGGGTGGGACTCGAACTTACAACCCCAAGATTAAGAGTTGCATGCTCTACCATCTCAGCCAGTCAGGCAACACCCGCCCCCACTCCCATGAGTGTCCTTTTAAAAGAAGAAAGGGCTTTTGATTTAAAAATGACACCTGGCCAGCATCTCCAGATGCAGCAATCCCCACTAAAATAAATATGAAGACAGAAGAAAAAGATAAGAACTCAGCACGAAAAACTAAAGCTGGCAGTTAATATCCTACCAAGAAGAATTTCTTCAAATCCCACAGCTGATAACAGTGGGTACAGAAAAGGAAGAGTAAAACGGAAAGAAACAAAACACAATGGCAAGTAGAGAACTATATGGAAAAATACCATGAAAGAAATAATGCTTTGTTCCTATTAAGCAATCATTTTAAACTAAAAGGGATGTTTCAGAATCTTACATTTCCTTGTTCACTCACGTGGAACTTTTGGATCTGATTCAATGAAAGATGCATCCACACTAGTGAGTAGCAGTAGACGCTTTACGATATTCCCCAATCAGGTGATTTTCAGGTAATATCATAAAGGAAATTGTTCGCAAACTTAAAATAATGAAATCAAGAAACTGAAAATCATGGACAATGGCCCCTGATACACAGCAGATACTCGATAAACCGCAACTGTTATTATAACCCATATCACTGAAGGGGACAGCCCATTTACACTCTACTTCCTTTGGGTCTTTAGCTTTCTACTGTCCCTGAAGATTAAATTTTTTGTGGAGTAAGCCTTAAACAAAACTTTAAAATAAGGAAAATTTGTTTCTGGGGCGCCTGGGTGGCTCAGTGGGTTAAGCCGCTGCCTTCGGCTCAGGTCATGATCTCAGGGTCCTGGGATCAAGTCCCGCATTGGGCTCTCTGCTCAGCAGGGAGCCTGCTTCCTCCTCTCTCTCTCTGCCTGCCTCTCTGCCTACTTGTGATCTCTCTCTGTCAAATAAATAAATAAAATCTAAAAAAAAAAAAAAAAAAGGAAGAAAAAGAAAAATTTGTTTTTGGTGTTCTGCTTCCTTTCTTGGTAATGCACCCGCCTCATTTCTTGAATTCTTGTTCCCTTTGTCGCCACCGTACCAATTTCAAAACTACTGCTTTCCAAAGTGATTTAAATCTAAAGGGTCTGGGCTAATGTGTCTGCAGGCCAATAGCTTAGTGTGTTAGCTTCCTAGGTTCTCTTTCAATTTCACCCTGTCTTTTGGAGACATGTCTTAGTTGAAATCACAAATCTAACAGAATTTTATGTAACATGGCAGACCAGGGAGGGCTGAATATTGTAGTTGGCAGATCCTAAATCATGTCTCATATCTCCAGTCTACTGCACCCAAGCGTAGCAGCATCACGGAAATGACTAAAGGCCTTTGAGCCCTGGAGTCTCTGGTTTAAACTGTGATGTCATGGGACATGACAGCTAGGAACAAAAAGCACTCTTTGCTTAAGGCACTAAGTAGCTGGGTCTAAGAGTCAATATATATTTAAACAAAAGTAGTTATTTTTTCCCTTAAATTCTAAAAGGTCCAACGAACTGTTTACACAATAAGCTTTTTTACTGGATCAAAAAAACAAAAACAAAAAACCTCTATCGAAGCATTTTTGAACAAAATTTCCTAGAGATTCAATATGAAATAGTTTTCATCAGAAGAACAGGGAAATTGGTAGTGGCATTCAAATGTGCAGGACGGGGAGCTCCTTTGTGCTACTTCATGAACTGCTTATTTAGAAGACAATTACGACAATGTAGATATTTAATGTTGTATTATAATTTTTACATCAAATCAGTTCATACACTATACTTAATTAGCACATTACAACAAGAACTCTCAATTGAAACTAAAGGTGAACATATTTGATCCCTCATAAGCCAAGAATAAAACAAGAACATGATAAATCATTATGTTCTGGAAATTTCCATCTTAGGAGGAAATAATTTCCAGTCACACTGACAGCTTTTCATCTGCTACTTAATAATACTCAAAGAGAATAATTTAAGGAAACACTGTTCTTTTCAATTATGTGGAAGGGGTGAGACGCAGAGAAGATAAACAGTACACCCTGAGCATGGCTGGCCAACTGCTATCCTTTCTTCTTTTCTCTGTGAAAGCTAAATCTGCCAGTCTGGAAACCTGTCTGACCCTTTGATTTTGTTAAAAAGAATGCTGAGTTATCTCTGCATCAGCAAAAGAAGGTGGAGGCAGGGGGACATGAGCCGAAAACACTGATTCCTGAAACAAGCTAAATTAACTTAAGCAATAGGAGAATCTGAATATTTAAAAATATTCTATAATCCAGCATAGGTAAGATCATCTGGAAATAAAATTGCAAGGATAGAAATTATTGTAGAAATTCCTCCTAATGAATGTGCATGGAAAGAGAAGGAAGCTTGTCAGCAGATTATCTGCGATACTGGTTAGGACAGTAAGGCCTTTGATATTTGTCTATGCCTTTCAAAAGAATAACACAATAATGGAAGAGAAGGAAAATAAAAAAGCAAAGAAGGAAGGAAGGAAAAAAGAAATGGGGGAAAGAGAAGAAAAGAGAAAGAAAAAATAAAAGACAGGAAGTCTATATCTTAATTATAATGCCAGTAGAATAGTTAGCTGCCACGAACCAACGTCCTGTGGCAGGCATCATGATGTATTATTACACATAGATATAGTTCTCCAGGGCATATATTTCCTCCCTCCTCAATCCTTCCTTCCTTCCTTCCCTCCCTCCATCCCTTCCTTCCTTACCCCCTTCCCTTTCTCTCTCTGGCTCTCATCTTCTTATTATTCTTCCTAGAAAGAGATGGCATCATCTGAAAGAGATTACTTCTGCTTCTAAGAAAGTGAAAAAATGTGTCCAGGTGCCATGTCTGTGAGAGGGCTTGACACAGGTGTTTTGAAGAAATTACAAGGACACCCGCAGCACAAATAAATATGCTCTCTTTATCCACATAACTTCCCTTCATTTCTTTCTTGAAGGAGTTTGTGAGTGTGGATGAGATGAGAAGAAAACCAGTTTTACAGCAGCTTTGAGGGGCGCCTGGGTGGCTCAGTGGGTTAAACCGCTGCCTTCGGCTCGGGTCATGATCTCAGGGTCCTGGGATCGAGCCCCGCATCGGGCTCTCTGCTCAGCAGGGAGCCTGCTTCCCTCTCTCTCTCTCTCTGCCTGCCTCTCTGCCTACTTGTGATCTCTGTCTGTCAAATAAATAAATAAAATCCTTAAAAAATAAATAAATAAATAAAACAGCTTTGATTTTCCTACCCTTTGCCTTTGCCCAAGTTCCAGCAACAGACCCACAAATATTGAGTAGAGAAAAAGATGGTGCAAGGTCAAAACCAAATATATTTCTAATGCCTCTGCTTAGGGAAGCACACTCTATTTAACTTTCTTGTTCTTGTAAACTGGTTATATAAAATTACATGTTATGTTACATGTAATATAGAACAAAAATACACGTAATAAGGTATCATTTTCAACCATAAAGTCAGGAAAAAACACTTTAAATGATAACACTGACTGTTAATGACAGTATGAAAGAACCACAATAGTTGATCTTTGGGTAGTGTGGGGGTTGGGGTACCAACTCCCTGGGCAGTAGAAACTCTGCATATAACTCCGATTCCCCCAAGAATTTGACTACTAACAGCCTTCTGTTGCTTGGAAGCCTTACTGGTAATATAAAGAGCTGATTTACACATATTTTGTATATGTACTACATGCTGTAGTCTAACAGTAAAGTAAGCTGAAGAAAAGAAAATATTATTAGGAAAATCATAAGAGAAAATACATTTACAGTACTGTACTATATGTATCAAAAAAATCTGCATGTAGGTGCACCTGCACAGTCCAAACCCTTATTGTTCAAGGGTCAACTGTTCTTTCATGTATTGCTAGTGGCGGAGTCAATTAAAAACCTTTTTTGGGGGCGCCTGGGTGGCTCAGTGGGTTAAGCCGCTGCCTTCGGCTCAGGTCATGATCTCAGGGTCCTGGGATCGAGTCCCGCATCGGGCTCTCTGCTCAGCAAAGAGCCTGCTTCCTCCTCTCTCTCTCTACCTGCCTCTCCATCTACTTGTGATCTCTTTCTGTCAAATAAATAAATAAAATCTTTAAAAAAAAAAGCAAAAACAAAAAAAAAACTTTTTTTGGAAAGTAATTTGGAGACTTTAGTTCAATATGATGAACTGAGCTAAATAAAAAATCTCTCCACCAAACACAAACACATAAAAGCAATGAATAAAATAAAGTATTTTTACTACCAATTAAACTTGAAACCAATAGAAGAAAGTCTAGGATCCAGAAGAAAGAGAATCTCCAAGGCAGGGGCCAGATACAGCCCAAAGCTGAGGGCAGTTAAAGGAAGGTTAAGAATTCAGTGACAAGATCGTGAGCTAAGCTAATTGCACAGAGCCACAGCGGGCGACTCCATTTGTAGCAGAAACCAACGTGACCAACGGCAAGAAATGTCCCATCAACCTTCACTGAAGGTACAGAGTCATTCCAAGAAACTGGAAACCAAGGCCTAGACTCTGCTCAGGCCTAGGATGTCCAGACCCCTACTGATTCATGGACCCCAGGCAGAAACTGAGTATGATGACTGGTCTGAAACTGATGAATGCTTAACTTCTCTGTAAGTATTGTTCTCTAACCTGGAGCACAAGGGATGTCTGTGGAAAATGATCCCAGTAAAGATGCCTATAACTGTAAGAAAGTGTAAGGTTAATGCAAGAAGCATTAGTCACCACAAACCAGATTTCTGTACCCAAGCTGAAGACAGCTGAGCAAATGAAAAAGGACTTTATAATAAGTAGGTTTAAAACGTTCAAACTGATAATGGGAAGAACAGGATCTATTAGGAAAGAACGGGGCTGCTGCATGAAAGAAGAGCTAAAAACAAAGATATAAAATCTAGAAGAAAAACAATCGTTGAAGTAATTTAACCAACAAGGTGATTTATGGGCTCAGCAGTGTTGAAGACAAAATTAGAGAAACAGATGATAGATCTCAGAAAATTATCGAGAATTTTTTAAATAATTGTTGGATATATATATTGAATACATATACACACTCAAATAATTGTATTTATTCAAACTGAACAAATTCAAAATATGGAGAAAGTGTATATACAAAGATGTTCATCATCAAATTCAATTTTATTAATAAAAATCAAAGCTCAAAAATAATTTCAACATGTACTAACAGACTATTATAAAGTAGTTATATATTTACTTAGTAGAATGGCATGTTTCTATTAAAATTAATTACAAAGTCTGTGGAGCAAACTGGGAAACGCATATAAAATAAATCAAAGTGAAAAAAAGGATAGAAATTTCTATGCAGTAATTGTAGTATATAACATACACAGAAGAATAACAAATACAGTAAAACAACATCATACTAGTGACTGTACTACGGAGTCAAGTTACAGTCCTCTGTCTTTTTTGTGACCCTGTAGTTAGAAGTTCAGTATTACTGATCAGCTGCACTGAATAACTTCTCTCCCTGAAACTTCTCAACTCCCACATCACAGTTATAATGTAAATTTTGGAATCTCAAGAAAAAAGTTCAGGCATCTCTTCTTTTCCTTGAGTACAATTTAAGCAGCTCCACCACAAAGGGATACTCTATCTACTTCTATGCTCCATTTTTCATTCACACTGTAAATGACACCATTGTGGGCAAAAGCACTCTCATATAAGCAGGAGTTCCTGGGGAAGAGTTCTCAGGCCTCTGGTCTTTTGCAGGAGCTATCAGAGGTGATAGATTTTGACAGCACTTTCCCAGGCTTGGCAGTATGCCTAAAAAAGATATTATTGAATTAATAGTCCATTACAGGGTCCTTATAATGAACACCTTCTCTCACCTCTTCCTCAAGGCTCTAGAACACATGGTATAAATCATCTTTACTTGCCTTTTAAACACTATTCTTAGAAATAGTGCACTGAAATGTAAATTTGTTGCATGAATAATAATTCCCCATAATTCCTGATTATGCTTGAATGCTTTATGTTTTATAGAAAACCATATTTAATTAATAAGCAAGCTACACTTAAAAGCCTTCTACTGCATATGATTCAAAGAGGATAACGACTTAGTCATATTTAGAATGTAACACGGTATATGACTTTTTAGGATTATAACTTAAAAATTCTTAAAGATTAAGTGTTTCTTCAAGATTTCAAAAATCTGGATTTAAGAAAAGAATAATTTCAAAAGATTTTTAAAGGAAGCTTTGAAGGTCTGCCATAGGTAAGGACCACCTTACCTCTAAGATAGGTAAGGTGACACAGTCGTCACCTGATGACTAAAAACCCAATTCAGATATCTGCTTTTATCATAAAAGATTTTCCTGCAGAGATTGAGTTTCTCATTCTGTTGCCTACAAAAAGAGTCTTTCTGCTTTCTCATCATCATTAGGGAGTTTCACCTTGTACCCTTATGTTATGCAAGATGTATCTGTCTTTAAATTGCAGAGTCAACATTTTTGCATGGAATTTTTTACCCTTTTGATGTCTCAATATGCTGATATTTCAATGTCAAGAAGCTTCAGACACTTCCCTGAGTGACCTGAGACACTAAGTTAGAGGCTGAGTTTACAAAATCAGTCCTTTCCATTGCAGCTGTAAATCCTACCTTCAGGCTTTTAGAATATACCCTTTGGTTTCCCCTTTTGTCACCTATTGAAAAAAGCCACAAACACTTGTGTAACTATAAAGTCATGAGACTAACTTTCTAAGAAACAAATCCAAATGAACATTTCAACATGAGTTGTAGCCCTAGTCCTTTATGTATATATTTATGTGTTGATATTTTTACCTCTCTCTTCCCACAAAGAGTTTGAATGAACACAATAGAGGACCATTAAGAAAATTCAGAACCTCAAAGGACCTCACTGAAGCTTTTTGTTCATCTTCCAATGAACAACACTATCATGGATGAGAACATTTCTGTTCTTGCCTTTGGGGACAATTTCCTAGCCAGGCAAGAAAATCATTCTCATTATCTTGATTGTGCCAGACATTTATTCTCCCTAGGGCCAGGGCCTTCTCTGCTCTGCTTATCTCCCTTCAACTTTCACCCCCATCCCCCTTACCATATGATTCATCAGCCACAGGAAAACTATCCTGGCTGGAAGCTGGTGGGTGCGGTTTGAGGGTGAGGGCAGAGGAAAAAGCACTTAGCCAGAGCTGGAAAGCTAGGATGCAGGAGGGAGGGACCTTCATGTGAGGGCAGCCTTTCCCCCACCAGCCCCTGCCTACTCTTGGGTCCACACCTGGACTGGGCCTCAGTAACAGGGTTACAATTGGATGTGGGCCCTGAGTTGAAAGAGATATTATGTCATCAGTATGCCTTGTTCCTTTTATTTATTTATTTATTTATTTATTTATTTATTTATTTATTTATTTTAAAGTTTGTATTTATTTGTCAGAGAGAGAGAGAGAAAAAGAGCACAAGCAGTGGGAGTAGCACACAGAGGGAGAAGCAGGCTCCCCGCTGAGCAAGGGGCCAGAGGCTGGACTTGGTCCCAGGACACTGGGAACAGGACCTAAGCCGAAGGCAGGAGCTTAACTGACTGGCCACCCAGGTATCCCATGCGTTGTTTCTTTTAATAAGCGATTTTGGATTTAATTTTTTCCAGTATTACCTCTGAGAAAGGTAACCTTATTTGCTGAATTTTAAAGAAAAAAAAAAACTTTAACTCATCAATTAAGAAAGATCTGAAGCCAAACTCTAATTTAAAAGCATGCATTTCAAGTGCAGAGTTTTACAGGACTTGACATTATTTGGCTGCTAAATAATGAGAGACTAAAACACAGATGTTGGGATCGATTAGTTTTAATTCCCATCACAGACCTTTCTTAACTTCTCTGAACCTCAATTTCTTCTCCAAAAACCATTTACCAAGGGGATTTTAAGGACTAAAGCATATAGCATCAATGAAAGGACACAGTATGAGATCTGACTATAGCTACTCAGAAATACTCAGTAATATTTAGCTTTTCCTTTGCTACAATAAACCTTTGGTGATGATAATGATGGTGATGAGAATGTGGCTCTCCACCAACTGCCCGTTTTTTATGTACTAGCTACTGTATCTTCATTAAAACATGAGGATTCTGAGGCTTGGGGAAATTAAATAACTTTGCCAAGGTCACAAGCCAATGAGCAGCAGGGTTGGGAGTTCAGTCCATATCTGTTGGACTCCCGAGCCAGTGCTGTTTTCCACTATGATAGGTCTACTCCCTTCCCTTATCCGTTATTGTAGAAACATGTAGTCTCTCCTTTCTGCTTCTTACTGACCAGAACTGGAACAAACCTATCATATGTAACAATGTGTTTTACAGTGATTTAAAAAAAGTGATCCTAGATTGCCAATCACAGCTATACACTTTGGTAACAAATACAGAAACATATTTAAGTGAGAGGAAAAGATGAAAAAGGAGAATTCTGTTTCCTTCCAATCAAGGCATTCTGGACTTAATAACAATGCTAATCATTAAATAATATGATTTCAGCACTGGAAGTCAAGACTTGTTACATCAAACCTCATCTACTATACCCATGTATCTAATTTTTAGCTGCCTTTACATGTCTGAACATGAATATGTATACATATATATGTATGTGCGTGTATATATATACACATACATATGGAGAGAGAGAGAGACAAAGACAGGGAGAGAGAGGACAGGAAGCTCACTACTTCCTAAGGTAGGCCACTCAATCTTGGCTACCACTATTAGTAAATCAATCTTTCCAATATACAACCAATTTTTTTACTTTCTCCTTATCCTCCAACAGAGTTTCCAGACTCCCTAGCATCCTGTTTGCTCTTATTTATCTGCTATTCCTGCCTTCCACTGTGGACCCAGAATCATTACAATATAACAAGTAGCCTCCTCTGACTATTAGAGTTGGCAAGATTTTCTCTTTCATCTACGTGTAATAGAATCACACAGATTCCACAATCTACATTAAGTCTTAGTAACAAAAATAACACAATAGGGAAGATTTCACTCTGACCCGGGCTATAAAGTTTCATAAGCTAGCACAAAAGCCATGTGGACACTGGCAGAAAGCAGAGCAGAGAGAGAGTGGGGGCAGGGAGGCTTCCCACAGGAAAGCCCAGGGCCAGAGCTAAGCTGACATTGGAAAGCAACGGAGGAAAATAGGATGGCAGTGGGAGGAGTACATAATGGAGTCAAAAGAAATAATAACTTTTGGGATGAAAGTCAGGGAAGTTATCCAGGCTGGAAGTAAATGAGGAAATGAAACCAAAGCAGAGCACCGAGAAGCAAGCAATTCGTCTGAGTCCCCTGGGGAGATGAGGTGTGGCCAAGAGGGCTTTTAGGTATTGAGATGGAAGCAAAAGTGGGACAGTAATTCAAAGCGCCCAGGGCCCCGTTAGAGACCACGAAGCTTGTGATGAACAGAATTAGGAGAACTTGAGGTCATGGTTTACTTCATCCACAAATGAGCACATTGTTCCAGTGCCTGGAAAGTGGCAACTAAATTCCTCAGCAGCCAAACCAGCTTCCTCACACTGATAGCAACACACCAGACAGAAAGATACTTCACTTAGATGCTAACAACTAGACAAAGAAGCCCCGACTGGGATAATCAAAGTGGGCCACTTCGGGGATTATTGTTCTTTCTAGTACTT
Source organism: Mustela nigripes (assembly GCF_022355385.1). Taxonomy (NCBI): domain Eukaryota; kingdom Metazoa; phylum Chordata; class Mammalia; order Carnivora; family Mustelidae; genus Mustela; species Mustela nigripes. The sequence continues at coordinate 74,607,778 of NC_081561.1, read as the reverse complement.
CAATTCACTCTCTAACGACATCTAAGTAATTCAATGTGTGCTGTCCATGAGGAGTTTGGAATTTGTAAACATTTCTGTAATGAAAGATCTTACTTCATATTCAGAATACAAAAACACTTAAGACACACCTGCAAAAATGATTTGAGTACACGCTGCCTAGATGGAAACACAGTAATTCTAGAGGTCTGCCTCGGAGTACTCCCTCATCTGTCAGGGATAATTGATGGGAGCAACATTTGTTCTCCAGCTGCTGTGCATTTTTTCACTTATCGTTGCTTTGAATCACACCACTCAGCATTAAAAGATAATCATTTTGTTTCCCTCTCTCAGCACAAATATACAAAATCCATGCAGTGAGGCGTGGAGGATTCTATTACAATATATTCCCATCACACAAGGGAGAAATCCTACACTTCGTTCAAAATTGTAAAATTAAAAATGAAAATCAAGACAAGTGTGTGAGTTTTGGACCAGTAATAGTCCCTGATTTTAATGACTGCGATTAAAATGTTGACTTTCTATTTTAACACTAAAGGGATCTGTGTGTGTGTGTGTGTGTGTGTGTGTCTACACATACATATATATATGAAGAAATTAGTTTATTTCTATTGCCATTTTAAAAATTACTAGTTAACAAAAAACATTATTACCTCTTTATCTACCATGGTATAAGATACAATGGGTGGTAACGGTCATATGGGATTCTATGTGTTTTAGCCTTCACTAGATGCTTCAACCTCTAGTTCTCAAATTAAGTCCAATCAACCTAAAAGCACAACTGACCCCAAAGGCATAGCCTCTCAAAATAAATGGTACCAGGAGTGGAGTATCAGGGAGAATAAATACACAGAAAGCCTGATAACAAGTAAAAAAAAAAAAAAAAAAAAAAACACATTAAGGATACAAGAGAAGTTAATAAGACTTCACATAAATACTGAATTCAGCATTCTCTAACAGAAGTCTAATCTTCAGAATATTTTCCCCCTCTTCTTTTTCCTTCATGAGAAAAATCTCATAAAACAGTAGTAGGTGAAAATCAATAGGGAAATCAAAAGACAATTTAAAAACCAATATTCTGCAAGATACCAAAATGCCAAAGGACAATTTAAAAATGAATATTCTACAAAATGCCAAATCAATAATAGGTCATCTTTGAACAGCTGACTGAAAATCTGACACTCTATATTTCAAGGTCATTTTGGAATTTTTTAATTATGTGCTCACTGAAAGAGAAACACCTTATAGCATAAAAAACACCTTAGCATAAGAAACACCTTATAGCATAAAAAAAAAAAAAAAAAAGAACAGAACAGGGGTTCCTGGGTGGTTCATTTGGTTGGTCATCTGACACTTGGTTTCAGCTCAAGTCATGGTCTCAGGGTCATGGAATCAAGCCCCCATGTGGGCCTCTGTGCTGTGTATGGAGCCTGCTTGGGATTCTCTCTCTCCCTCTGCCCTTCCCTCACCTACCCCAGCCTACCACCCTATCTTTCAAAAAAAAAAAAAAAAAGGAAGAACAAAAAAAAATGCTTAAAATAAGTATGTTACTCTTCAAACTTAAGATTTAAGCTCACTGTATTTTATAAAAACCTTTTTTTTTTTTTTTTTTACACTACATCAGGACTATCTCTTTCCATGAATGACACATGCTACTGGCCTCTAAAACATGATTCAAACAGAAACACGGAAAACTTCCTCAAAAAGTATTGGGTCACAAAATTATTTCCATACCTTTTAAAACATGCAGATACTCTCATGTTTCAGTTAATGTATTTGGATAAAATGTGTTCTAGAGGACCAATTTCTTTTATTTGCATACAAATAAAAATGGTCCCATGTTTTCCTTGAATATTTGATTAATGTAAGGATTAAAATTTCCTCATGAAATCATGAAAGAATAATATTTAAAAATGAAAGAATCAACAGTTTATTTTTTAAAAATGATAAAAAAGTTCTCTTTACAGCATTTATGTTCGTATGAAACGACAATGAACAAATTCTAATTACTGCTGACATCTCTAAACCTCCCTTGCATTTCTATATTATATGTCCTATATAACACATCATATATTAGTATATTATATGTCCTATATAACACATCACATATTAGTATTTCTCAAACTGGAATCCAGTATACAGTGACCATCACTGTATTCAAGAGTCTTTTTTTAAACCAGTTTTATTTTTATTATTATTATTTTAAAGATGGTATTTATTTATTTGATGGAGAAGGAGAGATAGCGAGAAAGAAAACATAAGCAGGGGGAATGGGAGAGGGAGAAGCAGGCTTCCTGCTGGGCAGGAAGCCCGATGCGGGGCTTGACCTGAGACCTGAGACCTGAGACCTTGGACCCTGGGATCATGACCTGAGCTGAAGGCAGACATTCAACCCACTGAGCCACCCAGGTGCCCCTAAAACCAGTTTTAAAGACAAAACGCCTTTACATGTAATTATTTGTGTCTTACTCCATTTAAGTTTCTAAATTTTTAAATAAATTAAAACAGTGATTTAAGACCAAAATAATGACACAACGTGGCAAGGTTTCGTACTATTGACTGCCAAGGGCTAAAGGGAGAGGAACAGAGGTGGAAATGCAGAAAGTAAATATTATCTGATGAGACCCGTTATTTAAGGCAGGGTTTGACAGCAGTCCAGATGGAGAAAGGCTTGAGAGAACTGAGTCATCGCATAGCCAATTCATATGCACTAATTTAGTTTCAGGGGGAAAAAAAAAAGCAGTGCACTACACTGATCTTGTAGTTAAGTTACTGGTTATATAACTGTGTTGGGATCTCTGTATAATTTGTTTCAATTTAGAGCTATAGAGCAGTGTGAGAAGTATGAAGGGTGTGCGTGCGTGTGATAGGGTCAAGTCAACAGCAGGGAGTCCATGACAGTTTTTTTCCTTTAAAGGTGGTTTGAATATTGCTCAATTTTAAGAAATACTACTCTTACTTTCCAAAGCCAGATGCTCAGAATAGCCCTACCCAGGACTCACCTCCATTTTCAAGACTAGGCACCCCAGGCCGGTTAGGCTGTCTGCCCTGCCTGTAGTTGTACTTCAGACTCTAGCAAAGTCCCGGCTTTTGCTCTAACGCTTCTCGATGAACCTGGCCTGCAATTTTAAACCTTAGGAGAAGACAAAGAAAGACCAGTGGATGGGCTACTTTTCTAAAAGAAGTGGGGACGTTGGGAGAAGAGCTGCTCTTGTAGGTATTCACAAGACAGAAAGCATCCAGCGAGGCTGGGCACGGGATCCGCTGGGCACATCGGCTGGGGAAGGGACGAATGCCCCGCCAGCGCCCGCACCAGCTTCCCCACGCACCTGCGGTTAGACACCGACGTCGCGAGAGAGCGGAGAATGGAATGGCATTCCTACAAGAGGGAATGTGGAATGAAATACCCCAGACCTACCAGTCTGGGGACTCGAGTAGGAGAGCTGGAACCAGAGCTAACAAGAGCCGGCAGGCCCCGTCTGTCTTCGTCAAAATACACAGTTCCTCCTCGCACATCCACCAGAGGCTCAAAGTCACCTTGAGTCACGAAGGTGTGTTTGATGTCAAATATCGCTATCAATCAACCGCCAGATCTAGACTATATGTAAAGCTATAAACAGATACGTCTATCCTTGAAAACAAAACGTGGCAGCAAAAAGCACCCTTGAAGAACTCCGTTCAAGACGTATCTCTTCAGTGCCCGTTCTATGTAAGGTACCGCTCTTGACCAGAATGACGATATAGATTCATTGGCAACTACAAGTTCACAATCTTAAGGCACTTATAATCCTATGTTGACAAATAATTACCGTAAGTGTGAGAAATGCCATGACTAATATAAAAATAATGTGTGTGGGAAATGGTATATAGGGAATCCTGAGTTTGGAGATGTTAGACCAAGAAAGCTTAGGAATTTACATTAGCATTTAAGAAAACTTCAGTGGAACTCGTCTTCACTCTCCCTTGTCCTTACCCAACAGTGGTTTGTGCCTATTAAAGAGTCGGACACAGGACAAGGGAACTGAGGGGAAAAGGCAAAGGGGAGCGAGGCATCAGGTATCGTCCATAAGGCTGGGACAACGATAGACGGCAAGGGGGGTGTATGGGAAATGAGCTTATAGTCAGAGGTAACTCAGATTTAAGGCTAAGCAACTAGGAGGATGGAGATGACAGTGACAACGGAACACAGGAGGATAACGTGGTCAATGTTCTGGAGAAAATACAGGAAATTTCCTTCTGGCCATATTTCATTTGAGGCATGTGAGAAGGAATGTCTTTTAAGAGCTACTCCCAGCTCCTTATCAGAAAAGGGACTCTGGAGCTTGCAAGACAGATCAGGGCTAAACACAGAAATTCTAGAGTCATCCCTGCATAAGGGAAGCTGAAGTGGTGGGATCGTCGAAGTTAAGGAATACTTACAGGGTGAGAAAATAAAATTCTAAAAGCATTCATGAGAACTATGTTCCTTGAGGAGATGGGGCCAGGAGAAGTCATCAAGGGCAAGAAAGTCATAAAACTAAAGGTGACAGGAACTAAAGGAAGCAAGCCAAGACAGGAGTCTTGAGGATATGGAGAGGGTGAGCAGATGGACGATGGAGTATGATCGTGAAATCAATGTCAGGGACCCGCACTAGGCCAGGCTCCCTTTAAGGTCCTAGGAGTATATTCATATGCTCACATGCTTTTGCAGAAATAAGATATTTTAACTGCAGTTAGTTAAGAGGACTGCCACTTTCCACTTTGACTCTGCCTCCATCACTGTGCCTGTGGCGATTACCTCAGCTACAAGTGAGCAATTTTCAGGTTTGCCCAAGGAGAATCTGAGTTGGGAATACAGTAAGTCTGAGTTTTGGGGCTATGTCTATATGATTTGCAATCACTCCTGAATATACGTCACTAATGGGTATAGCTGCAGGATAGAAGGGACTTCCAGAAATACTTCACTTCCTTCTTTTTTTTTTTTTTTAAGATTTTATTTATTTATTTGACAGAGAGATCACAAGTAGGCAGAGAGGCAGGCAGAAAGAGAGGGAAGCAGGCTCTCCACTGAGCAGAGAGCCCAATGCGGGGCTCAACCCCAGGAGGCTGAGATCATAACCTGAGTCGAAGGCAGAGGCTTAACCCACTGAGCCACCCAGGCACCCCTACCTCACTTCTTTCTATTCTGACTCATCTCGGGTCATGACTTCAAGGTACAAGGATTGTATCACAACATGGATGTCCCTGCAGGGTGGGAAATATGTGCCTAGTGAAGGGGAAACAAGGTTTATAATATAGACAGCCATAAATTTATCTGTACAAAACTCCTAATCATCATAGACAAAACATTTCGGAGATTTTGTTCTCCATCGCTAGGTCACAAGGGTACTGCAATCAGTTTAACAGTTAGAAACACACTCTACAGGGCACCTGGGTGGCTCAGTCCTTAAGCATCTGCCTTGGGCTCAGGTTCCTAGGCTCGTTGCTCAGCAGGGAGCCTGCCTCTCTCTCTCCCTCTGCATCTCCCCCTGCTTGTGTTCCCTCTCTCACTGTCTTTCTGTCAAATAAACAAATATAATCTTTAAAAAACCACACCCTACTTTTTCCTCTTTTTTGATAGAAATTATATGAAATAGAACTTATCAGTGTGTCTGTATTTGTAGAACACAAATTTATGGTACTACAGACAAGTCTGCTTGAGGAGGCACATATTTTATACATCCCAGCTATCAATAGTATAAACATATTACAACTAACTACTTGAGAAAAATACTGATCATCTTTATATTCTGTCTTCCAAAATTACAAAATTTTTGGCATACAAAGATAATCAAAATGAAAACAGTAAAAAAAGAGAAAGCCATATGAAGATGTATGACAGTTAATATGAATATTATGTTTTAAAATTATATGACTTTGCATAATTTGTCAGCTTTAATTGTAATTTGATTTATTTTTTCACTCAAGCCGTTTTATTTGCGTCTAATTTTATATTCACAATTTAGGATTCTTTGTCTCAAAAAGCACACCCACACTTTATAAGCTATAGCTTCTGTAAAGCCTGAATCTACCTTTGATTATAGATCTTACCTTCAAGAGAGCAGTATCAGTAGGAAGTTGGGGGCAGAACTGAGATTGTAATCGATTAAAGAAAATTAAAATTCTTCCTAAAAGAGCATCATGAAAAGTACAGAAAAAGAAAACCACAAACTGGGAGAAGATATTTACAACACAGGGTACTCACAGGATTGCTATTCAGAGTGTAAAATTAGAATCCCTATAAATCAATAAGGAAGAGACAACTCAAGGGACAAACAGAAAAATGTGCTAAAGACATGAAAAAGAAAAACATGAATGAACCACCATCATCCAAAAAAAAAAGCTCAATCTCAACATAAATGGGCAAAAGGCATACACTGAACATGAATTTTTTTTTTTTTTTAATATGCCCACCAGGTTTGCAAAACACTTAAAGTATGATACCACGAAGTACTGTTGAGGGTATGGAGCAACAGGAACTTGCATCAGCCGCAAGAGCAAGCATAAACTGGCACAACCACTTCTGATAAACAATTTGGCATTATGACGCTAAGCTAAAGATGCAAATGTTTGTGAAACACCAATATCTTTCCCAGATATAAACCCTGGAGAAATTCCTGTACATGGGCATCGTCTGTAATAGAAACAGCAAACAACAATGGAAGCAATCAACTGTTCGTCAGTAGTATATCGTCTAAGTAAATTGGGACATATTCATGCAACGAACTCTAAAATCGCAACAAGAACGATCCAACTGCTGTCCTCGACTTCTGTGTGAATGCACCTCAGAAATTTAACTTTGAATTAAAAATGCTTGCCATAAAAGAATATACATGTCTTAGGGGCACCTAGGTGACTCAGTCGTTAAGCATCTGCCTTCAACTCAGGTCATGATCCCATTGGGCTCCCTGCTCAGCAGGACGCCTGCTTCTCCCTCTTGCACTCCCCCTGCTGTGCTCCCTCTCTCGCTGTCTCTCTCTCTCTGTCACCTAAATAAATAAAATCTTTAGAAAAAAAGAATATATATGTTTTTATTTATATAAAGATGAAATTAGGCAAAAATAAACAATACTGCTTAAGGATGCACACATTTGTGATGAAACTATATTAATAAATGATTCAATACAATCCAGGACATTGATCACCTCTGAAGCAATGAGTGCAGAATGTGTTCTGGATGGGCACCGTGATGAACTGAACAGGACAGAGATATTCTTGTTCTATTCCTTACGCATAGGGTTGAGTATATAAGCATTCATTTTAGCATTGTTTATTAAACTCTAACCATATATTATGTACACTCCATTAAATGTAAGATATTGTACAAAATTTGTAAGAGATTAGAGAAAGGCAATATAAGAATACCACCTTTTAAAAACATTGTGACTCAAGAAGTAAAATTACACACAACAAGCCGCAAACATCTCCCTATTTGGGATTACAAATACAACCAAGAAATAGCAATAATCTTGTTGCATTTCTTTTTGAATAGAAATTTAGGTTTTCCTTAGGTAATAGTTGAGTACTTAACGTTTCCTTTATTGCACAGAACTAGCAGCCCAGATTAATAAATGATATTGCATATTCCTGGCTCATCAAAAATTTCTTAACATCCTTGACTATCTCAATGCTATTTTCCAGAGAGTGAGCTCCACATCCCTGAAGTCACCAACAGCCATAGAACTATAAAATTCAGAGCTATAAAATTCAAGTAACAGATGCACAGTCTTTGAAGTGTAATTCTTACTCTTTACAAAGATGAAACCATAAATTGGAAATATAATGTCATACCAGTGCCTATTGTAGCTTAGTAGCACTGAAGAAAAACAGTGAGCAGTTTGGAATACATTCATTTCAGGATACATTTAAAAGAAGATTGTAGAAACTTTTGATTCCTACTTAAGTCATGCTAGTAACCAACTTTTTTCTTCAAATTAAAAGCAAAAGATGCAATTAAGTGAGAGAGAACACTCACAGATTTGGCATCAAAGTTTGGACAATCCTGGTTGTTTCCCCTACAAGTCTGTATGTGGCATCTATGAGGCAATTCGAAATTTGAACACAATTCAAGCTATTGAAATTTGACTAGCTATAGGATGTGAAGAAATTACTGCTAATTGTTTAAGTGTAATAATATATTATGGTTATGTTAAAAAGGAAGAATCCTTTACTTTATAGAGATATATACTGAAATATTTGCATGACATTGTGTCTGGAATTTGCTTCAAAATCATACAAGGAGGGTGAGTCAGTGGGAATAGAGATGGAACAAAATTGGTCATGAGTCACTAGTTATTGTAGTTGAGTGACAGGTACATGGGCATTATACTAATCTGTCCATTTTTTATATATTTGAAATTTTCCATAATAAAAAGATGCATATACTCATTCATAACACACACACACACACACACACACACACACACCTATATTTTTTTCTCTAGGCTTCCATTTCACAATTACCTTTTCTTTCAGCCTTGCTTTTTTCTCCTCCTCCCACCATGACTTCCTCACTTTCTCCAATCCCTTCTCCGCAGTACAGGGACAATGATGTGTTTTCTAAAATGCACCGACACCTACATACCCACCCTGTGTATGTTCTCACTATCTCACACTGCAGGGCAAATGCTTTTACTTACTATATGTCTACCAGTGTGGCTCATAATTCTTTGACTTAAAAATATGGCATGTTCAGGGCACCTGGGTGGCTCAGCTGGCTAAGCATCTGCCTGCACCTCCGGTCCTGATCGGCAGATCCTGGGATCGAGCCCCTCATTGGGCTCCCTGCTCAGTGGGAGTCTGCTTCTTCCTCTCCCTTTGCCTCTTCCCCTGCTTGTGCCCTCTCTGTCTGTCTCTCTCTCTCTCTCAAATAAATGAATAAAATCTTTAAAAATCTTTAAAAAATTAGGAAAAGGAAAGGAAAAGTGAATTGGAAGAAATCGGAGGGGGAGACAAACCATGAAAGACTGTGGACTCTGAGAAACAAATAAGGGTTTTGGAAGGGAGGGCATGGGGGGATGGGTGAGCCTGGTGGTGGGTATTAAGGAGGGTTCATATCGCATGGAGCACTGGGTGTGGTGTATTATATATATACATATATCTCGACATATCAACATTTCGACATATCGACGTATATATGTCGACATATCGACATTTGCATCTCCAAGACCTGGAATAGTAAGTACGTGGAGCATCTAGGAAGCAATGAGTGAATATTTGTGTAACTAGTGAATAATCTTATTCTCTCATATTTCCTCAGCCTTTTCATTAAAAAACAAAACAATACACAAAACCCAAGAACTAAACACATGGTGGTGAATAGAAGGGCCAATAATAGTTTTAATACTACTACTAACAATAAAAGGAAGTAGAGAAAAAAGAGGAAAAGAGCTAATATTTAGTACTGCTTTTTTTTTTTAAAGATTTTTTTTTTTTTTTTTAAAGATTTTATTGGAGCACCTGCGTGGCTCAGTCAGCTAAGCAACTGCCTTTGGCTCAGATCGTGATTCCAGGGTCTCCTGGGATTGAGCCCCAGAGAGCCTGCTTCTCCCTTTCCTTCTTCTCCCTCTTCTCCCCACTCACACGCTCTCTCACTATCTCTGTCTCTCTTTCTCTCAAATAAATAAAGTGTTAAAAAAAAAGATTTTACTCATTTATTTATTTGTTGAGAGAGACAGAGTGGAGGAAGGAGAGGCAGAGAAAGAGGGAAAAAGCGAATCCCAAGCAGACTCACTGCTCAGCACAGAGCCTGATGCAGGGCACAGTCTCTAGACCCTGAGATCATGATCTGAGCCAAAATCAAGAATCAGACGCTTAACCAACTGAGCCACCCAGGTGTCCCTATTAGTGCTTTATAAAATGACTTTAGTATAAGCACTCCACATTAATTAACTCACCAGAAAACCCAAGACACATACTAAAAATACAGATTCCTGGGCTCCATCCCAGAATTACTGAATCAGAATTTCTTTGGCAGGGCCCAGGAATCTATTTTTAATAGGTGCCTCACACATTTCTTATGTTAAGTCAGTTTTAGGAATAACTGGCCTAACAGGACAAAGCAAAAGAAAGTTCATATGATACTACATACATTTTCCATTCTGAAGTTCATTGTTACATCATATTTATTATTCCATGATGTTCTATAAATTTGCAAATGATCCTAGTGCAAGGCAGTGCTGAGGACATTGGTTTCTCAGTCTATAAAATGCACAAATACTCTGTTAAAGTGAAGAATGTCTTCACAACAATGTCTCCTATTAATACCTAACTATGACATCATCAAAGAAACTGTTTAAGGTAAAAGCTGATCAGTTTTATTAGCAAGTAAGAGTAAATTTATTAAACTTCCAATTCTGGCTTACTTTAAAGTCAGCATTTGGCCACAAATTATATTACAACAAAGCTTAATAACCTGCTAAATAATTATTCTTTATAAAGATTTGGAATAGAAATCCCCAATGATATTTTATCATTCAAAAGTTAATTTCATACTTTCCAAAACCAAATCCAAATTCTGAACAACAATAAAGACCCAGTCTCATCTAGAAAAACCTCCCCCACTATGACATTATTTTAAACTTTCATTATATAAACCCAAATGAGCTAACATAATCTCTTATTTTGCTCTAGGAAAATGAGCAGAGTAGCTTTTACCTAACAGTACATCTATACACCACTGGAAACATAAAGCATCACAAAGCATCCTATGTCAGGTACATTCTTAAAATGAATGTTCTACAGCGTCTCAGTTTCTTGCTTTCTCCTGCTTGACTATGTATTATTTATGAAGCTTTCATTGAAGAAGAGGGAACATGTTTTACTCCATGTAGCTGTGTGTGAGGCCAGTATGAAAGATACCAGCTAGTTTTATTTAGGAAACATTATCCTAAAAACAAAAGTATATCTTTGTGATAAAAATGAATACATTTTCTACTACAATAATATTAGAAGGAATTCTTTCTTTAAAAAAAAAGATTTTATTTATTTGACAGAAAGATCACAAGTAGGCAGAGAGGCAGGCAGAGAGAGAGAGAGAGAGAGAGAGAGGAGAAAGCAGGCTCCCTGCTGAGCAGAGAGCCTGATGCGGGACTCAAACCCAGGACCCTGAGCATGACCTGAGCCAAAGGCAGAGGCTTAATCCACTGAGACACCCAGGGGCCCCTAGAAGGAATTATTTCTTAACATTAATATCGTGCTCTCCAGCCTCACTACTCCAAGAGTGATATCCTAGACCAGCAGTACCGGCAACATCTTGGAGCTTGGAAGAAATGCAGAACTTGGGTCCCATCCCAGACCTACTGAATCAGAATCTGCCATGTGAACAAGATCCCCAGGGCCATCATATGAGAAGCACTGCTTTGTAATTTTCCTAAATCATTTGGGTCCCCTGGATTCAGTCCCAATTCTGGACTAATGACCTATATGACCTTGGGAAATCTACCTGGCTCCAAGGGCCCAGAGCCACACTGCCCAATAGACCTTTCTGTGATAATGGAAAATTTCCATACCTGTGCTGTCAAACATAGTAGCTACTGGTCACAGGAGCATGTGAAATGTTGCTATGGAGACTGGAGGAATTGAATATTTATTTAATTTTAATTAATTTAAATCTATAGTTAAATAGCACCATGCCATTATCAGAGCAGAGATCTAGAGAATATTCATAAGTAAAATCCCTTCCAGTTTACACTCTCTCCTAAAATCTTATAATTCTAGAGCCAGAAAAATAATTTAGAAAATCATATTCAGGACTACATTTAAAACAAACATCCGTTGAGTACCTACTATATGTCAAGTACTCAAGCCTCCTCAAACAAACAAAATGAACACAAAAAAACAAAATCTTTATCCTCGTGGCTTATATCATCTTGCAGGAAGAGAAGTACAGTAAAAATAAATACGATAAGTAAGTAAAATATACATTAGGAAGTAATAAAGCTATAGAAAGTAAAGCAGATTAAGAAAAGATTTAGAAGGCTCGTGAGGACATGAGGGTAAGAATTTATACATGGGGAGCTGCAAGGTGGCCACCAGAAGAAGCTGACATTTGAGCAAGGACAGGAAGCAGAGAGAAGTCAGCAACTTAAGTATCAGGAGAAGAGCGCATCTAGCGAGAGTAAGCAGCCACTGAAAGGTCAGACTGTGAGCAAGATTTTGATGTGAATGAGGAAGACCAAAGAGTTCCAGGAGGCTGGATCTTGAATGAGCCACGGCAAGAGGAATGGGAGAAGGAGTCAGACAAGTCAAAAGGGAAATGGCAGGGATCAGAGGGTCACAGATCATGGAGGGCCTCTAGGACCTTTCCTCTGAGGAACCAGAGTGAAGGAGTAACTTGTCAGATCTTATATTTTTAAAAGATCCCTGTGGCTTCATTCTTGAGATCATTGTACAAAGGTACAAGGGCAGAAGCATGGGGAATAGTTAAAATATTATTGCTGGATACCCGGGTGGAAATTATAGTGGTTTGGTTCACAGTGGTAGCATTTGAAAATAGTGAGAAGTGTCTGGATTCTCGGATAGATTTTAAAGGTAGAGCTAATGGTACTGCATGAAATATAAGAATGTAATGTGAGAAAAAGAGAAGAGTTGAAATTGATGGTTTAGAGGGAAACTAACATTCTAACTTTGAGGTACCTGTTGCACATCCAGGTGGAGAATATATCACACATATGGACTATACAGTTTGGAGTTCAGTGGAACAACCTGAGCTGGAAATACAGATTAGAGAATCAGTGGCATATCTGCCAGAAACTGGATAAGGTGACAAGAGCAGTGAGCAGAGACAGAGGAGAGAATGAGACCCCTGACTGTTGAGAGTTCAAAGTTAGGAATTAATTCAGACAAGAAGGAATTAACAAAGAATCATTAAAGAAATATCGGGTGTGGAAGGAGGAAAATCAAGAGACTATGGTATCCTTGAAGCAACATGAAGAAAGGGTTTCAAAGGGAGGGAGTAAACTATTATGTCAAATACCGTTGAGAAATCAAGTACATAATGTAAGAGTGAAAAAAATAGTCATTAGATTAAGCAATATAAAGGTCAATGGTGACCTTTACAAGAGCAGTTACAGGGAAGAGGTAGAAGCAAAGCTTGATTAAAGTGTGTCCAAGAGACAACAGAAAGAAGGGAAAGAAGGAATAAAAGTATAAGCTTTTGCAAAGAATTGGACTATAAGGAGAGCAGAGAAAAGAAACACTAGCTACAAGAGAAAATGTGGCCATATAAGGGTTTTTATTTCTCTTCATTTTTTTTGCTTTTCTTTTTTCTTTTCTTTCTTTTTTATTTTTTTAAGGAAAACAGCAATGGGGTGCCCAGTTGGCTGTCAGTAGAGCATGTGACTCTAGATCTAGGGATTGTAAATTCCACCCCCACACTGTATGTAGAGAATACTTCCCAATAAAATCTTGAAAAAATAAAAAAGAAACAGGAAAACAGCAATGACAGCTGGTTTGTAGGCTGATGAGAAAGATATCCAATAAAGGGAAAAATCAATGATATAGGACAGAGTTCAGCAAACTTTTTAGCCCCTGGGCCAAATCTGGCCTGGTAACTGTTTTATACAGCCCATGAGCTGTAAGTGAGCTCCATTTCGAAATGACTGAAATGACTGATTGATCTAAATGATTGAAATGATTTTTAAATGACTGAAATGACTGAATGATCTAAATGACTGAAAATAAATATCAAAACAAGAATAATATATCACAACTTAGGAAAATTATATCAAATTCATATTTCAGTGTTCACAAATAAAACTTTATTGGAACACAGCCATGCTCATCATTTATGCATTGTCTATGGCCAGGTTTGTTCAACAATGGCAGAGCTAAGTTGTGATAAGAGATCACATGTGACATTTTAATTGATTCCCACTGCTACTCAGTGCACTATGAATCACAATGATAGCTATAACTTGACAGCATTTCAAGTACCCTGGGTGTTGTTGTAATGTGACATTTTATTATTTATTACCAATGTACATGTCAAAAGGAAGATAAAATGGACTTCAAATGTCATGCTTAGAAAGCACCATAGAGTGTGGATTATTTTGTTACTGAATTAGGTGACAAAGCATTTTGTTTGTCAGGCACTAACACCACAGCTATTCTAAAAGAATACAGTATTGTCAACATTACCAGCCCAAGGACTCACCAAAATATTCCCAACTCAGAGGAAAACAATGGTTAGAAAACTTAGAAAATGTAAAGCAGAATTATCACAGCACAGCAGAATGTCTTCACAAAATGTAAAAACTAAAATTGCTGTAGCCAAAGTGAAGCTTTCAAATGGCATATTTATTAGACAACCAAAGAAAGCTGTTTACCAGTTACAAGTTACTAGATTAAGTTACATTGCAGCTGCCAAAGACAGGTTTCTAGACACTTAGCCTTTCGGTGAGAACACTGCTCACAACAGTTGAAGAAATTGGAAGCAAAATCAATAGTCAATTTAAAAATAAAGCAAATGATTTCAAATCTTTTTCCTTGGCTCTTTATGTCCAATAGATGGACAAAGACTGCTTATTGTCACTTGAGGAGTCAATGCTGAGTTTGAAGTGACATCAAAATTAGACTTTATGAATAGCCAGGTTGAGATTTTTCTGAATGAAGAGACTCATCTTTAATCATCTTTGGAAATCTTCTTTTGCTGACAACTTTGCAATAATTATTAGTGAATTCAACCTAAAATCACAAGAACTATAGCTCTTATATGCAGAAGTTATACTGCAGCAAAATCATTTTGACAACTAACATTTGAATCACTAGAAATGTCAAATAGCTTTATAAACCTCTAATACTACCAAAAATTAAAACAATATCACTGTTCTCACACAAATTTACAGCAGATGTATTTTCTAAACTCAAACTATAATTCCAACACCATTTTTTGGATCTTGCAATGGAAATTTCCATATTTCAAAATCCATTTAAGTCAATCATAAAAAAACCCACAAATTGTATGATTCTGTTTATATGAAATAAGCAATCTATACAAATAGGAAGTAAATTGGTGGTTTCTTAGGACAGGTGCATGGAGAAGGGAGGGCAGAGAGTGACTGTTAATGGGTAGAGGGTTTCTCTAAAGTGTTTGAAAAATAGATAGTGGTAATGGTCTCACAACCCTGTGATGCTAAATAACATTTAATTATACACTTTAAGACAGGTGTACTACATGGCATATGAAATACATTTCCATAAAGATGTTTTTAAAAATGCATTAAACTCTGCAATTCAAGGAGCTTCTTCCTACCTTAATTTGGAAATAATTAATTTGTAACGTGACATTCTAAAAGGTAAATATCAAGAGAAAAATATAATAGAATGCTATAAAGAACTACCAAATAATGAATATATATATACACAGGCAAGAGGGATGATATCACTGTTTGGCAATACTTATCTATGTAAAAAGATATTTTAAAGATGAAATATGTAAAATTTCAATAGAGAGCAGCTGTAGCAGATATTTGCAATTAATATTGATGACATGGAATACTGTGAACCCCAATTAAGCAAAATCTTATCCCAAAAGAAAGAATTTTATTCCTCTCCATAGTAGATCTGCATTACAAATATAAAAAATGTATTATTAGTCTGTTTTCAATTTTGTCAATAAAAATAGATGTGGAAATTTGTTCTTTTCTCTTATAACTTCTTACATAATATGCTTAATTTTGCTTCTTGGCCTGTAAAAACTAAAACATATCCTATCTGGCTCTTTACTGAAAAGGTTTGCCAGCACATGATATAGAGAAGGAATTGATGTTGAAAAAATGTTACCAGTAAGCAAGACAAAGAAGCTCTTGCACAAATGGAGAGATTGGTTTAATTCAGACTTCAAAAAAAAACTATTTGAAACGATTAGGCCCAATTACAACCAGGACACACAATAATCAAAATAGATTAAAGTAAATGTTGAGGACAACTGGGGAAAAGGGATCAGTGATGGAAGCCATGCACATACTATCTTTGTAAAAATCCAGAAGATACTTGAGATCAGTTTTTGAAAATACATCAAAGGAAGTCTTGCCTGATGGTTATCCTCCCCTTCCTCTGACCACAAAAAGGCATCTTTCCCAAAGTGAAAAAAATGTCAACATGGCAATAACCAAAAACAATGTCACGAAGGAAGGGAAGGCCTTTGGGACACCGGGGTGGCTCAGTCAGTTAAGTGTCTGACTCTTGGTTTTGGCCAGGGTCATGATCTCTGTGTTGTGAAATAGAGCTGCGAGTTAGGCTCTGCGTGCGGTAGGAGCCTTCTTAAGATTCTCTCTCTCCCTCTCCCACTGCCCCTCTCCTGCCCCTCCCCCACCCCTCCCTCCATCTCTTAAAAAAAAAAAAAAGGACAATCTTAAAGAATGTAGTGTTCATTATCCCTGATTCTATAAGGGCAGCTCAGAGTGGGGTTTTTTTTTTTTTTTTTCCCCTTAAGATTTTATTTATTTATTTAACAGAGAGAGACAGCAAGAGAGGGAACACAAGCAGGGGGAGTGAGAGAGAGAGAAGCAGGCTCCTTGCAGAGCAGGGCTCAAGCCTAGGACGCTGGGATCAGGACCTGAGCTGAAGGCAGACACTTAATGACTAATCCACCCAGGCGCCCCTCAGAGTGTTTAAAATGAACTTTAAAAATTTAAAATATTCATTTTCTAAAAATCAAATACATACTAAAAAGTAGATTAATGTAACATACACATGTTCACAACACCCATTAGCAATTGTTAACATTTTATCATGCTGCTTCCTATTTTTCTATTAAAAAATAGAACAGTATAGATAAAAAATACAAACTATTGCCATCCCTCTCTTCTTCCTTAGCTTTAGACACTCTAATAAATCTGCTTTATGTTTTTGTTTTTTAATACTACACTAAAAACATATCTCTGAACAACGTATCATGACTTTCTGTGTGCTTTAAAATTTCACTGCCTTGAAACGGTTTAAATTCTGAAACACAGTTTTTTTTTTTTACTTAACATTCTATTTTCAATATATATGTTAATATACACAGATTTAGTTAATTAAGCTTAAGCACAGTTGAATATTTTACTTTGCAAATATATGAGAATTCACTCATCCATTTCCTAAAAATGGCAGTTCTTTTCCAATTTTCACCATTATAAATAATGTTACAGTACATAACCTTGTATATACTCTCACACGTGCGCAGTTTTTCAAGAAACCAGCATAACCTGACTAGCCCATTTTCCCCATATCCTAATCAGCAATTGGTTTTTATCAAACTCTTTGATCTTGCCATTCTGAAGTGCAAAATACTATCTCATTTTGTTGTTAATTTGTTTCCCTCACTAGTATGAATCATATTAATTCCTAATAATGAGTATGAACTTTTTTTGTATATGTTTTTGGACATTTATTAAACTTTGCATTTTTCCACTGATCTGTTTTTTTCTCATTGATTTGAAAAAGCTTCTATATACAAGGATAATAATTGTTTATGACAAATATATGTCATAATATATATTATTATATATCTCATTATATATTTTTTTTCTAAAACTATTTTCTGAAGATGTGAATTGTCCTTTACCTTACTTTAAAGTTTTTCAGAGATTTTTCACTGAGATGAAATAAGTCATTTTCTTTTAGAGTTGTATTTCTTGGTGATACTTAAGAAATTTTTTCTTATACTAAGGTTACAAAGACATCTGAAAATCTATCCTAATAGATTTAATTTGACTTATACATAGAGACCTTTAATATGCCTGGGCTTCATTTTTTATATGATGAGATCATCATATTTAATTTTTACATGGGAAGCCAATCGTCCTTGCACATTTACTGAAATGTCCACTCTATCCTCATTGATTTATGTGGCAATCTCCACTATGTCCTAAGACCCAGTACACAATTAGGTCTCACTCTTAGGTCTTTTCTATTCGATTGACTTATTTGCGTACATCTATGAAAATGCTACAGTATTAATTAAATTTTTTAAAGATTTTATTTATTTCTTTGTTTATTTATTTATCAGAGAGAGAGAGAGAGAGCACAAGCAGGAGGAATGGCAGACGGGGCAGAGGGAGAAGCAGGCTACCTGCTGAGCAAGGAGACTGATGCGGGACTCGATCCAAGGATCCTGGGATCATGACCTGAGCCAAAGGCAAATGCTTAACCAACTGAGCCACCCAGGCATACCATAATTAACTTATTTTTAAAGCACGTTGATATTTAGGAGGGCAAATTTTCTCTCCCTATTTGTTCAAAATTCTTTGTTAATCTCAAAACTTTATTTTCTCTCCTCTCCACTTCTCTCATCTCCTCTCCTTTCTTTCCTTCTTTCTTTCATTTGAGAGAGGGAGAGCCTTAGCTGAGGGGCAGAGGGAGAGGGAGAAGCAGACTCCCCACTGAGTAGGGAGCACAACACAGGGCTGGATCCCAGAACATGGAGATCATGACCTGAGCCGACCGCAGATGCTTAAAAGACTGAACAACCGTGGCATCCCCAAACCTTTATTTTCAATACAAAAATCTGTTGATATGCATTAAATGTATAGGTTAATCAGGAAAACTGACATCTTTAGACATTGCATCTTCCCACTCACTGAGACATATCTCTCCATTAATTCAGATCTTTTATTTCCCCCAATGAATAGTATTTTCTGTGTAAAGATCACACATGTCTTTAGATTTACTTCTAGGAATCCATTTGAATGTAATTTCTGTTTCTCCTTGGTTCTGTCTGGTGAATAGTATACCAAAATTTCTGTGGACTGCTCTGTAGTGAATCTACAAAACTGTCTTACTGGTTCTAATAGTTCATCTCTGAATTCTCTTGGATATTCTACATAGGTAATCTTATCCTCTAAAACTAAAGACTATTAAAAAAATAAATAAAGACTACTTATTCTCATCCTTTTCAAATTATATGTCTGTATTTCTTCTTGCATTGGCTATGGTATCCAAAATAAAGCTAAACAGTAACAGTGATAGAATTTTTATCTTTTTCTGCTTCTAAGATTTCACCAATAAGTCTGATATTTAGTATGAGTTTTTCATGTATCCATAAAAGCCTAATAAACATGTTGTTTTTTATTTGAATAAATGTTATTTTTTTATTTTTTAAATTTTTTATTTTTTATAAACATGTATTTTTATCCCCAGGGGTACAGGTCTGTGAATCACCAGGTTTACACACTTCACAGCACTCACCAAAGCACATACCCTCCCCAATGTCCATAATCCCACCCCCTTCTCCCAAACCCCCTCCCCCCAGCAACCCTCAGTTTGTTTTGTGAGATTAAGAGTCACTTATGGTTTGTCTCCCTCCCAACCCCATCTTGTTTCATTGATTCTTCTCCTACTCACTTAAGCCCCCATGTTGCATCACCACTTCCTCATATCAGGGAGATCATATGATAGTTGTCTTTCTCTGCTTGACTTATTTCGCTAAGCATGATACGCTCTAGTTCCATCCATGTTGTCACAAATGGCAAGATTTCATTTCTTTTGATGGCTGCATAGTATTCCATTGTATATATATATACCACATCTTCTTGATCCATTCATCTGTTGATGGACATCTAGGTTCTTTCCATAGTATGGCTATTGTGGACATTGCTGCTATAAACATTCGGGTGCACGTACCCCTTTGGATCACTACGTTTGTATCTTTAGGGTAAATGCCCAATAGTGCAATTGCTGGGTCATAGGGCAGTTCTATTTTCAACATTTTGAGGAACCTCCATGTTATTTTTTTCTATTAAAATTATTATATGATTTCTCTCCTTCAAACTAGTAATATGATAAATAATATGAAATAGATTTGTTGATATTAAATAAAGCATGTCAGTGCTCCTAAGATAAATTCTCCTTGATTATGATGAAAGAGTGGTTTTTTAAAAATGCATCTGCTGAATTTTATTTGCTAGCATTTTATTTAGGATTTTAAAAATTAGTATTAATGAGGGAAATGGAACTCCAATATCGTTTTTCTTGTTTTTGTATTCTGCAAGTCTGCCTTTATGAAACTCATGCTAGCTTCATAATATAAACGCCTTGTGCAATGTGCAAGCTTTCCCATACACCAACCCATTAAATCTCTTTTCCAAGAGTTATATGGTTACTATATGGCAAAAACTGAAACTCAAATCTCCTAACTCCAAGCCTCTTTTTACTGGTCCAGGAAGTAAGCACTGCATTTGAAAAATGTCCACAAGGCACTGGAAGAAAATAATTAATTAATTTTACTAGGACCAAAAGATCACTATTATGCACCTCCCTCCTTACAAAAGTAAAGGTTATCATGGAAGATGAACAAGAACAACTATTATTACTATTAATATTTCTTACTGATCATCTCTGTTCAGGTAAATGTGTGATTGGAAAGAAGGTAGCTGGGATACATTGATGTCTACCTCGAATTAGATGACCTCCGAGATCATTTCCAGTACTGAGAGTGTAGGATGTAAATCCACTAAACCATTGCCCACGCTCTAAATTTACAGTTGTCCCAGCCATATTTCATTTGCTAACTCTGTCTTCTAATTTTTGCACCTTCCTCTCTGTAATAAATGGATGTGACTATTCAGAGCTCTAGCCCAATACTTAGATTATTGTGAAAAGCAAATAACCACCAGAATTGGACCGACTGTAACTCCCAAGACAAAAACCTTTCAAAGTTAGTGACTCTAAACCTTTTCTTGGGTAATGGCATAAAAACAACTGTTATGGAGCTACTCACAACAGAAAGGATTTTGCATAAGATTTAGGGCATATTGAAGACAATCTGAAGACAATCTGAAGACAATCTATAAATTGGTAAGATTACCAAGTAAAGAACTCCTATTTGGGAGGAATAGGCAGGCTGAAATGGTGAACAGGAAATATACAGAAAGCACTTTTTTCTTTTTTCCTTTAAAACAAAGTACTCTAAAAAAGTAGACCTGTGTGACAGTTACATCTACTTCTTCCCTTTTCTCACAGACAGCAACCTGCTAGCCAAGGAAAGATGAATTACTTCCCTTCACAGTTCTTCAGTCTTATCCAAAGATAACAACTGAGTAATGCAAACCCATTTCCATTCTTATCAGAAACTGAACAAAATTACTTTCACATGCTATAATGGTATCAACTTAATTTTTTCCTATATAAATATATCAATGATGTATCCAAGGTAACTTGGGAAACAAGTGTTTGTGTATCATATAGAAAATTTTTAAAGGTTTTAGAGTGTAGATACATAAGACAATTGTTTGTTTTCAGGTAGGACCTACCATAGCATCATATATAAATACATTATTAGCGATAAATAGTCTACAAGATGATAATGGCTATAAATTATTACATAAATGTGTTATTTATACAAAATGCAATGCAGGAATACTTTTTTGGATGGTTGAGGATGGGGTTTAGACTATGGGGTTTTTTTCCATAAAATGGGGATTGACCATATTTTTGCAATAGAAAATACTAAAATGTCAATAAAGTAAAACAAACATTGAAAAATATTTTGTATTACCTTATGAACTAGTTTCTAGTTTTCAATAAAATGCGTACTTCTGAGAAAAAAAGTGTTGAGATCCAAAAACCAAATCCCTTTCCTAGTTATGGAAGAAAAATACTGAATTTACTTTGAAGTGATTTGATTCTTGAAGATTAATACAGGGGGGAAATAGTTAAATTCTTTTCAAAGAATTGAAATAAAGCATTATAAACTTACTGAATACTCTAAACATAAAATATAAAGTCTAATCTTTAAATTACTTTACTTTTTCCTCAAATTGTTTTATAAACATTAAAGAACTCGTACACACCACCCACTATGACTATTTACCCTATCTAATTTGAAAATATTTTAAATTTAGTGAAGACTACTACCTCATAAATTACTTTTATCCAGTGGATAGAGTTAATGGAAAGACAACTGAAAAACCTGTCATCATGATACAAATGTATAGGGTTTATATTCTTCTAAAATCCTGGTAACCTGTACACAAAAGAAATCGAATCTATTTTAAAGATAAATAGTTGAGGTTTTCTCATATTCTTAAATAAAATCACATCGACATCTTTTTACTTCAACTGAAATATTTCTGGTTTTACAATCAATAGTAGAGTGTCATTATAGTAAACACTTCAGGATGCTCTGAAATAAACAAATGAAAGTATAGGCAGAGGGGAACTCAGATATTCCGCATAAAATCAACAAGCAAATCTTTGTTTAAGTCATTGCTTTCTCAGTGTACTCTTACTAAAAACAAGGAAAAGGACAGCCACAATCAAAATAAAACAGCCATTGCATGGGTAAGCCCTGACCCTGGCCCTTTCCCATTAAAGGTAGAGGAAGTGGAACTGACACCGAAAGAGAACACTGTTACGAAAACAAGAATTAGAAGAAATGAGCCTGCATAGTAAGATAGGAATAGACTGAGGAAGCACATGACAGTCATTCAAAAACAATTTATAAAAAGTAAGGATAAGACCTAAGTAGAACGACCACAGAATTCTAATAACTTCTTCTTAGAATTGAAGGTTGACCAGTAAGGTCTCTATGATCTGTAGGAAAGTGGGGTAATGAGTTCCTATTTGTTTTAAATAATGATGAAAGCAAACAAATTGAGGAAAGACTAAGAAGGGAAAAGTGCAAAAAATTAGCAGAGGACAACTCAATTTCCTTGATAAATTGATTCTAACAATCAGTAAAATAACAACTATGGACACCTGTTCAAGAGACATTTTCATATTCTTTGATGGGTCACTTTTTACATGGTGTCTACAGAACCAAACAATTAAGACCAACCAACCAAACACACAAACAAATCCATCCAAGACAGGTAAAATGTGAGAAGGAATCAAGTTGCACAGAGGTTAATACTGCTTGAAACATAAAGGCTGTAGCTGATGCATGGAGTTGTACATATTGGGGCTTCTGAATAAAAGGCTGCAAGGACAGGCATGACGTTTCATTGTGCCAAAGGCAATGCTCTCCCAAACCTTGTGAGAGCAACCCTGAAAAGTGGTAGGACAGGAGACAGAACCATCTCCTCCAATGTTGGCGCACTTGTTCAAACCACTGTCATCCCTGCTCTGGACTACTGCATTTGCCTCCCATCCACCTCCCTACTGCTCTTCTTGCCATCCTACCCCTCAAACACAACTCGTTCTCCACATAGAAGCCAGAATGTTTTAAAACATTAATTGTCATTTTGCAGTTCTACCAAATAGTCCAGTGACTTACCAACATACTTGGAATAACACACTAATTCCAGAGCAGGGCAATAGAACTCTACGTGATCTAGTCGGCATCCACCTCTGTGAGCCATTTCTAACCAGGCTCCCCTTGGCTCCCTGTTCTTGAAAGAGGAGGATGCTGGGACCATCTGTCCATGGCGCTCAGCTCTAGGCTGAGGTCTTTGTGCTGCCGACACTGCTCATCATTTCAGCTCTCATTTCTCCACCTTCTTTGCCATACTATCCATCGGAGCTTCTCTCTCTAGCTGTGGTGCCTTGCGCGCCCTCTTTATTTCTGTAGGCTTCTTCTGAGTGTATAGGTGTGCTTGCTCACTCCACCTTACTTGGAGAGATGCCCTACCCCTAACCTCCTTCTCCTTTCCCCATGCCTCAGAAACTATTTTTTAAACAATGGCCAAGTTCAAGCTTTTTGTACTCCCATAAGCACAGCTTTCTCCTCCTATAACCACTTAAGTCAACAATCAGCATCACACGATTTAGTCATAAACATTCCTTGATCTTTGCCTAGAGAGCTTATTTTTCACCTATTAAATTTCTAAACTTGCCACAAAGAACAGATCACAGACTACTTACGGGGATACACTGTCACTTCGCATAGTGATTAGCATAGCACTAAGCAAATATTCTATAAATACTTTTCATAGAGTAAGAGTACTCCAGCTTCCTCCTCCCCTTTGATTCCCTTAAACCCAACTGAATACTAGAGAACAGATCTTTATAGCTTGAGCACAGTGAAAGTCTTGGCCAGTGGAAGAGACTTCTCAATGTAAACTGATTATCTACTAGAACATGTGCTTTAATTTGTTTTTCCAGAGGTGGTAATGACATAAATAGTAATTCTTCCACCTTGCTTCCACCAGTCTTATGTTCAGAAGCAGTCAATTCATGACACGACTGTGCAAAGCTAACGTAGTTTATGGCACAGATCAGCACAGCATTAGGCAGCCTGTGAGTAGGCTGTCTGCTTGGTCTTGGCCTCATTAGCACCCTGAGCAAACCAACAGGGCTCTGTCCAATCCATTTAGATTATAACAAGCCAAAAGGGTATTTGAACAACATAATCCAAAAGTTCCAAATGAATTTTTTTATTATCTTCATTCTGTTTATTTTTTTTTAGTTAATGATATACAACATCTTATATCAACAATATAAAATATTAATAATTGTGAAAGGAATATGTTAGGACTAGATTCCCTTCTTTTAAAAATCTTCATTCAGCATTTGGTGATATTGTTGCTCTAAGGTCTGTGTTCAATTTGTTTTGATACATTGTCTTAAAGACTGTCAGAACTGAGAAAACATCTCCACACCAGTATAGAGATGCAAAAAAGTGCAGCTGCCCATACTTAATAAAGCATTATACTAAGTTTTGTGTCTCATCTACCAATTACACAAAAAATGGTGTTGAAATTCAGCTAATAGATTTATAGTTTCTGTAATAACAATTAACTGTTCTTACAACTAATCAGAAAATGATAGATTTCTAAACAAATGGGTTAAAATCTCTGAAACAATTCATTTGAATGATTTTTAACCAGTATAAAAAATTGTTTCCAAGTTTTTAAAGTTTGTAGATACACTTTTTAAAGAAAGAAAAACATATCTGAACAAATAATATTTTTCAAAAATCCTGAAATCTGAAAAAAACGTGGATAAACTATTATTCTTTCGTTTTCTTTCCCAGCATTCCTTCTAAGCTTTCTCTTCATCTTTTTTTTTTTTTTAACATTTTATTTACTTATTCGAGAGAGAGACACAGAGGTAGCGAGAGAGAGAGCAGGAACAGGGAGGAGGAGGAGGAGCCGTCACCCCACTAAGCAGGGAGCCCAATGCAGATCAATCCCAGCACCCTGGGATCATGACCTGAGCTGAAGGCAGACACTTAACTGACTGAGCCACCCAGGTGCCCCAAAGCTCTCCCTTCATCTTAAGGGTGAAGCCTCAATGACTCATCAGGTGGCATTAAAAACTAACAACTAAAAAGGTAAATCCAAGGGATATCTATTTTGGTTGATTCAAACTATACCTGAAACACATGAATTTACCTGTAAATGACTATACTTAGATTTTTACAAATCAAGATCAGCAAATAATCCTCTAATGATACATCAAGAAACAACCTTGAGACCTTCACACACACACATGCAATTTTACCATAAAGGACCCACACACTGGACATAGAGTATTTTTATTTTTAGAAGCCTATTCTTTTCAAAGTGCATCTTTAACAACCACAAGGAGGAAAAATGATAACATAAGAAAATAAACACTGAAGTTAAGGGTAAAACTAGTTAAAAGCAGGATTAAATGAGAACTCTTGGGATTGCACCTGTCATTTCCCACCATGGGCATCTCTGGCTGGAAAATTTTAAAAAACAAAACCAAACCTACCCTGTAAAAAACTATATGAAGAAATTCACTTTCCTTGCCAAGGTCAGATGTTTACATAAAAGAGGTGTACTAAGATCAGGCCATATCAAAATCACTTCTGATTTAATCCTATAGTTCAACTTAGGCATGAACTAATTAACCAAACAGGGAACATCCGAAGAAAATAATGCTATTGTCAAAGGAAACAAAATGCTGGTGAAATATTATGAGCAAGTGTTTTATTTTACCTGCTGTTTTAAATTGTTAAGCAACCAGAGGAAAAGGCTGCAGTGATTTAACTTGCCACATACAACTCAGAGCTAATGAGCTTCAGGAACACTGAGTATGGTCCATAATCATGTGAGGAAATAAGGCAAGAATCAACACCACAAAAAGGGAAGTAATTTGCTACGGAGCCTATAATTAGCCTCTGAATCTTACAGTAGAGAATATTATTGAGGCAAATAGCTTAGGAAGATTTAAAAAGGGATTAGTCATTCACATGAATGAATAAACCCAGAATTTAGTTACCTGAGCTGGGGGAGAGGAGGAGGGAGGCCCATCACAAAAGCTATCTAACCCCTCTGTTTCAGGGTATGCAGATCCTCAATCCAGAAGAGATTTCTGAGAAAATATATATGCTACTGGAAATTTAGAAATCATTAACCAAATAATAAAACTACTTAATCAAACAATAAATATCACAAACAATAAATATCCAACAGCGGGACAATTTAACAAAGATTAATTAGGGGGCCATCCAGGTGGCTCAGCTGGTTAAGCGTCTGCCTTCAGCTCAGGTCATGATACTGGGGTCCTGAAATAGAGCCCCACCGTCAGCTCAGCGGGGAGGCTACTTCTCCCTCTTCCTCTGCCTCTCCCCCTCCTTGTGCTCTCTCTCTGTGTCAAATACATAAATAAATTCTTTAAAAAAAAAAAAAAGATGAACTAGGGTGGTCAATTCTAAAGTGTCATTAGAAATAATATTTATTTGGATAGGAAGAGCCTGATTACAAAAAAATATGTTACATCAATTGTTTTTACACTTAACCTTTTCAAATACTAATTTAACCAGTGCTGAAGCTAAAATTTTTATATAACGGACGGGAAGTTATATTATACAGAATAATTTTAACTGGGGTATTAATAATCAGAATAACTAGAAGCTGATCCTACCATGAGATAGTTCCGTTACAATGGAATTATCTAAAATATTTAATTTTATTATTTTTTTAAAAAATATTTTATTTATTTAGTTGACAGACAGAGATCACAAGTAGGCAGAGAGGCAGGCAGTGGAAGGAGGGGGGGAGCAGGCTCCCCTCTGAGCAGACAGCTTGATCTGAGGACCCTGGGATCATGACCTGAGCCAAAGGCAGAGGCTTTAACCCACTGAGCCATCCAGGCACCCCTAAAATATTTAATTTTAAAGGAGACTGGCTTCTACACAAGTTTTGCTTAAAACTACATAAAGCTTTATTAATCAATTATTCAAGAATAAAGCATGAAGACACAACACCAAGACATATTAATCAAATTAATGACATGAGTTGGAAATATTTAATGAAATGAATGATAAGACATTATATTTTTAAAAGAATAAAATTCAGGTTTAAAAGATTTACTACCTAAATTAACAACATGTTTGATTTTTGTCTGAAGCAGTGTGATGGTTTAAAAATGTGGCCCCAAATTCTTTGACACTTGCACAAAAAAAGCTTGGGTCTAAATTCTTTCCCCTTGAATCAAGGCAGGCCTGTGACTGCTTTGCCAAGTGACACTGAGTGACGTCCAGAGTTAGCACAGGAAAGATCATGCAGCTTACACCTGGCTGCCTTGAGACGCTGGCTCCAGGGGATGCCAGCCTCCGTGTCAGCAGCCTGCTGCCCGAGTCGAGCACGCTAGCAAGGTGGTGTGTAGCCGCTCTTGTTGACAGCCCCAGCTGAGCTCTCTGACTACGGCCAGGTTCAGAGCCAGCCACGTGAGTGAGCTGACATCTGACCACATGAGAAACCCCAAGTGTGAACTGACCAGCTGAGCCCTTCCCAAATTTCTCATGATATGTCATGGTCAAAATAAAATGGTTGTCTTCAGTCCCTAGATTCTGGAGAAATCTGTTACACAGGGGACCCAGGAACCGGAATAGGTTTTATAATTCAGGAAGTGCCTCTCTGCTAGATGGGTTGCCAGGATAGACTCAGGCCACAGCATTCCATTACACTCCAAGTTTAAATACACCATGGAACAAGATACCAAGGGTATCTTGGATATCAAGGGTTCAAGTATGTACCCTATTTTTCCACCAACCTACACATACTATAATTTACTTCCAATCATCCACTCAGCTGTTTAGCAAATATTTATTGAGCACCTACTCTCTCCTGGGCTATGTGCTAAGTGCTAGTTGTAAACACAGCTTAAAGAATAGGGGCGTTGGGGGCCGAAAATTACCAAACATCAAATCATCACTTACTACACATGCAATTACAAAAGGATTTTTTTTATAAAAATACAATGGCAGCAGAGAGAAAAGGACTCTAAAAACATTAAGGGCAAACTGATTCAGTCTGAAGACTTAAGGAAGGCTGAGCTCTGAAGGACAAGGAAAAACTAACTCACTCACCGAGGGAAAGGGAGAAGAGAGCCGGAAGGGAGAAGGCACTAGGGAGCAGAGCAGAGCCCAAACCTCCGCAGCAGTGTTATGAACTGGGATCTTTACAGAGAAGATGTAAAGATCCAGTGGGAAGGAAGGGCTTCCGGGTTTTATCCAAGAGAATGAAACATTGAGACTCTCATTTTAAAATGTCATTTTAGCTATCCATTGCAATATTTCATATATTGACAACACCAGCCTCCAGTGTATTAATTATTTATGGAGTAAATAAGTAAGTCCGCACCACAGATCTTCATTTCATGCCTCCATCATGCCAAGAGCTAAGAAACTAATCAGCAAAAAGACTGTCTCTGCATACACCAAGCTTTACAGCCTAATGGAACACAGAGCAGGAAATGGGCAATTTAAATACAGTGAAATAAGAATCTTACCATAGTACAGAAGGTTGTGAAATACTGAAAGAGTGCTTAATCCAGATATAAGGAGTCTGGAAGAATTCCCAAAGGAAGAGATGTCTAAGCTGAGACTAGAAGAATCAATAAGTGTGAATGAATTGGGGGAATAAGGAGAAAAAGCAGATCCCCCTAAGACAGAATCTCATGTCAGTAAAGGTAAAGTTCATGATTAAGAGAATCACAGAGAGTTTAAGGAACAAAAAGTTTTACATGGGTGTAGGCTTAGGGGGCAGGGGTAAGCAAGAGTTTGCTCACTCAGGCACCTGGAAACTCTGTCTAGATTTTATTCCAAAAGCAAGAGGCAGACAGTGAAAGACTAACAAGAGGAATGTCAAGACCAATAGAGCATCTAATAAACTCTTTGCCTATACAGTGGGGAACGGGTCGGAAACAGTCAAGATTGAAGCACTGGAACCAAGCGAGAAGCTGCTTCTGGAATCCAGATCAGAAGAGGTGGAGGCCTCATCAGGAAAATATCAGGAGAAATGGGAATAAGTAGGAAAAAGGATAAAATTATTGTTAGAATGTAAAATTGTGAGGACTTGATGATTAATTAAGTGTGAGAGGTACAAGAGAGGAAGAACTCAAGGATGACTGCCAAGTTTCTGACCCGGGTACAACTGATGGCAAAGAGGAATCCCAAAGGAGGAGCATGGCTTCGGGGGTGCAGGAAGGAAGATGAGAAAAGGGAGATGTAGTTTTGAGAAGTTTAAGGTGGCTGTGGGTGGGACATGCAAGTGGAACCATGCAGGAGAGAAGTGGCGATATGATGCTAATGCTGAGACAGTGATCCGGGCTAGCAAGAAAGATTTGAAAGTCAAGAGCACAGAGGTGTTAACTGAAGAGTGGATGAGAAAGGGTAGGATAGGACAAGGCAGACACCAGTGTTAGAAGATGGTAATACAAGAGAAAGCGCAAATGGAAACAAAAGGAATGACCAGGGTGTTAGGAAGAAAACAGGTGAGTATGTTGCCATTAAAACTTGACAGTAAGGGGCACCTGGGTGGTTCAGTGGGTTAAGTCTCTGCCTTCGGCTCAGGTCATGATCTCCGGGTCCTGGGATGGAGTCCCACATGGGGTTCCCTGCTGAGGAGGGAGCCTGCTTCCCTCTCTCCCTCTGCTGCTTCTCCTGCTTGTGCTCTCTCTCCCTCTCTGTCAAATCAATAAATTCTTAAAACAAACAAACAACTTGACATTAAGTCAAATTATAGCTTTACTTAACTCAATTTCTCTTGATTTTCTTACACGAATATGAGGC
This sequence comes from Mustela nigripes, assembly GCF_022355385.1. Lineage (NCBI taxonomy): Eukaryota > Metazoa > Chordata > Mammalia > Carnivora > Mustelidae > Mustela > Mustela nigripes. The sequence goes on along the minus strand of NC_081561.1, from coordinate 74,577,852 downwards.
TGGATTTGGTAGCAATCCACCTCTGGACCTGGGCAAGAGTCCTCTACTTCCTCAAAACAAGTAATTAAGTTTCTTCTCCTTTTTGGACTAGAAGTCTTGTGATTTTACACAATACAGATATAAATATAAAGGAAAAATAAAATAAATTTATTTAGGTTACAAATAAAATAAATGTAAACAATGTAAAAAAGTTGTGGGTGTCAGAGCCAAATGGACCTGAATTTAAATCCCACTTCCACCACTTCTCAGATATGTGATTTAAGTTATTCAATCTCTCCAACCTTGAGTTTGACTGTATAGCATTCCACTATCTGCACCATAGAAATGGAGCTATTCCTATTTTCTCAAACCCACTCTAATCAGAAAGCCAACCCCACTAGGACCAACGAAAACAGTACTGTTCATGGTGGCAAATAACCTCCTTGTTGGGGAAATCGATGGTCAATTTCAACCCTCATCCTGCTGAAATCACCAGAAGCCTTAGACAAAGATGATTACTCCTTCCTTTTTTTTTTATATAATTTTTTATTTTTTATAAACATATATTTTTATCCCCAGGGGTACAGGTCTGTGAATTGCCAGGTTTACTCCTTCCTTTTTAAAACACCATATTGGTTTGCTTCTGGGTAACCATTCTACCTTGGTTCTCTTCTTGCCTAACTGGCCCACTTCCTTTTAGACTCCTTCCTGGTTCCTTCACATGTCCGGGGTTCCATATTAGTCTTGTACCCAGACTCAGCCCTCCTTCTCTAGCTACTATCATTCCCCAGGTGAACTCATCTAGTCTCATGGCTTTAAATACCATCTACACGCCCCAAGTGTTCAACTGTGTATCTTTTGTTCAGATCTCTCTTCTGAATACCAGACGCCAAATACCTACTCAACACCCTTACATGAATGTCTAAACAGCTTTTCAAACTTCGCACGAACTCCTGATTCTCCCTAAATCTAGTCCTCCTACCGTATTCCTCATCATATTAAATGGCAACCCCATTCTTCTATTTGCTTTCGCTCAAAACCTGAGTCATCTTTGGCTCCTTTTCTCTTATCCCACACTCAATCATCAGCAAATTCTGTCAGCTCTATTTTCACAGTATATTCAAACTTCAACCAGCTCAAGTCATATTCACCTCTATCACCCTACTCTGAATGTTGTATTACTGCCATAGTATTCTGCCTTTTTAACTTCCATTCTTGACTCCTATAATATATTCCCTACAAGAGTCATAGTAAATCTCTTTTAAAGGTTGAATTATAACTCGTTAGCTCAAAAATCTTCTTACAGTGCCTTATCTCACTCAAAGGAAATGCAAATTCTCTATGGTCCTAAAGCCTTCTCTGACCAGCTTTCCCACTTCTGCTGTTTTCTTCTTATCACTCCCCATCTCATTCCCTATGCTTCAGCCACATGGATCCCTTTCCCATTCTTGGACCACCCCCAAGCATGTGCTGGTCTCTGGAACTTTATACTGGTTCCTCAAATATCCTCATGATTTGTTCCCTTTCTGCCATCATAAAGATCTCTACTCAAAGGTCACCTTGTAAAACCCTCCCTGACAACTAACCCCCGCATTGTAAATATATGAAGAACAACATTCTCCCCACTATTTATTTTCACCCTCCTATTGTCTCTTTCTCCATAGTCCTTAACTCTTAATATACTAAGTCATTTATTTCTTTTATTCTCTATCTCCCCCTAGTATATAAAGTCCATGAAGCCAGGGACTTTCTGTTTTAGTTCTGTGAATCCCCAAAACCTACAACAGTGCTTGGTATATAGTATTTAATATATAAGTGAATTAAAATTAAATAATAAAATATGTATAAAGTGTTTAAAATATAGATGTTCAATAAATGGTTGTTCTTGTTATTTGTGGAAACTTAAAAACGCCAAGGGTGATTATCCCAAAATTGACGAGGCAAATAAAGTGGAAAGAGAATTATTTTCCTGTAGACACTGAATTTTTATTTTAAAAATTGATTGAATAATTTAATAAATAATTTTATTAAATTAAATAATTTTATTAAATTAAAATCAATAATTATAATAAATAAATAAAATTTAATAATTTGATTTAGGAACGTTCATTTAGTTTATCATATGAAAATCATCTGACAAAGTGAATTTGAAAAAATTAAATGAACTTTAAAAATATTATAAACTTGAAGATTTGCCATAATGTCATGAATGTTCCAAAACAAACTTAGGAAAATTATGTTTTCTTTAAAGTAAAGGTAACATATTTTGGAAGGAGCAAGTTATTTAACAATATTCTATTTCCAACACTTAGAAATAAATAATGGGTGAAATATGTATATTAAGGAATATGTATATTAAGAAATAAATAATGGGTGAATTTAATACTCTGGATTAAACATAATAGGAGGAATTATAATGTGTTTACTGTATGGTAAGCTGGTATTCCCAAATTGGTTTAATAAAATCCTCCCCAAAAAGTAAGAAGAGAAAAAGGGACCCACAGTTGTCGGGCAACTTAAAGCTTACCACCAAATAAAGCTGAGAAAAAACACTGAGCATTATTTAAAAGGCTTTAAGATGGCTCCTTAAGGGAATTTAATGCATTTATAGAGTATCTCATGGTTCTTGGCCTACTGGTACCCAGGAGATGTTTGTTATATGCATAAAGGGTACACTAATACATGAATACATTAATTATAAGAAATTACCACTCAGGTGTCTGTCGGCAGTGCCCACGACAGACTTATAATAAGAAGCTGGGAGCTTAAGTCCTAATGCTCTTCTTTTTCTCTCTCTCACATCAAGAGTAAAGAAGAGCCTTCCTATAAATGCTGAGCTCTTCTCTAGAAAGGAAAAGAAAATAGCCCCACTCTAAAGGTTTCAGCTGACGCCTTGGGTAAGTAGTACTATGTGTCATGTCATTTGAGATCTCGGGCCGTGGAGTACAATGGCGCGATCCTCACAGCCCCGTCTGCAAACAGCTGGAAGAAGCGGGAAGGGAAAAAGCCAGGCGGCCCACGGACCAGGTCCCACTGGCGTGCAGCACAGCCCTTAATAGGAGATTCCTCTGCAGAAAGCAGATGCCAGTTAAAGTCAGATTTTGAGAGGTAAGAGAAAAAAAGAGACTATTAAAGAGAAATGAAGACGTTATGAGAGACATTATTAAAGAGACAGAAGAGAGAAATGAGGGCTTGAGTCAGAGACGTGTGAAAGCGAATGTTACCGCACCCTTCAAATCTACCTGTGAGCACACACAAGCAAATTCTGCGCACAAAAGCCTAGGCTGACACAGGCCCTAACCCTCATTTTTCAAATGTGTAACATTTAACAGATTTCAGTCTCATTATTCTTCCCATGTTCAGGACTATCAAAATCACACTTGGTGTGACAGGATCTGTAAATTCACCTTTGTGAAGGTTGCTGCGTTCTAACACATCTTGAGCACGTTACTTTCTAAAAATATACAGGCTGATTTAAGATTTAAAGGGAAAAAAGTAGGTTACACTTGTACCCGTAAAGGTCTGCATGACTCAGAGTTTAATAATAGGATACATAAGATGTCACCCTTAGGTCACTGATTCTAGGGTGACTATAGTAGACTGCCATTTTAAGACATCACCATCTAGCAGCTGTTTTGTTCACAATCTGTAGAAGAAATGTGTTGCTTGTCTCTATTAATACTCATCTGACAGGTGTATACATTCCAACTCAAATACATCTGCCAATTGGGAGCCCTTTGAAGCTGAGTGATGAAAGCCACGACAGCTGGTACCTTGAGACAGTCCTTAGGATGCCCAATTCTCTCCTTTATCTAAAGAGCTAAATATTAATACTTCATATTATAGCAGATTTTCCTGTCTATAACCCAAATCACAAGGCAAAGATATCAATGGAGGATTTTTGAAAAAGCACAATATCATTCTCTGAGACAAAGAAGGCAACAATCTTTCCTCTTAAGAAGATGATGCAGAGGCCAAACCAGCTGAGAAGTCAACATTTACAAGAGCTCAGTGACCTGCAGGAGACTGCAGACGTCCCTGGGACTCTGTGCTCTCGCCAGAGGTCACAGGGAAATACTTCTAAAAGGTATATATTGACAATATATACAGGCAATATAAACTAATGTAGCTTCCACTAGGTCATGGTGCTCTCGAGCTTCTGAGTCAACACCTATGTCGTGCCAAAGATGATAATTTAGCCATTTAGCCCTTCACCATGGCAAGTGAAAAGTGGATGGTGTATTACTGCACGGTAAAGTCATTCCACTAAGGGGGTTTCCTGCAGCCCCTCATGGTGGTGGTGGGAGAAGAATTATGTTTTGAAAAATAAGGCTATTATTTCTAAATCACAGTATGTAAGCTTAATCTACTTTTTCAGTACTGAAATAGTGCCCACATATACTCATCGGCCCTTGTTACATATTGAGCCCATGGTGGCTCAAGGAAATAAGACATCATCTGAAAATCCGTGTTCTTACCTTCCAAGCTTGTACCTTCCTGCAAAGAACCCAGCATCTCCTTTTAGAAGAACGTTAATTTAACCAGGCCATATCCCAACTCACATTTAGTATGAATTTTTAATGTTTATATAAAATGCCTAATAGAGGCTCTCCTTCATTTTCTTTAATGATGTTAAACAATGTGATATTTGACACAAATTCAAAAAATGGTGGAAAATGTCACTAATAACTTTTTCTTTCAAATACGTCATTTTATCTTAAAAGGTCTTAAGAGCAGTGCAAGTTCAGGCTTCATAGATTTTAGTCTGTCAAACCCAAGAAAGCTTATAAAATGAGAAAGAAAGCACTCACTGTGCCCTTTTGAACTGACTCAGGAAGGCAACAAAACAACTCTGTAGTTTGATTTTGTTTTGATTTAGAGCTGGTATGTCATTGGAGATCATGGTCTGCGACTCTATTTCACTGATGAGGAAATTAAGGCAGAAGAGAGGTTAAGTGACATGGAAACACACACCTTTTGAATTAACGTAGACCAGAAATATTACAACCACAGGCCTACATTATTCAACTAACTGAAAAAAAAAAAAAAAGCCATTTTCATTTAAACTAAAAGTTTGTCTAAAAAAAATCTTTAATTCTAAGTTTAATAGCAAACTTAGCTGACCTATTCTTTCTGTCCGCTGTAAGACTTTGTCTTTTGTCTTAAACCTAAGAAGCTCAGAGTAGAATTTAGTGCCCAAGCAGAATACCACTTTCTGGCCATGGTTACCTTACTTGGGATAATCGCATCCTCTCTGTCCCTCAGGTCTTCCTAAATTCAATAACTATTAATTGAGCATCTATGCTCTATGTTCTATGTTCTATGTCCAACAGCATTCTAGGTGCTAAAGATACAGCAGTGAACAAATCCTGTGAAAATTCCTCTCCGGGGAGATAAATTTTTTTAATGTATAACCAAGTATAACCAAGTGGGTTAACGCTATGAAGAAAATAAAAAGCAGAACAGGAGATCAGAGTGTGGAGTGAGGCTACACTTTAAAAGGAGTGGCCAGTGAAGGCTATTCGGATGACATTTGCATAGAGATCTGAAAGAGAGAAGGGGGAGGAGTGAGCAAGCAAAGGGAAAGGTCTCTAGGGGGATATTCCAGGCACCAGGAACAACAAATACAAGAGCCCTGAGGTAGAAGTATGCCTGGCCTGCCTGACTCATAATTTTCTTATTTATTATTTTAAATAAAGTATGTTTTTTCTTCACTGAAAGTTCTGTCCAATACTGTGGTATATTCATGCCGTCATAATTACTACAGACAAGCTTCAGATCCAGTTCTGAGGAAGTTTTTAGTGGTTCTGTATGATACGACACTGCATGCACCCTGCCACCCTTCCACTCCCCATTCCTTCTCTTCTCCTAGAGATCCAAATAATTGACTTCCTAAAACTAACTTAATCTGCTTTGGGGAAAGGGTTTACCTTAATTCAGGAAATCAAACTGCAATGCAGAATACCCCAACCCATAGGACTACCTCCCTTGAACTTCTACTAAACCCACTGAATTTGTATCTAGCCTTTAAGGATTGTGACTTGTTTACATCACATCTCATTATACACTACCTTGTATCGTTCCTGTGTACACATCTGTTCTCCCAGTCACTTCCTGGGAGCAGGGCCCATATTTTGGGAATGTATGAATCCCACCACAGGGATCTGCACACGGATGGCACCAACATCTGTTTGCCGGTGATGTCATAGAAACTACCACAATGAGAGCAGACATTCCTCCAGTTTTAAGTATCTGTTTGTGGATAAACCATAAAAGAGACATCAGTCTCTTACAGGCGTTTGGATAATCTCAACCATCTTGGCCAAGTTAGTGTTTGTGTAACATTCCATTCTGTCCAAGTTGCCCTTTGCATTTCTGGTTGGGCAGAGCACACACTTTCAGTCTAGACACCAGCACGGATTACCCACCAAACACAGAAGAACTGCACCGTGTGGCATCCTGTTCCGTTCACTTGAGCCAATGTTATTAAACACTCTTAACGGGAAAGGGACTCGACAGAAAACTATCAAACCCCAACCGCACTGTCTGGCAAAACAAACACATACATAAGGAGCAACTTCTGTGAATCCAAGACACACAGGAGTATTTTTAAAGTATAGAAGCCGTGGCCTGAAGGGTGAGGTAAGACTTCACGGAAAAAAGCTGGCATCTGAACAGCCAGGGTTTTGAAAGAGGACTAGGCCTACGACAGTCAAACAGGGGATCAAAGGGCATTCCAGATTGTGCACAACACTCACAGAAACAAAACAGACTGCACACTGCTGGAAGAACTCATTCACCATCAGTGAAGGAAAGCTGCTCTGTTGCACTCTTAAGCTTTCCAAGAAAAAAAAACAAGCTTTCCAATAGGGAGCTGAAGAAGAAAGTTCCACCAGGGCTTTTTTTGTTAAACCTCTTAGCCTTGCTTTGCTTTGTTTTGCTCTGTTTTGTCCCCTCTTAAAGAAATAAAGTACTGTGCTGGCATAAAACTTCGGTGAGGAAAAGCACTTCAGCTTTACAGCAGAATAAGTAAACTGCTAAGTGGGCAAGAGCCAAGGAGTGAATAAATGAATGAATGAATAAGTGAATGAACGAAAACATAAATAAAACTTTTCTGGAATATATAAGTAGAGCAAAACTAAAAATTCAGTCCTCGGGGACCTGAAATATTAATTCCAACCCTTCTCTTCACCCACTCGATAGGTATTTACGGTATTTGGTGCCCACCATTTGTTAGTTTCTGGAAGACCAGGCCCACGAGGCACTCTCATTGCCCTCTTGCTTGAGCTCTTGCTTGCAGTTTAGTCAAAGAAAGCAGCAGAGGACAATACATTGTAGCCGGTTCCCTCCACTGAAGCCCGAAGCTCATGCAGAATTAGATTCCAGTTAAGTGAAACAGTGAGGTCAACACAAATAATATTACACCGACAAACAACTATGAGACGTGAGAAGCTGACAGTGGTCCTTGATAAGGCTGTCCCATCACCTCTTCCTGTGAGCTGGGAGCAGGCATTTGAAACGCTGAACCAGGGGGGCAGAAGAAGGGACAGAAGGGGGAAAGTTACCTGGGAGCTCAGGTAGACTTTGAGGCACTCCTCACACACGGCCTTCTTGCAGCAGGGCAAGGGCTTGATGGGTTTGTCTTCCAGGCACACCCGGCACATCAGCACCATGAGAGGCACGTAGGGATCCCCTACCCCACCCAGGTCAGAGTAGGGTGGAGCTCCCAACAGGCTGGGCACGGAGAACGGCTCGGGCGCCAGGTAGAACTCCAGCTCGATGCTGCCGCCGTCGGGGGTCAGAGGGTCTGTGGGGAGGGACAGCCGAGGGCTGGGGAAAGAGGAGGGGGTGCTGGGAGCGTTCGTCACCGGCGGAGCCCGAGGTGAAGACGCGGGCGGCGAGAGCGGCTCCGCGGAGGGGGCCTCGGGCAGGTCATTCTCCACGCAGAACACCGAGCAAAAAACTTGTCTCTTGCCGGGGACTGGGCGCCGCTGACCCAGCACGTCCAGGACCAGTCCGTCCGCGGTCCCGACGCGGGTCCTGGGCTCCCGCTCCTCGCCTGGGGGCGCGTCCCGCAGTTCATCCCCTCCCTCGTTTCGGTCCCCAGCTTCCTCCTCTTCCAGCCGCTGTTGCAAAGTCTGGGGGTTGAGGGGCCCGGTAAGTGTCAGTCCCGCGGGCTGCCCGGGCGCTCGGCTCCTCCTCCCGTCCGGGCCCCACCGGCTCTTCTCGGGCTCCGAGGCGCTCGTGTCCGCGCAGCCCGAGTCGCTTCCGCAGCCACCGCCGCTCGGCTCCGCCAAGGCGGCGTGCGGCCCGGACTCCCCGGCGCTGTCCCCCCGCGGCCTCGGGGGCTCGGGGTGGCCCGTAGCGCCACCAGCGGGGGCCCGCGCCTCTTGGGGCCCGCCGCCGCTCACCGTGCTCTGCTCCTCGCCCATCGCCGCCCGCGGCCCGCGCCGCCGCTGCCCATCCAGCCGCCGGGACCCCCACCCGGCGCCGGCGGGCAGCGGGGGCAGCGGCTCGGCTCGACTCGCGGCTCCGCTTCTGCTTCCGGGTCCCTCCTCCGGGGCTGGGACTCCCCGAGCTCCCTCCGGGGAGCCCGTGCTCCCGGGCCGCGGCAGGCGGAGAGCCCGGCCCGCTCCGCCTGCTCCTCCTCCTCGTCCTCCGGCGCGGGCGGGGACCGCCTCTGGGGCGCCGAGGGCCGCTCGCTCCGGGCGCCGGCGCGCCCGCCCCTCATGCAGGTCGGGGCGGTGCCGTGGCCCCCGCGTGCCTCCGGGCGGGGCAGAGGGTCCGGGGAAGGGAGGCGGCCGTCAGTCCCGCGCCATCGCGGGTCCCAGCTGCGGGCCGCGCGGGACGGGCGGCCGGAGGGCGCTGGTCGAAGGGTCCAGGGGCCTGTGGCGCCGCCGCGGCGCGCACCGGGAGGTGCAGCCGGAGCGCGAGCGAGCCACGGCGGCCCCTGGGGGAGAGGCCGGAGCAGGCGACCTCCCTCTGCTCCTGCTTCACCTAGAGCCCTCCTCGCTGCCCCTCACCCCACCCCCTTGGCGCACACCTCCCCACACGTACACACGCGCGCAGACACCCGCGCACTCACACGCACACCCGAGTGGGTGTGATCTAAGAGCCGAGATGCGCTCTCGCGCCCGGAGTTCACACTGGACCTCAACAAAACCCTTCAGGCTACGCACCAAGTAGAACTTCGTACAAAATCACCGTATACTCAGAGCAGAAACTAGAAAACACGGGCCACTTAAGATTGTGGCTTCTCTTGGATCCATCGAATTTTAAATTCTCCAGAGAGGGAGTTCAAAGAAATAACGCCAGGAATTGTTCGTTAAAAGTGTTGCATGTACTAACTCTGTTTTCTGCCTTTGGGGGTAGGAAGGATCTTTGGAACTCACAAATAAGCCAAACGTGCTTTTAACCTACTCCTTCAACTGGAGCGCTTTTGAAGTCTGATTTAGCTAATTTGAGATTTATCTTGTTCCCTCCTCTTAAGTGGTTCTCTTAGGAACTTTTTTTTTTTTTAACCCTTTAAATAATACAAAATAGATAACAGGAGGTAGTAAGATGGCCTGGCCTAATTAATAAACTAGATCATTGGTGGGAATCATGAGGAGTTAGTCACATTAGCATAACCGTATTTATCCTCCAAACTGTTTCCAAGACAACAATTACATTTGAGCCAGAATTTAATTATGTGTTAATCTATCTTTATTTTACAGGAAGTATTAGTCACCCAGACTGGTCTGTTTTAGTTCCCTAAAGCCAATGAAAACATTTTGGGGAAGCCAACCCTTGTTTTTGCATCTTGAAAGCGAATTCAATTTACACATTCATATAATAGGAAGGAGTTGTGAAGTGTGTAGCATTATTTTATCTTGAAGTTGTTATTGGTTTGTTCTAAAATATTTTCCAAATCAGTTACAAATGCTAGAAAGGCAGCTAACTATGCAATACTTTAAGAAAGCAGCCCAACATCCAAGCACATTTCTATCCTTTGTGTCTGACACTCAGTTGCACCCTAGAGGGATGAATCCAATCAATCAGTCGAAATGCCACCTCGTTTAACAGTCTGACCCAAGAATGAAGAATTGTTATTTGGAAGAATAAATGCTATTCAAGGGCTTTTTTTTTTTTCTTCGCTCATTTTAGCTAATTAGTTTCCTATTAATTGCTATTTTCTCCAAATGATACCTTTACTGTTTAATGTTCTAAAGACAGGGACAAGAAGCCTACATGTATTGTGCTTTTGGTGTTTGCCATCTCATAACTATTCCTCTATTATTTCAAAAGAGATATAAAAGTAATCTGTGCTTTCCAGGTGACAGCAGGCTAAAAGTAAGACTACAGTAACAATAATGAATACAAAAATGTATAAATCCACAACGTCTATAGGATCAAATGCCTTAAGGTCCTCACACAGTTTTGGGCCCCCCATCCTGATGCATGTTTGTCATAGGTGTTCAAAGCACTTGTTCTTGCAGTGCCCACCACCTTGGTCCTTATCCCCCCAAGCTTCCATTCACTGATGGTAGCTTTCCTTGCCACTGAACCAACTAGAAGTCGCTGTTAGAAATCCTGAAGACTCCCCAAAACTCTCAGCCCTTCTCCTTGCCCTGACTTCAGTCACCCTCCAGACAGACTCAGACTTGCCTAAATCCTGGGCTCAGCCTCGCTGGTGTTCAGTCTGGGACCCTGGCAGCATGAAAATGAGTTAAAATGCAAAGTTAAAATTTCGGTCAGACCATCATTTTCCCCTGAAATGAAATGCTTGAAGCACCTATAATGATTGTGATGACAGGATTCACTTTTTAAAAAGGATTGGTTGAAAATATACTTGCCACAGCATAAATTTCACTTATCTACCACAAGCTTCATATTCTCAAAACCCAGACCATCTGCTCCACATCAGGCTGTTTATAGCTGTTAGTACAACATAAGCACGATTTGCCACTACCAGTTTGAACACTCAGTATTTTCTAATCGTCAGTGAGCTAGGCACCTTCCTTAAAATCAAGACCAGCATTGGGAGACAATGTCAAGTTTGAGAATTAACATAGTTAGCTGGCTTAGATAGTTATTACTTTTCTTACTCTGGCCTTTAAACATGACTTATTTTTAGTGCCCTTAAGGATTTTTATTCAGACATTAATTTGAACATTAAAAAGCCTAGGTTTATTAACTTATTAGAAAAATGTTATGAGATATAAGAAAAGGTGAATCATTTTAATTTTACACATTCAAGGTAAAACTAATTTCTTCATGCCTGTTGTGGAGAAGAAATGCATAACATTTAAATACCTTAAAGGAATTATACAGCAAATGCCAGACTTGTTTTTCTGCCAGTCTTTCAACTATCCGAACAGGCAAAAAGAAACACAAATCATTTAATTTTAAAAGCGAATTCATTTCCTGGGGGCACTTGGGTGACACCGTCATTTAAGCATCCAACTCTTGATTTTGGCTCAGATGGTGATCTCAGGGTCCTGTGATTGAGCCCACCTCCCCGCTCGGCTCCACACTCAGCGTGGAGTCTGCTTAAGACTCTCCCTCTCCCTCTACGCCCAACACCATGCACAATCTCTCTTGAATAAATAAATAAATCTTAAGAAAAGATTCATTTCCTGAAGGCAAAGGAACAGAATGGAATTCTCTTCTAGGCCTGCTTCTGAAAGACACAGTGGAAATTTTGTCCTCCCATTCCTGTTCTCTCCCTTCTTCATCCATGGAGGAAGAGAAACTGCAACATTAAAGGAAAAGGCATCAAGAAGAAAAGAAAGGGACTCAATTTTTTCCCCTTTCTTTTTCCACCTTAATTCCCTAAATCCAAATAGTAGGCTTTTATAAGATAAAGTTAAAAATAAAATAAAACAGTGTATTCCTTCAACCTACAAAATAAAAGCCTAAATGCTTGGAATGTAGAGGAAACCAAGAATAAAGAGGACGACAAGGAGGTGAGGAAAGGAGGAAAGGGAGGAAAGAAAAAAGGAAGAAAGGAAGGGAAAAGGAAGGGAGGGCAGGCGGGAAGAAACGAGGGGAAGAACTTTAGTTATTATTACCCAAAATAACTACTTACACTACTTTACCATATTGAGATATTTTGTTCTAGTGTTAGCATCTGTGTGTGTAAAAATATATTAAATGATAAATTCTTTTTTTTCTGCCTTTTTAAACGTAGTAATATATTCTGAATATTTTCTTTCTTTTTTTTTTTTTAGGACTTTATTTATTTATTTGTCAGAGAGAGAGAGAGCGAGCACAAGCAGAGAGAATGGCAGGCAGTGGGAGAAGCAGGCTCCCTGCTGAGCAAGGATCCCTATGTGGAGCTTGATCCCAGGACCGTGGGATCATTGACCTGAGCTGAAGGCAGATGCTTAACCCACTGAGCCATCCAGGTGTCCTTGGATATTGTCCATGTAATTAACCCTCCTCCGTGGTCCCTCCCCCTGGTCACAAACTCTCTCTCTCTCTCTCTCTCTCAAATAAGTAAATAAATCTTTCAAAAATCTTTAAAAGATATACAACATTTAATATATGTTAATATTTCTTATTTATACTAACATATAACCTTTATAACATTCCTAATACACCATAACATAAAGTCCTAAAAATTAAATTGCTGCAGAAAAGAGTAGATTTTTTCGGAGGGGGCTCTTGGCGCATATTACCACAGAAACTTAGCACCAATTTATAATTCCATCAATAGTGAGGCTATGAGTGTCTATTCTCCTAACCATTCTAAGGAGATTTTTTAAAATTCAAAATGCTGTAAATAACATCTTGCTTTTTAATTAATGAGTACATTATTTTAAATAAAAAGGGGTGAGATCAAATATTAACTGTGGATTCCCCTTTGGATATTTACAATTCAGCACTACATTGATATGATTCTCTATTCCTGAAGTTATGATTCTGACAGCTTCCTTTCCTGGTCTTATTTTTGAATTTCCTCTTTGCCTCTTCCAGGGACAACAGTGGTCTAAAAATGTTCAGAGACAGACTCAGTAATAATTAATACTTCTAAATCCATAATACCAATCTCTCATTTCCAAAACACAGATTCATTTATTTGAGTGCACAAACTCATTCCCAAATGAGTACGGTGCCAAGAAAATCCCATCTCTCAACCCACACTGTGGAAACTCTTTAAATTAAGACAAAAAGAGGTCCACTAACAGTATAAACTTGACCCTTCCTGGACAGAGAACCAGTTCCCGCCACACTGAAGAAACACCAAGACCTTGCGGTTTTAAGGCAACTCAAACTTTCCACTATTATGGCTCTGGTTTACCAGAAAGATGTCAGCCCAGGCTCTGCATTTAGAAATCCCCAATCTCCTCTTCCCAAGGCACACAGTGACATGAATAGAGAGGCAGGTTCTCTCTGTCCGCCAGCTTCTCTTTCTAAAAAGGGTATCAAGTCACAGCATTCTCCTGACAGGCTTTGTTTATAGCAGAAGTCAGAAAAATTTACAGCCTGGCTCCTCCCTGGCCCCAAGACTGGAATTCTTCATTGGTTCAGTAAGCAAGAGCAAGATAAATCTCTCTCTCCCAGTACCATCGTTGCTAGGTAATTCACAGTGAAGGAAATAATTTTGTTCAAACGAAAGGATAATCAAGCATCAAAGTAACAGAGCTGAAGATGCACTTGTACAAAGCAATACTTCTAATTCTGAAGAGCAGAGATTTTCTTAGCAGGAGAAAATCTCTTCCCTGGAAGAAGTAAAGGGTAATACTGAGATTTGTTTAGACAATGGGACATGCTTACAAAACTATGTTAAGTGAATAAAGTCAAAAAAATGTAATGTGTGATATGACTACAACTATGGAGGCATGTATATCATAAAATAAGGACAAAAATAATAGTACTTATTGTATAAGGTTTTTGTTGTTATAATTCTCTTCTTCCTAAAATTTCCAAATACTGTTGCTTTTAGATTGGGCAAGAGAGAAAAAGAAGACTTTAAAAAATTTTTTTAAAGAGTGAAATAGCTTCATCCTAATGAACAGAGAAATAGGCTTGGTGTTAATAGATGTTATTTGCATGTACACTTGTGACAGGGAAGGGAAGCAAGTTTTCCTATTTGTGTCACAATTCAATTTAAGAAACACTTTCTGAACGTCTATTAGATCCTATGTCAAGCTCTGGGAAATACAGTTTAGTAATTTGTTCAATAGACAAAAAATCCTTTCCCCAAGTTGTCCTTTATTATTAACTTTAAATCATCTCTGAAACACTTTAAACTGTCCAGAGCATATCTTGCCTGTATATGGAAGCCCAGTTCCTGGCATTCGACACATATTTACTTTTCAACAAACCATTTTGAAAGGACAAAGACAATGACAAAATAGTCTTCTATAGTGACTTAAGCATTATATGGAACTATGGTTCTGAAATTATGTGCCAAGTTGCCCAGAGGCACAGCAGCAACCTCCTAGGGACACCGTGGAATTTTTAAAGTTCTTGGGGCACCTAGCTGGCTCAGTTGGTGGAGCATGTGACTATTGATCCCAGGGTCATGAGTTTGAGCGCCACATTGGGGGTAGAGATTACTTTAAAAAAATAAAGGAAAATAAAATTCTTGAGGGTATCACAGCATTGCCTCTTGAACACCATGCAAATTACTACTGTTAAGTTGTTTGGACCTAATTACTATTAGGGATTTCTTTTTGTCTAAAGAGCACCATGAAAAATAACTGAGACACACTGGTGCCAAAAATTTAAAAAGCTTGCAAGCTCAGATAGGCATGGAGCAGAAAATAACAGCATAAGCACCTTAAGCTCTTAGAAACTTAAACTTTAAATTTACAAGAGACACTTAGGTAGTAAAGGATTAACCTGGCCTAAAGAAAGGTCCTTGCCCCCAGTTCCTAGGAGTAACCTTTCCGTGCTGGCTGCAGGAAATGAGTCTCTTTGTTTACCTGGAGTCCTGAGGCCATGCCACATAGTCTATGTGAACCGTGTTATTGATGGTGGAGGTCTTGGGTCGTGTGATATCAATTGGACCTCTGGAGGGGCTGGGAACTAAGGTTAATCACATGCATGGTTAGCCATGTGTACATTGCTGACTTCCAGCAAAAACCCTGGACACCAAGACTTGGTGGGCTTTCGTGGTTGGCAGTATTCCATTTATGTTGTCACACGTGGTTGCTGGGAGAAATAAGCACTGTTCACACAGTTCCCCTGGGAGAGGACGGCTGGTGGCTTCATGCCTGGTCTCTTGTGAAGTGTGCCTTGTATAGGTTTTCCTGTTGCCAATTGTAGTCTGTGTCCTCTCGCTCTAATAAACCTTTACTGTGAATAGACATGTTTGCTGTGTATTGAAAGTCCTTCTAGAGAGTCAGTAAAACTGAAGGTGATCTTGGGAACTTCCTGAACTACACAACTACAAAAATGGAAATACATTAATTTTTATAAGTTTTCATTTTCCTTATTTTCTCAAGCAGAAAGATGTCATTGAACAGGTATAGTATCGATTAATGCAAGAATAAGACAAGTTTAATTTTAAAAAAGAGAAATGTGGGCGCCTGGGTGGCTCAGTCAGTTAAGCATCTGGCTTTGATTCAGGTCATGATATCAGGGTCCTGGGATCCAGCCTTACATCCGGCTCGGTGCTCCATAGAGAGTCTGCTTCTCCATCTCATTCTGTCCCTCTCCTTTCTCACCTCTCCTCACTTATGCTGTCTCTCTCTCACTCTCTCAAATAAATAAATAAAAATATTTAATAAAAAAAAGTTTATAAAAAAATAGAATGTATTACCTTGTTCTTGTCACACAAGAAAGTTGACTTCCTTAGATAAAAGAGGTAAGTAATGAGACCTTTTGATTTGCAGGCTGGTTGAAATTGGCTTTAACATTTTGCTTGCAAAATCTAGCAAAAGATTAAATTATTCTAAAACTTTTCAAGCTGACAGCTTAAGCCATTCAGTTATATTTACTTTTTTAAAGTATGGAAAAATAATTATCTATTTATTTCTTAACACCCTTGCTACCAGAATGGAATGGGAGAACCCAGCTGCCTTTGGGGGCTGTGAAATACCACAAGCTGTTTCTCAAACATTGTGGAATCAATAAAGCTCAAAATATTTTCTCAAATACTTAAAAAAAAAATTTCAATATGCAAGTAGCTTAAAAAGCTTTTTATTCACATGTCGCTAGCTCATTTACATTTTTATTTTTTCTTATAAGACTTTGGAGTTGTGACTAGGAGCTTTATGAGAATGATGGCTTTATTCCACAATCATATAATGGGAAAGCTCCAGACTGAGCCCTTTGCATTTGTATCCTGGTCCTACTTTGCCATTAATTCTCTATTTCTAGTCCTCAGTTTTTGCTTCTATGAAATAGGCAGATTAAACTGGGTGACTCTAAATTTCATTTCAACACTAAAATTGCCGTTTTCAATTTAACCAATATATATTAATCCCTACTTTGTGCACGTTGTTGTGAAATATCTAGGTGAACACTCATAAATGATGATTATACCTCAATCCATGCCCCGAGGAATCTCTCAATTAAAGAGAGAAGACAGATGTCTAACTACACTATGAGGTAGATTTTGGTAGGTGTGATCGTAGAACTATAAATTCAGGGGTACTGGAGTTGCAATGCAGGGAGTTTCTGCCCTGGTGGATCACAAAACATTTTGTGGAGGGCCTGGAAGATGAGTTATATTTTTATAGGTGGAGAAGGTGGTAAGGCTAGTAAATGTTTCAGTAGAATAACTATATGAGCAAACACATGATGGCAGAGCACATGAGGGTAACTTGAGTGGTGGCTGGTGGTCCTAGTGTCTGATCCTATGTACGAACAGGACAGGAGATGAGGCAGGAGAGATAAGCCATCCCAAAATTATTTAGCGACTTTACATTGGATAGTTCTATCTATCTTTTTAAAACCCCTTCTGCTTTTGTGTACTCTCTGCCCTGGTGTCTGATGCATAGGGACACACACAGCAGTGACCTCAATTGCCTTCCAATAAAGTTCAACCAAGGGAAGGCACTGGCAGGCAATCATAAGGTTGGAGTGTTTGTTTTTCTGGATCCTTATCTGCGAGGTCCCTGTAGGTTTGTACCCCTCTATCGAACGTCATAGGCACTATCATCTCTGGGTTCTGAGAGTTTCTCCCTTCAGGCGAAAGGGAGGTGTATTAGTTTCATAGGGCTGCTGTAACAAAATATTGGAAACCGGACGGCTTAAAATAACAAATATTTATTGCCTTAATTTCTGGAGGCTAGAAGTCTGAAATTAAGGTGTCAACAGGGCCATGGTCCTTCCTGAAATCTGTAGGGGAGACCCCTTCCTTGCCTCTTCTAGCTTTGAGTATTTACAAGCAATTACTGACATTCCTTAGCTTGTAGAAGCATCACTTCAATCTTTGTTGTCACATCGCCACCTTTTCCCTGTGTGTCTCTCTCTATGTCTCTTCTCCTCTTCCTAGAGGAACATCAGTCCTAATGGATTATAGGTCCATCCCACTCCAGTATGACCTTATATTAAATAATTACATCTGCAATGATCCTATTTTCAAATACAACATTCTGAAATACTGGGGGTTGGGACTTCATATATCTGCTTGGGGGACATAATTCAGCTAATACTGAGATGTAAGGTTCTCCACAACTGCTAATCCCAGGGTATTGTGCTATCTCTTTTGCAAATCCTAAACTCTGTCCACACTTTTATAACTGGTTCCATTACTAAGCCCTCCTCATGTTACCCAGTTTGTGCCATCTGTTTTCTTTAGAGATTCTTATTATGTAGATGAGATTGTCTTGACAATGATTTGATTAGGTCTTGTGTTTTGTTTTAGGTAGTGAAATGTATTTAGTAGGAGAGGAATGATCAGTTCTAGGTTTAGAGAAACTAGGTAATGTGGCAAAGTAAAACATGCCTTAAAGGAAAGAGACTCAGGAGGTAAGACATGAAGTAGAAGCTTATTGTTACACTGTCATGTTGAGACATGATGAGGTCTAAAGTGGGAAGGAACACCAGTGGCTTCCTATATTCCTGGGTAGAACCCAAAGTCTTCCTTAAGGCCATTCATATGGCTCCCCCTTTAATCACACTACTCCTGCCCCCCATCTCTCCCTCACTCACTACACAGACTCTCACTGGCCCTTTGTTCTTCTTCAAACGTCCCAATCATACTCTTAGCCCATGGCCTTGATCCATGTTCCCTCTGCTGGGGATATTCTTGATCCTTATCATATGCATGCCCCCCTCTCACTTTCTTCTCCTCTCTGCTCCTTTCTGCTCCTCTCCTTTGTCATTGAGGCCATCCTTAACCAACCTCAAAAAAAAAAAAAAGGAAAATGACTACCCTCATCTACTTCATCCCCAGTCATCTCTAGCTCTTTAGGTGCTCACCATTTATTAAATGGTGGTCACCATTAGAAATCGGATCTGGAATACGGCAATAAATATAATGTGGTGAAAGGGGACAAAAAAGGATTAAAGATGACTCCAGGGGTTTTTTATTTTGTTTTTGTATTGTTTTTCCTGATTTCCTACAGGTAATTTTATGCCTTTCTAAAACAGGAAGATGTGCTAGTCTTATTTAGTTATTTTTGTCTTTTATATTTCAAAGAAAAAGTTAATCTTTCATTTTCAATGTCATTTCAATGTCCTGATGTTAGTCATAGAAATCAGCAATTCCTGTGAGAAACCTGAATAGGTTGTGACTCATAAATACATTTTTTAAAATAGTGCTTCTCTGACTTGTATTCTGTTACTCTTATCAACTCAGTCTACTGATACTATTCTGTCTGGAGTTGTGGCTGGGAATTCTAGTGCTTTTTCCCCCCCTTTCCCTTAACTTCATATAACTTATGATGCCTATGCCTCATCCGTTGACTCAGTGCTTCCTTTTGTACATCAAATAGTTAAGTTAGAGGATTAGTCAATGTGTTTAACATGATTATCCAGCTTGTTCTCTGATGCATGATATTTGTTATTTAATTACTTGCTTCCAATTTTAGACATGACTAAGAGATAATGTGAAATTACGACTCAACAATGGTCGATGGCACAGGCTCTCCAATACCTAAGAAACTGTCCAGCATCATGCCAACACTTCTCAAAATGACGTCTGTGGATGAAATTCTACAGGCATATGGGGATACAATCTGCTGACCTCGAGTTGTCAGATTGAGTCATGGATTTGCAAAACCTCTCAGACCCTGTGTTTCAGAGATGATTTATGTTATTATTTTAAAAATATAATAAACCTTTTACATTTATAGGGAAAATGAAATAATAAAATGAGGATTATGTTTAATGTTACCAGTGATAAGTAACAGTCAATGAACTTGAATCAAATAAGACTTGACTCTTGGGAAACTACCTTCTTTGTTTCCCCCAGAAAATCTGATTGGGGGGCCTGGGTGGCTCAGTGGGTTAATCCCTGCCATGATCCCAGGTCATGATCCCAGGGTCCTGGGATGGAGCCCCGCATGGGGCTCTCTGATCGGCAGGGACTTGCTTCCCCCACTCTCTCTGAGTGCCTCTCTGCTTACTTGTGATCTCTGTCTGCCAAATAAATAAATTAAAATCTTAAAAAAAAAAAAAAAAGAAAATATGATTAGTAAAGTATGTGAAGTCTAGATAAAATTGTAACTCTTTATGTTCATTAAAACGCAGCAGAGAAGACTGAGAGTGTATGATCATTCGTTTCATTTACAAGACTCAATTGAAAGACTATTCAATGAATGTTAAAAATAGGAACTTAGAAATTTGATTGTTTATTTAAAAATTATCTTAAAACTAAATTATTTTTAAAAAGTCACATTATGGCACATTCCTTGCTAGGGAGGAATATGGCTGTTGGTTTCATATCGTTTTTCTCTAACTCCAAAGCAGCCAGATTAGTTGTGCTAAGGTTAGCTTTGGAAAAATATTATGAAGTAGGCAGTCTCTATGTTGATGTTTCCTCTGTCTTGTCTTGCTCCATGGTATCATTGCTGGGATCTTATCCCGGTACTTGGAAAACAGTGTCACCCCTATATTAATCTGGCTCAGAACTTTCGTCCATTATTCTATCAAAGCTTACCTTACCTATGTCCAATTCCCTCAGACCTTTGTGCTGCCCTCCAGATGACAATGGACAATTCTTGTCATTAATAATAATACCACACATATCTGTAGCATGAATTACAGTGTGTTTTCACGTGCATCATGTCATACAATTCTTCAACATTATACAATAAAATGTCTAATATATAGACGTCAACATTCTATAGTCCCCACTTGCTTTTTTTACAGCTCCCAAGCTAAGAACAGTGTTTACATTTTTTAAGAAGCTATTTTGAAAAAGGAAAATGTGAAGCAGAATGCAGCACACAGAATCTAAAATGTTTACTATCTGCCACTTTATAGATAAACATAAATTTTTCTAGCCCTGGATTAGTTTTATAATCTTTGTTAAAAGATGATTAAAGGGCGCCTGGGTGGCTCAGTGGGTTACACCTCTGCCTTTGGCTTAGGTCATGATCTCAGGGTCCTGGGATAGAATCCCATATCAGGCTCTCTGCTTGGCAGGGATCCTGTTTCCTCCTCTCTCTCTCTCCCTGCCTCTCTGCCTACTTGTGATCTCTCTCCGTCAAACAAATGAATAAAATCTTCAACAACAACAACAACAACAAAAGATGATTAAACAGAGGCAAAGCTACATACAGGTGAAGAGCTAGAAGCCCTTTGACTTTTAATCTATTTTTAACTAGTACTCTTGCTTGTGTTATCTCCCTCTCAATTTCTTTTGCTTAGACAGGAGTGAGAACAGTTACTCCCTTCTCACATGAGTCTGCGGACCTCACCCTGCTTACTCACCTGTCTTTTTGAAGCTGTAGTAGCCAGAAAACAGTGAAATAGATAAAACAAGGGGATAAGAAAGGATGAGACTATAGGAGAGTTGCTCTAATTTTTGGAAATCAGCATTTCCAAAAAAGAATAGGAGTAATACTTCCCCTTGCTTTCCCTGAATTCAAATGTATCTTGAAAGCATAAGCAGTTGATAATAAAAAAGATGAGAAGTAGGAAGAAGATGAAGAATGAGTAGTAGTTGGACACTAACTTCATACCAAGAACTCTATGATGTGCTTCCATAACTATATAATTCAATTTTCAATTGATGCCAGTATTTTTCTATGCATATTAACTATTCAAAACCCCTCTGTGATTCTTAACGCTTATAAAATAATATGGCCCTAAAGCTCTCCAACAGAAAGATTAGATAGAGTTAATAATACATAGTGATATACTACAGAAGTAAAATCCCTAAAATATGGTCCAAATAACTCTTTTTTAAGTTTTATTTATGTAAGTAATCTCTACACCCCATGTGGAGCTTGAACTCATGACCCAGAGATCAAGAGTCACATGCTCTTCCAAATGAGCCAGCCAGGGGCCCCTGATCCAAAATGCTCTTACTGATCATGCAACATCAGGAAACTTTGTCTAATTCCCATCAGTGTTAATATTTAAATCACATAATCATTTGGTCTTTAATTCTCATTTGCATAATTAGAGGGTTTGCCTAGATCACTTGAATTTATTCCATCTCTAAGGGCTATAAATTTAAAATACTACCACTGGCTAAACTGTAGATAATTACATCCTTCCAGGCCCAAAACATACCAACAGTTAAGGCAATAAAATGCGGCAAGGGGGTTATATTAGAATGTTGACCCTCCTGAAGGCAATGAAAGTGAACTGAGATTAAGTTCAATAGAACATACAACTGTTTGAAATTCTTATCTACTTTCCTTGACATGGTAAGCACTGTAATTGAGACTTAAGAGTTCTGAGTGTTTTTAGGGATGCCTGTGTGGCTCAGTTGGTTAAGCAACCGCCTTTGGCTCAGGTCATGATCCTGGAGTCCCAGGACAGAGTCCAGCATTGGGCTCCCTGCTCAGTGGGAAGTCTGCTTCTCCCTTTGACCTTCCCCCCTCTCATGATCTCTCTCTCTCTCAAATAAATAAATAAAATCTTCAGAAGATAAAGAAGTTCTATATGTTTTTAAGTTTTCAAAAACTTACAACAAAGTTTTGCTTCTACAGTGATGTGAGCTCCTAGTGGACTGACCCTCTTTTATATAACAGCTATAAACTCTAAATTAAAAACAAAATCAAAACAAACAACACAGATACAAAAAAAAAAAAAAAAAAGGGAAGAAAGAAAGAAAAAGAAAACCAAAACCAACCAAACAAAAAAACCTACCTAAAATCTCTGAACTATGAGCCAAAGCAGGCAGATTCTGGAAGATAGTTGACATTGAAAGAAGGAACTGGCTCAGGATGAATCTCCTGTTTCTATGCCTTAAGCCTAAGGATGGACCATTGTTTATGCAGTACAAGGCAGAGAAAATCTGTTAGAAAACTCAGAGGTTTGAATGACCAGAGGACTGGTTAGTGCAACATCAGTTGCCAGAAAGTGAAGGGGAAATCCCATAAGGAGAGAGCCAGGAGGGGAAGCCACAAATTCTGTGTAATCATTTTGCCAAAATTTCTGGAAGACCCTGAAACACAGTGCATGGGATAGACACTAAGCAGCCATGCTAAGGATAAAATAATTAAACTGAGATGGCAGCTACTACGAAGGGCTACATTTATAGTTTTAATCCATCCAAGTTAATTACTTGTTAAAACAAAACCAACAAGCAATTAATAAGCATACAAATCCAAATATCTCTAAATACCAACAATTTGAAATAATATAAAGATTTAAGAATTTTTGCATTATTCCCAATATTCAGGATACAATACAAAATTACTTGACATGAACAACAAGGAAAATATAACCCATTTCAGAAGATGAAACAATCAATAGAGATCAAGCACAAGATGGGATAAAGGAAAATCTTCTCATAATGAAATTAGAAAACTAAGTAAGAGTACAGAAGCTACAAAACAGAGCCAAATGAAAATTGTAGCTGAAAAAAATACAATATCTGAAATTTTAAAGTTCACTATATTGGCATAACAACAGAATGGAGATGACAGAGAAAAGATTCAGTAAAACTAGAAGAGAGATAAATAAAATTTATTTAATCTGTAAAAGAGGAAAAAATTTGAATAACAAAATCCTCAGGTACTGTGAGACAATAGCAAAATATCTAATTTGCAAGTAACTGAAGTCTCAGGATAGGAGAAAGTCTTGGAGATGAAAAATATTTAAGGAAATATGTCTAAAAATTCCCCCAACTTAGCAATCAAATGTTTCAGCAAAACTTCAGCAAGAATAAATAAGAAACAATGCTCATTATAGTAAAATTGCTGAAAATAAAATATAAGAGAAAAAATTGTAATCAGAGAAAAATACAAGGAAACACTCTTTCAAATAATCACTGACTTATCTGAAACAGTGGAGGCCAAAAAATACTGGAACATCTTTGAAATGTTAAAACACTAATACAAAACTGTCAATCCAGAATTGTATAGCCAGTGATAATATCCTTCAAGAATAAAGCTTAGGAGCACCTGGTTGGATTTGTCAGTGGAGCATGTGACTCTTGATTGTGGGGTTGTAAGTTTGAACCCCATCTTTGGTGGAAAGATTCCTCAAAATTTTAAAAAATTGTAGAAAAAAAAAGAATAAAGGTTAAATCAGAACATTTCAGATTAAAAAAAAAGATAAATTACTGAGAGAAAACCTACTACACTATATTATAAAACCTACTATACTATAAAGAAAGTTCTTCAGGCTGTAGAGAAATATCCTAGAAATCATTCCTATACTGATGAATACATTAAGAACTTCAGGAATGTGAAGTGTTAAATTATTTAAATATTTTTTTCTTTTTATTTCTTTAAACTCATAGGAGTGCTAAAGCAAAATTACAATATTACTTTCTGGAAGATATCTTTTATTCTGAGCTTACTCTCTTTTTCATTTTTAAAGTGTCCTATCTTATAAGACAAGAGTGTCCACCTTCAACATTGCTATTCATTATTATATAGGAAATCTTAGCTAGTTCAATAAAAAAAGAAAGAAATTCCAGGGGAAAAGAAGTTAGTCTTTATTCACAAGTAACAAAATAGTTTACAAAGAAAATCATACAAAACCTACAAAGAACCTTTTAAAGTCATGAGCATATATAACAATATCAGGGTACAAAATTACTAGTAAAAATCTATTATGTTCTTATATATTAGCAGCAAATAGAAAATGAAATTCAAAAATAATTTTAAATAGTGTCAAAAAATAAAATGCTTGACAGTAAATTTAACAAAATATGTCAGAAATCGATACACTGAAAATGACAAAATATTGTTGAGACAAGAAAAAACTAAGTAAATGGAGAGATATACCATGTTCATGGATTCTAAGATGCTGTACTTTTGAGAATTTAATTCTCCTTAATACATCTACAGATTTAATACAATTTTAAAAATAGCCCAATGACTTCTTTGTTTTTTGGTAAAAATTAAGAAATTGATTAAAAATTTCCCATAACAATGTGAAATACCTGAATATGCAAAGCAATCTTGGAAAAGAAAAACAAAGCTGAAGAACACATATTACCTGACTTAATGACTCACATAACTACATGATTTTTAATAAATCAAGAATGTATGACATTCACACAAGGATCAACCAATAGAATAATGGAGCAGAACAAATACCTCAGAAATAAACCAATGTTTATAGTCATTTTTTTTTAATAAAAGGCCCAAAAGAATAGAACATATTTTCATAAAGGGTTCTGGAATAACTGAAATATTCGTTTGGAAAAAAAATAAACCCTGACCCTTACTTTCATACCATATGTAATAATTTACTGGAGATTGCTGTTAAGCCTAACTCTAAAAACCTTAATCACTGGGCTTTGAAGGAAATCATAGGAGAATGTTTTTGTGACTTGAGCATAGGCAAAGATCCTTAACTTAGCCTCTATGAAAACATCCTTAATCTGCAAAGAACACATTTCTCTAGAGACCACATTCATGTCCCTGGATTCATTGTCTCTGAGTCTTTTTAAATATACTAGTTAAATATTGACAGATACTGTGATTTTGCTAGTTATTAAATTTCTAATGACATGTTCTGTCAAAGTGTTGATGTTGTGTAATGAAGTGTCAATTTATTGTTGTGAACAGTTAGAAAAAATAGTCACATCTCTTAATTTGACAGACTAAGACCCACATGTCTGGTTCTTGTCCACTTTCTCAACTTCATTTCACAATGTTCTCTCCTTTCCACACCATACTCCACACCTGTAAGCCTATTGCCCCAACAAATATGCCAAGCTAGTTCCAACCTCAAGGTTTTTACACTTGCTATTCCTCTGCTTGGAATATACTTCCTGAAACCCCTCCTGTGCATGCCTGTCTTTTTTCCATGTTTGAGTGTCAGTCCAAATGTATCCTCAGTTACTCTCTGTCACATCCACCAGAGTCATTTTCTTCATAGCATTTACTGCCAGATGAAATTATCTTTTTCATTTGTTTCACTAATTTATTCATTGACTTTTCTATTTGAATACAAACTCCAGAAGAATTAGGACTTTGTGTATTTTCTTCATTGCTATAAAACCATCTCCAATGCTTAGAAGAGTATCTGACATATAATAGACCAAAAAAAAAAAAAAAAAGTGTAACAAGATGACTAAAGATAAAACAGAGTCCGCTTCCTTCCATCAGTTGTTGATACTTAGATACTTAGACTGATTTTTGGAGTCCTAGGAACAGTCACAGCCTACCACCTCCTTACCTTTCAAGTTTTAACACCCACTGATCTCTTCAATGAATTCTTAGCTCCTCTGCTAGTCTAATCATTGTGATCTCTGGGTCATTGTAAATACTTTGAGGTAAGAGTTATTTTCTTTATTCTTCTTTGTAACTTGACACCTTTGTCTTCTCAATAGTGAATGTGTGTTGAGCAAGGGGAGAGGCCCTCTAGATAGTGAGATATATGGAGCTGGTCTGCAATAAGGAACGCAGCATTCAGTTTGGAGTTTTCCACCAAGGAATG
The DNA here is from genome assembly GCF_022355385.1 of Mustela nigripes. Classification (NCBI taxonomy): domain Eukaryota; kingdom Metazoa; phylum Chordata; class Mammalia; order Carnivora; family Mustelidae; genus Mustela; species Mustela nigripes. The sequence continues at coordinate 74,551,911 of NC_081561.1, read as the reverse complement.
GAGTTCTGGGGCAAAATTACCATGAACAGTTAAGTTCAGAGGGAAAAGAGCAGAGGAGAGAATCCTAGCCAGGAACTCAGTGGAAATAAAGTAAGAATAGTAAGAAGAAAAATAAAAGTATACTCTACCTATGCAGTGGAGCAGAGAGGTTGGGAGTGGGGAAGTAGAATATAACAGAAGATAGAATTTTAAGGAGTAACTAATAGCAGTGGATTTGGCTAGAAGAAATAGTTTCACTAAAGCTGTGGTATCAAAAAATTACAAAGTGTTCTGGAAGAGGATATTTGGCCATATTATTTGACATTTAAAAATTCTTCTTTACTTTCTTAGCAAGCAAGGTATGGAATAAATTATTATGATTGAATGGACTAAGTTGTCTGACCTATTTTTTTCAAAAGGAGCATCCACACAAATGTGTTTCCATTGCCTTAAATTTACTGATTTCAAATATAATTATATCTGGATGTTCTCCATTAATCTGCACTTCATTCATTTCTTTTCTTCATAACTTCATACTTTTTAAAATTCTTTCCTTTTGCTATATCCCTAACTCACATTACTCCTAAAATAATTTTAAAATTGCCGGTGAGGCTGATAGTTTCCTGAGAAATATAGAACAGATGGGAGAGAGGACATGTAATAACCATAGAAAAAGAGGTCAGATACAGTAGATAACATAGCTTCACTCTCACCTTGAGAAGAAGGGGGAGGGCTGGGTGGCTCAGTCAGTTAAACTCTTGGTTTCACATCATTCATGGTTTCACATCTTTCAATGACCCAAGCCTGGGTCATGATCTCAGGGTCCTGGGATGGAGTCCTACATGGAGTATGCTGAATATTCTGTGCTTTCTTTCCCCCTTCATTGCTCCCTCTTGCTCTGTCGCCCCCACCCAGATCATGCATTAACCCTTTCTCTCTATGAAATAAATGAATAAAATTCTTAAAAAAAAAAAAAAAGAAAGAAAGAGAGAAGAGAAGAAGAATGTGTCTGCTGAAGAGTTACCCTAATGAATGTTTCGCTGTCCTTGAGAAAGTGAGGAAGAGGGGTGGATCATTTTTCAGGAACATTAGACCTTGATATGAGTGTGAAAAAATACACAGAAGCAACTAATTTGTCAATCCAAACAATATAGGGTTTAGTGGAAAGACCATGGTATTCTAGTGTCAAATTAGTTATATGATATAGACAAGACATTTAGCTTTCATGTCTTCTGTTCCCATGTTGAATGAAGAGGGGTGGGATACAGTAATGTCTAAGGGCTCACTGAGATCCAGTTTTATGTGATCTCTAAGAAGAAAGCGTAAATATGGCAAAATAAATAATAAAATAAATGGAAAAATCAGCTGTTAGTTTTTTTTTTTTTTAAGATTTTTATTTATTTGTTTGACAGACAGAGATCACAAGCACACAGAGAGGCAGGCTGAGAGAGAAGGAGGGGAAGCAGGCTCTCCGCTGAGCAGAGAGCCCGATGTGGGGCTCTATCCCAGCACCCTGGGATCATGACCCGAGCCGAAGGCAGAGGCTTTAACCCACTGAGCCACCCAGGTGCATGTAGATACAGTGAACACTTTTTAAAGTTTTCCACAGTTCTAGATCCTTAACTATCTCTTAATTTCTCAGTTATTTTCATTGAGAAATTTTATATTTCTTCTCTTTATTGTTGTATAAATAAAACACATAATACACTAAGAAAAATCCCCTCAAACTAAAAAAGAATATAAATGCCAAATAAAATGTTTCCAACTGTGTTCCTTCCTGTTACACTTGTTGTTAAAGACCAAAGCTTTATAGTCAAAACAAAAAGGAAAGTTGAGGTAATAATTTTGGTTCCTGTAAGGATAAGAGGAAAAACAATTTCCATGAATGATGTGAAATAGTGTAGAGAGACACATGTTCCTTCCATGTACGCCCACAAACCATGAGAGATTAGACTGCCTTTTCAATTTACTAAGATCCCCCTCCACTTTCCCAAGTAGCTGGTAGTTCTTCAACTACTAGTAACATTGATTGTTTTTAACATATTGTTATTCACTATTTGTAGTTCTCCTGTCATAATATTTGGCCATTTTTCTATTTATTGATTTGTTTATATTAAGGATATGAACTTATTTTATACTATAGATATATGAATTTGATTTTTAGGTCAGCTATTTAATGACAGCCAAATGCATTTATTTTAATTGTATGTTGTTGTGTTTGTTTGTTTGTTTTTAAGTAGCCTTTACACCAGGGGCACCTGGGTGGCTCTGTCAGCTAAGTGTCTTAACTTGATTTCAGCTCAGGTCACGATCTAGGTTTGTGAAATCAAGCCCCACATCAGGCTCTATACTGAGTGTGGAGCCTGCTTAAGATTCTCTCTCTCCCTCTCTTTTTGCCCCACCCCCCCCTTAAAAATTCTTTTTACAGTAGGCTCTATGTCCAAGGTGGGGCTTGAACTATGGCCCAAGATCAAGAGTTGCATGCTTCTATGGACTGAACCAGTCAGGCCCTCACATTTTCTTTTATTCAACAATGGTTTCTTATAGACACCCATGATTTTACTGGTGAAACAAATCAGATGTCAATCTATAGGTCAATAGTCATAAGAAATATCTCTAAGGTCTCACAGGTGCTTTCTAACAAACTATAGTTTTCAGTCTCCCATTAGCGTTTCCACCGCAAATCCAGTTAGGTTGGCCTCTACTGCTTCTGTATACTTCATGACCCCTTCCCAAATAATCATGTTTGATGTGTTATACTTACTCTGTGAATGTTTTCCAGCATGCAGAACTTTACCTTTGAATTTAGAAGGCTTAAAAGTGACAGAATTTCAGCAGGGAATGAAAACAATAAAGGGTATAGAGGAACGGTTGTTGGCAATGAGGGCAAAGCAATGAAAGAGACTATTATAGATGGGTTATCTTGACTTTATGTCATGATTAAAATAGTTTCCAGTAAAATGAAAGCATAGTTTTAGAACCAAAATTGTAGAATCAGAATGAACAGACTGGGGTGCCTGGGTGGCTCAGTGGGTTAAGTCTCTGCCTTCAGCTCAGGTCATGATCTCAGGGTCCTGGGATTGAGCCCCACATCAGGCTCTATGCTCAGAAGGGAGCCTGCTTCCCTCTGTCTCTCTGCCTGCCTCTCTGCCTACTTGTGATCTCTTTCTGTCAAATAACTAAATAAAATCTTAAAAAAAAAAAAAGTATGAACAGGCTTTGCCCAATTTTATGTTCTTTGCAAAAGCTTTTAGAGATATATGAAATGATAACCTAATTTACTGAGAGCTACTGAGAACCCAGTTTATAGTACAAGCCACATAATAGGAATAATTTTTTGTGGGACGCCTGGGTGACTCAGTCATTAAGTGACTGCCTTTGTTCAGTCTTGATCTCAGGATCCTGGGATCAAGCCCCACATCTGGCTCCCTGCTCAGTGGGAAGCCTGCTTCTCCTACTCTCCCTGCTTGTGTTTCCTCTCTCTCTGTGTTGTGCTGTGTCTCTCTCTATCAAATAAATAAATAAATAAAAATTTAAAAAATAATTTTTTGTTTCATAAAGAAGAAAACACTGGGTAATATTTTTAATGCTAGATTGAAATTAGCAATTTAATATTTCCATAGTATTACATAAAAACAGGCAGACTAAAACTATACTCAAGAAACAAATGAACTGTAACACATTATTAAATTAACCAACCAGCTGTTCATTCTAATATACAAGTGAATGTTGAAATAAATTAAGATTAAGTCACTGTATTATCCAAATTAGATCTTAACAGGAAAGCTTATCATCTCTCTTTTCTTTTTTTCTTACTTGAAGTCTTATTAAGCACTGAACATTTATAAAAATTTCATTGAGAGAAGTAATATTACAAAATCCCATTTAATCATTCAGGATATGAGTTTAAATTATTAATACTTTTAAAATATTCTAGAAGATCAAATTAAGCAATTAAATGTGATCAATGGGTATGGATACAAGGGTTGGGTCAAATTTACCATTTAATTATATATATTTTTTTCTCCAGGCAAAAATTTCAAAATTAGATTAAAAAAAACAACAACAACAAAACACAAACCCAGCTCATACAAATAGGTGAAAAAAAAACTCCTTTGCTCACCTGAGTTCATGTTCATGTACTCTGTTTGTTTCCTAAGGAAATTCACTTTATTCAGCAAAACTTCTCTGTTAAATATAGTATGAATCTTCAAATAATGGATTAGCAACTACATTTTGAAAGTTGGCTCTTCATATGAATTAAATCCAAAACTGAAATTCACGAATAATAAGGAAAAAACTTGTACTCGATGAACTCACTCCTATTTCTTATGAATAGCTTAATCCCCAGAATGTATAGTGTATGATATCTTTTACATTTCATTTTAGATAAGTCAATGTCTTTAAAAGCATCATTTTGTGGTCAGGTAATGACTTTAAGATTAATCACAATGTTAAAAATAAATTTTAGAATAGGTTTTTCTCAAATTTTTTTTCTTTAGCACACATAAACAATTCTGGGCAAGGTCTTGGTGGTCTGACCCACTGGGGTATGTATCAGAAACTGAAGCTGGGATTATCTTTCCCACCTCAAATTAAAATCATTTTAGTAAGTAAGTCACTGCTTCATAAACTTTTTATTTTGGAAATTTGAACAATGAAAAAGCTCAAAACAATTAGTGAAATTTACAATAGAAACATCCTCCATAAAATAACATCACACAGAGTTCAGAAAAACATCTATGGAAACCACAGTATTTATTTGATGGCTTTTAGAAATATGCTTTTGAGAAAAAATTGTTACTGCTCTAAGCTCTGTCATATACTCATAGAGCAAATTTCATGATTATTCTTGTAAATCCATGATTTTTTGTTTGTTTGTTTTATGACCAATTGTCTTTTGATTGTGAATTATCTATTTATTTCTCTTGCCTATTTTTCTACTGGTACCTGCATCATTTTTCCCCCTAGGGATGATTATGTCTTCTGTATGAGGCTAAACTCCAGGGTGTCAAGCCTATGTTTATTTAATTCACTTCACAGAAGGCTCAGCACTTACATGTTACATACTGACTTTCAATTTTGGATGAATAAACAATAAATGTTTGAAAATTTTACCCTCCATTGGCAAGATCAGTTCAAAAGTCAGCACCAGAAGCTGATTAGACAGAATTAGGGGAATTGTACGAAATTTAAATGTCCCCTTCCTAGCCAGCCTTCAGATGGAATGTGAGTAGGGTAACCCATACTGGAGACTCCATAATTATCACTGGGTACCCATAGTTCAGAAGCATTTAAATAACCCCATGGTTATATGGGTGGAAAACTCCTTGACAGCCAGACCCTTTGGTGCTGTGACTCAATACATGACTGTTCTTTTGACACCAGTTGGACATTACAATATGTCTCTTATCTTCTCCTTAGTCTCTGTCTCATTTTGTCAACATAGTCATCTAACTGTACCCGCTGCAATATTATTTAGCTTCATTCCTAACAGAAATTTTTCCACACTAGAAAAAATTTCACTGTACCATACAAAACACTGAAGTTTCCAATAACACTGTGGAGCACAGCATATATAACTGAGAAATGTTCTTCTGAAATCTGGTCTACTTATACGTCCATTTCCTTTTCTTCTGACTTATGCTTTTATACTCTATCTAAATTTCCTATTGTTCTGCATCATTTAATATTTTCCAGACATGTAATGAACTTTGCTTCATTTCCTTTTTTTTGTTGCTGTTGAGAAGTTGGCCTTTTTAATTCTCCTTTTCTAAATCCACTACTAAGGACTGCTTTTCTTTGGACTAACTCCAATTTTTGTAGTTAGTTCATAATGGAGGTAGAAGGGAAATTAAGAAATCCTTGAATTTAGGCTCCTGGGGTAGCAGGAGAGAAATATAGCAGTGTTTGGGCTATGCTCTTTTCTACCATTCTTGACATGGTCTAAAATCTAGACCATCCAAAGTTGTTCTAGAGAGAGTGCCATTTTGGGACTGGGAGACTTGGTGGAAGTCCAAAACCACAGTTATTTAGAAACCTCCGAGTCATTAGCATGACTCATCATGACAATGAAACTGCTTCACCATACAAATACCAGTTTGTAGCAGTATCGGGGCCCTAATCCTTTTGCTCAAGCAAAAGCAATATTGTACCTTGCTTGCACTGGCTGTCTGGAAATAACAGCGTGAACAGCTTGTGGTGGGGACGATAGCCCAAATTCAACCTTTCTAAAACTGCCAAAGAGCTCACTGTTTTTGCACAATTGTGTCTGTGGACCCTCATTTCCATTAGACTGGAGGAACTCCAGGTGTTTGCTTAAGGAAGTCATTGAAATTCAATGCAAATTAAGGCCAGATTTCCAGGAGAAGCAATTCAGCAGTAAGCATTTTCCAGGCACAAGATTTCAAGACACACTATTTAGCTGTTCAATATGTGCTTATAGTATAACGAGTTGAAATAAGTTTTAACTTTTAAAAATACAACCCCTTTTGCAGTTTGAAATAAGAAATACTTTGGTAGGGGTATATAAGTTAGCATAGAAAGAAATTTTTAAGTTCAGGCACAATTTGTTTATTCAATGATGATATAATACCATTACATCATTTCCCAGGGATTTGTTCAAGAAGTAATTTTTCATTGAGAATTTAAAATCAATATATTGTACATAGAAAAACCAAGAAAAGTTCATTGTAGTGGAAATAAATAAAGATTAATAAACAAATAATATTAATTTTCAAAATTCATTTGTATTCTACATGGATCTAGTAAGTTGTTACCTGTGAAAGAAGACCCTGTATAAACAGGTTAAAGAATAATAAGTTAAGGAACAGACACACTTTGGAAAGTCAGACTAAATGAAAAGACTAAGTGATATGCTGTACAACTGTAAAGCTGAATATTTGCAACTTATCTAGATATAACATTCATAGGAAGAAACCTATCATTTTCTGTCCAGTATCCTCATACTGTAGATGAGGAACCCAGGTCGTAAAAGGGTAAGAGAGTCACTTGCTGCCACACAGCTGGCTGGCGCAGTTAAACTGATTTCTTGGCTCCTGATCTACTGATAAGTAGACCAAATAATACAAAATTATATATTAAACATCTTTTACCAATAACATTAAAAGTCGTTATAAATTTGGAGCATTCTAATCAAAGAACATATTTTTTACATATATGATTGTAGAGTAATTAACTTCCAATAACATCTTCATCTACACAGTCATATGAGTATTTGGGTGGACTTGTAGTTATTGATACTAACATGAAGAAAACACAAAAAACTTTATTGGCATAATTAAAATAATCAGTTTCATTTAAAAATGTTAATGTAGCACATTCACTAGCAAAAAATGCCATTTCACTCCAAGACATACAGAAGCCAAGACTATTTACCTGTCAAAAATAATGAGTTTATTTTTGCTTGAAAGTGTTTCAAGACAGAAACAGGAGTGTTTGGGGAAGAAAATAGGTGTTTGGGTAAAGACATAGGAAAGAGAAAGAAAAAAAAAACAAAAAAACAGCAACAGACATATAGCTATCCTTTATAGCTAAGTAGGAAGGAAGCCATTAGAGTGATTTTTAAAAACAAATCACTTTGCATCTTGCTCTTGCTTAAAGTTGTTCATTGGTTTTTCAAAGTTAAGTCAAACAAAAAGGCCTTACCCTGGCTATAAGGTCAGCTGACTTTCTCTAAGATGACCCTTCTCTCCTTCTACTCCACTGGGAACACGGTGACTACGTTTCCCCAAAGGCATTTCCTCCTTAGGACCTATGCACTTCTCCTGGGTTGCCTTTCATGCTTTGCTCCCAGATTCAGTATGGCTGACCCTTGCACTCCATTTAGGTCTCTAAGGTCTAGCTGGGGCAGAATGGACTTCCTGATCTAGAACATCCTTCTCCCACAACTATTGCCTTTCTTTGCCGTGCGATTATTACCTCCGTAAGGGCAGAAATGAATCCTTCATAAGAACATACATGCGTTTGCTTTTATAAGAATTGTAAGATTTCTTTTGCATTTATCATAATGACTGCATTATAAGTCCTTTACATTTATTTCTTCATTTTATTTTCATAATAATCTTATTAGAAAACTTTATTATCATCATCATTTGCAGGTGGGGAAACTGAAGTTTGCAGACATTAAAATATTTGCCTTGAATTCAATATTTGGGACAGAATTCAGGCTTAGGACTTTTTGGCTTTATATTGAGCTAGAAATAGTAAGAGAAATGGAGTTTCAAAGGAGGTAGGAGGCATTATTATTCTTATATATACAAAGTGATACAGCCAAAGCAGAATATAGGCCTAGTGATGTCAGAGAATAGAATCACAGAGAACTTTACACAGACCACTAAATATATATATATATATATAGTAAATATTAGTAAATAGTAAATAAATATATGTGTGTATATATACATAAACACACACACACAGTAAATGCTTAAAAAATATTTGCTTACTTGATGCAAAAAATTAGTCATACTATTATCAAGTCAATTATACCATCATGTTTGAATATAGAATTACAGATACTTTGAAGTGGACATTGTTTTAAGATCTCATGCCCTGGCTTCATTGAAGCTAGTACCTAAAATAATGGAGAGACTGTCTCTTCATATATAAATATTCCTGGAGTGGATTTTTCTTTTATTCTTTTTTTCATCAAATATAGTCTTTTCTCTTTTCACCTGTATGTAATTTTTCTGAAAAATTTTCTTTCTTTTGGCAAGTTTTTTGTGTACTTGGGAGAATAATAGATCTGTGTTTATCATTGGAACTCATCTTGGTTATAGATGTCCTCCTAACCAGTAGAACTTCTATCTAGTTCTACTGACTGTAAAGACAACCTTGATTGCTCTGCAATCACTTTCTCCCTTTACCTGAACCATGGAGCTTAAGAGCTGTATGCAAGATGTGAGAGAATTTCTCTCATCTCTGAAGCAGCTTGGAAATAGCTAACTGGTTTCTGGAGTAAGCGTGTTTTCTTGGTTTTCCCCTTGGGATCTCCAAGTATCCTGAAGTACATCTTTTTCAGAAGACTGAGTCCTGGAAACACAAGACTGCAGTTTCAACTACCAAAGCCAGCAAATTATAGGACTGGAATGGAAGACTGAATAGGTTTAGTTGAATAAGTCTAGTCAAAGCTAGTCCCTCCAATTCAGCCTTCTGTTTAAAAGCACAGATTATAAGCTAATTATTCTACATGAAACACAACTGTCTCATTTGCCTTTTGATGCTTAAATAGAAAACCAATAGTGTAGACCGGCTCAAATTCACCTCCGTGAATCAGGCTTCCTATGGAATTAACCAATTATATCTAGTACTGGCCCAAACATGCTTTCAGGGATTTTTGAGTAGATGATGTAATGATTAAGAATGGGAGCAATGGAGCTAGACCATGTAGGCACATCTCTACTAACCACAAATATTTCTTTTTGTAGGGCACAGGATGATTCCTGTCTTTAAAATCTCTAGCAAAATCCCTAAAAGCATGGAATATAATTAAAATCAGAGTTTTTCAGGTGATTGAGGTTGTCTGTGTGAATAAATATGTGGTTCAATTGGACTGGCTTAAAAATTCCTGGGTTGGCTTGTCTGTATTTGCTCTTGCTGCTCATAGTGCTTTAAAATGGTCCAGTTAAATCAGACTGTCAAAATGGTGAGGTTCCCTGTTTGATTTACTCATGCCACATAAACCCACGCAGACTGTTATGAATGCCACATTTGAGAAAAATCTCCAATTTGTGAAAACATATTGGGTCACATTAAAAAGGAGATTAAATGAATCCCTTTTTCAAAAAGTTTTTGGTAGGTAGAAAGGAATGCTGAGGTGACGCCTGTGTAATGGCACTACAGATGTCTCTTTCTCATGGAAATATGCTCCATGGGCTAAATTTCATCATATTGGGGGAGGAGCGAACTATAAGAAGCATGCCTCAAATTACCCAGAAATGGAAGGCTGGCAAATTAAATCCTGACCTTCTGCAGGGTACTTAGAGTGCAGAGCAAAAGGCAACCCACACACTTTCAAAAGAAACCCTATTGTGAGCTTTGCTATACCTCAGCACAGCCAGGAATGCTCTCTTCCACTGTTCTACATTGTAGAATGCAGGCAATTAAGTGTGTGACCCATTTATTTTACTTCTACAGCTTTTACTGCAGGCACACTTTGTTTAATGGGCCTCCACTGTTTCTTTTCAGTGGAATTATATAAAACTAGAGGATTGACATACATATGTAGGTGTATTATATACATGTAACCTAGGTTAGATAAGATAGGGTTTTTTAGAAACTGGAGTATCTTCCAGAGTAGAGTGTGTGCCAATGTCCAGCAAGGTGTGTGTGAGAGGTCAGGGTGACTGATAACTACCTGGAGACCTTCATTCATAGGGAGTAATGGGTATGAGCAGGATTGAGCCACACCCTTCAATTTAGTGACCCTCCATGGAAGAACAGAACCAGGCCTATAGGAAATGATTCTCAATACTACTACCTCTGTTCTAAGTAACACGGGGGTGACTGGCAGAGATCTTCAGTTCTTTTGGAATAATTGTAACCCTAAAACTGAAGGATTTTAGGTTGAAAGATGATGAAAGGAAACCAGTGTTCTGTGAAGTAAGTATGTTTCAACTATTTTATTTTTTGAAAGCAGAAGGGTGAGTAAAATTACCATGTATTTTTGGTTATTATTTTACCATTTCAAGATTTAAATTTTACAGTTAAAAAGTTTAAAGAAGAAACAGAGTCAAGATGGGGGAGAAGTAGCAGGCTGAGACTACTTTAGGTAGCAGGAGATCAACTAGATAGCTTATCTAAAGATTGCAAACACCTACAAATCCAATGGGAGATCAAAGAGAAGAAGAACAGCAATTCTAGAAACAGAAAATCAACCACTTTCTGAAAGGTAGGACTGGTGGAGAAGTGAATCCAAAGCGACGGGAAGATAGACCCCCAGGGGGAGGGGCCGGCTCCCGGCAAGCGGCGGAGCAACGGAGCAACGGAGCACAAAATCAGGACTTTTAAAAGTCTGTTCTGCTGAGGGACATCGCTCCAGAGGCTAAACCGGGGTGAAGCCCACGTGGGGTCAGCGTGGCCTCAGGTCCTGCAGGATCACAGAAGGATCAGGGATGTCTGAGTGTCGCAGAGCTTGCAGGTATTAGAACGGGGAAACCAGCTACAGAGACAGAGCCGAGGAGTGAGCTCTCAGCTTGGGGTTACTTTGAACCGGTCGCAGGGTCGGTGAGCTCGGAGCGCTGCTGGAGGCCAGGGAGATGGGAGTAATTGGGTACTATTCTCTGAGGGCGCACTGAGGAGTGGGGCTCTTGGCTCCTCTGGGCTGGAGACAAGGAGGCCGCCATTTTCATTCCCATCCTCTGGAACTCTACGGAAAGCACTCAGGGAACAAAAGCTCCCGAAAGCAAACCTGAGCAGATTACTCAGCCTGGCCCCTGGTAAGGGCAGTACAATTCTGCCTAGGGCAAAGACACTTGCGAATCACTACAACAGGCCCCTCACCCAGAAGATCAACAAGAAATCAAGCCAGGACCAAATTCACCTACCAAGGAGTACAGTTTCAATATCAAGGAGAGCAGTGGAATTCCAGAGTAGGAGAAAGCAAAGCACGGAACTCATGGCTTTCTCCCCATGATTGTTTAGTCTCGCAATTAATTTAATTTTTTTCTTCTTCTGCTAAATTTTTTTTTAACTTTTACCCTTTTTTTTAACGTTTGTTAACTAGTTTATATAATATATATTTTTTTCTTTCTTTTTTATATTTTTTCTTTATTCATTTTCTTTTTTTAATTGTTTCTTTCTTTCTTTTTTTTTTTCTGAACCTCTTTTTATCTCCTTTCTCCCCCCAACAATTTGGTCTTTCTTCTGATTTGGTTAAAGCATATTTTCCTGGGGTTGTTGCCACCCTTTTAGTATTTTACTTGCTCCTTCATATACTCTTATGTGGACAAAGTGACAAGGTGGAAAAATTCACCACAAAAAAAAAAGAACAAGAGGCAGTACTGAAGGCTAGGGACCTAATCAATACAGACATTGGTAATATGTCAGATCTAGAGTTCAGAATGACAATTCTCAAGGTTCTAGCTGGGATCGAAAAAGGCATGGAAGATATTAGAGAAACCCTCTCAGGAGATATAAAAGCCCTTTCTGGAGAAATAAAAGAAATAAAATCTAACCAAGTTGAAATAAAAAAAACTATTAATGAGGTACAATCAAAAATGGAGGCTCACACTCCTAGGATAAATAAGGCAGAAGAAAGAATTAGCAATATAGAAGACCAAATGTCATAGAATAAAGAAGCTGAGCAAAAGAGGGACAAACAGCTACTGGACAATGAGGGGAGAATTTGAGAGATAAGTGACACCATAAGATGAAACAACATTAGAATAATTGGGATTCCAGAAGAAGAAGAAAGAGAGAGGGGAGCAGAAGGTATACTGGAGAGAAATATTGGAGAGAATTTCCCTAATATGGCAAAGGGAACAAGTATCAAAATCCAGGAGGTGCAGAGAACCCCCCTCAAAATCAATAAGAATAGGTCCACACCCCGTCACCTAATAGTAAAGTTTACAAGTCTTAGCAACAAAGAGAAAATCCTGAAAGCAGCCCGGGAAAAGAAGTCTGTAACGTACATAGTAAAAATATTAGATTGGCAGCAGACTTATCCACAGAGACATGGCAGGCCAGAAAGAGCTGGCATGATATATTCAGAGCACTAAAGGAGAAAAACATGCTGCCAAGAACACTATATCCAGTTAGGCTATCATTGAAAATAGAAGGAGAGATTAAAAGCTTCCAGGACAAACAAAAACTGAAAGAATTTGAAAACACCAAACCAGCTCTAAGAGGAAATATTGAAAGCAAAGAGAGAGCCTAAAAGTAGTAGATCAGAAAGGAACAGAGACAATATACAGTAACAGTCATCTTACAAGCAATACAGTAGCACTAAATTCCTATCTTTCAATAGTTAACCTGAATGTTAATGGGCTAAATGCCCCAATCAAAAGACACAGGGTATCGGAATGGATAAAAAACCAAAAACCATCTATATGTTGCCTACAAGATATTCATTTTAAACCCGAAGACACCTCCAGATTTAAAGTGAGGGGGTGGAAAGCAATTTACCATGCTAATGGACATCAGAAGAAAGCAGGAGTGGCAATCCTTATATCAGATCAATTAGATTTTAAGCCAAAGATTATAATAAGAGATGAAGAAGGACACTATATCATACTCAAAGGATCTGTCCAACAAGAAGATCTAACAATTTTAAATATCTATGCCCCTAACGTGGGAGTAGCCAACTATATAAACCAATTAACAACAAAATCAAAGAAACACACCAGCACTAATATGATAATAGTAGGGGACTTTAACACTCCCCTCATTGAAATGGACAGATCATCCAAGCAAAAGATCAACAAGGAAATAAAGGCCTTAAATGATACACTGGACCAGATGGACATCACAGATATATTTAGAACATTTCATCCCAAAGCAACAGAATACACATTCTTCTCTAGTGCACATGGAACATTCTCCAGAATAGATAACATCCTCGGTCCTAAATCAGGTCTCAACCAGTATCAAAAGATTGGGATCATTCCCTGCATATTATCAGACCACAATGCTCTGAAGCTAGAACTCAATCACAAGAGGAAATTTGGAAAGAACCCAAATACATGGAGACTAAACAGCATCCTACTAAAGAATGAATGGGTCAACCAGGAAATTAAAGAAGAATTGAAAAAAATTCATGGAAACAAATGGTAATGAAAACACAGCGGTTCAAAATCTGTGGGACACAGCAAAGGCAGTCCTGAGAGGAAAATATATAGCGGTACAAGCCTTTCCTCAAGAAACTAGAAAGGTCTCAGGTACACAACCTAACCCTACACCTAAAGGAGCTGGAAAAAGAACAAGAAAGAAACCCTAAACCCAGCAGGAGAAGAGAAATCATAAAGATCAGAGCAGAAAACAATGAAATAGAAACCAAAAAAACAATAGAACAAATCAATGAAACTAGGAGCTGGTTCATTGAGAGAATAAATAAGATTGATAAACCCCTGGCCAGATTTATCAAAAAGAAAAGAGAAATGACCCAAATAAATAAAATCATGAATGAAAGAGGAGAGATCACAACTAATACCAAAGAAATACAGACAATTATAAGAACATACTATGAGCAACTCTATGCCAATAAATTTGACAATCTGGAAGAAATGGATTCATTCCTAGAGACATATAAATTACCACAACTGAACCAGGAAGAAATAGAAAACTTGAACAGACACATAACCAGTAAGGAGATTGAAATAGTCATTAAAAATCTCCAAACAAACAAAAGCCCAGGGCCAGACGGCTTTCCGGGGGAATTCTACCAAACATTTAAAGAAGAACTAATTCCTATTCTCCTGAAACTGTTCCAAAAATTAGAAATGGAAGGAAAACTTCCAAACTCATTTTATGAGGCAAGCATCACCTTGATCCCAAAACCAGACAAGGATCCCATCAAAAAAGAGAGCTATAGACCAATATCCTTGATGAACACAGAATCGAAAATACCCAACAAAATACTAGCCAATAGGCTTCAACAGTACATTAAAAGGATTATTCACCACAACCGAGTGGGATTTATTCCAGGGCTGCAAGGTTGGTTCAACATCCGCAAATCAGTCAGTGTGATACAACACATCAATAAAAGAAAGAACAAGAACCATATGATACTCTCAATAGATGCTGAAAAAGCATTTGACAAAGTACAGCATCCCTTGCTGATCAAAACTCTTCAAAGTGTAGGGATAGAGGGCACATACCTCAATATCATCAAAGCCATCTATGAAAAACCCACCGCAAATATCATTCTCAATGGAGAAAAACTGAAAGCTTTTCCGCTAAGGTCAGGAACACGGCAGGGATTTCCATTATCACCACTACTATTCAACATAATACTAGAAGTCCTAGCCTCAGCAATCAGACAACAAAAGGAAATTAAAGGCATCCAAATATGCAAAGAAGAAGTCAAACTATCACTCTTCACAGATGATATGATCCTATATGTGGAAAACCCAAAAGATTCCACTCCAAAACTGCTAGAACTTGTACAGGAATTCAGTAAAGTGTCAGGATATAAAATCAATGCACAGAAATCAGTTGCATTTCTCTACACCAACAACAAGACAGAAGAAAGAGAAATTAAGGAGTCAATCCCATTTACAATTGCACCCAAAACCATAAGATACCTAGGAATAAACCTAACCAAAGAGACACAGAATCTATACTCAGAAAACTATAAAGTACTCATGAAAGAAATTGAGGAAGACACAAAGAAATGGGAAAATGTTCCATGCTCCTGGATTGGAAGAATAAATATTGTGAAAATGTCTATGCTACCTAAAGTAATCTACACATTTAATGCAATTCCTATCAAAATACCATCCATTTTTTTTCAAAGAAATGGAACAAATAATCCTAAAATTTCTATGGAATGAGAAAGACCTCGAATAGCCAAAGGAATATTGAAAAAGAAAGCGAAAGTTGGTGGCATCACAATTCCGGACTTCATGCTCTATTACAAAGCTGTCATCATCAAGACAGCATGGTACTGGCACAAAAACACACACATAGATCAATGGAACAGAATAGAGAGCCCAGAAATAGACCCTCAACTCTACCGTCAACTAATCTTCGACAAACCAGGAAAAAATGTCCAATGGAAAAAAGACAGCCTCTTCAATAAATGGTGTTGGGAAAATTGGACAGCCACATGCAGAAAAATCAAATTGGACCATTTCCTTACACCACACATGAAAATAGACTCAAAATGTATGAAGCACCTCAATGTGAGAAAGGAATCCATCAAAGTCCTTGACAAGAGCACAGGCAGCAACCTCTTTGACCTCAGCTGCAGCAACTTCTTCCTAGGAACATCGCCAAAGGCAAGGGAAGCAAGGGCAAAAATGAACTATTGGGGTTTTATCAAGATCAGAAGCTTTCGCAAAGCAAAGGAAACAGTGAACAAAACCAAAAACAACTGACAGAATGGGAGAACATATTTGCAAACAATATATCAAATAAAGGGCTAGTGTCCAAAATCTATAAAGAACTTAGCAAACTCAATATCCAAAGAACAAATAATCCAATCAAGAAATGGGCAGAAGACATGAACAGACATTTCTGCAAAGAAGACATCCGGATGGCCAACAGACACATGAAAATGTGCTCCACATCACTTGGCATCAGGGTGATCAAAATCAATATCTCATCAGGGTGAGATATCACCTCACACCAGTCAGAATGGCTAAAATTAACAAGTCAGGAAATGACAGATGCTGGCAAGCGATGTGGAGAATGGGGAACCCTCCTCCACTGTTGGTGGGAATGCAAGCTGGTGCAACCACTCTGGAAAACAGCATGGAGGTTCCTCAAAATGTTGAAAATAGAACTAGCCTACGACCCAGCAATTGCACTACTGAGTATTTACCCTAAAGATACAAACGTAGTGATCCTAAGGGGTACGTGCACCCAAATGTTTATAGAAGCAATGTCTACAATAGCCAAACTATAAAAAGAACCTAGATGTCCATCAACAGATGAATGGATCAAGAAGATGTGGTATATATACACAATGGAATACTATGCAGCCATCAAAAGAAATGAAATCTTTCCATTTGCGATGACATGGATGGAACTAGAGGGTATCATGCTTAGCCAAATAAGTCAAGTGGAGAAAGACAACTATCATATGATCTCCCTGATATGAGGAAGTGGAGATGCAACATGGGGGGTTAAGGGGGTAGGAGAAGAATAAATGAAACAAGACGGGATTGGGAGGGAGACAAACCATAAGTGACTCTTAATCTCACAAAACAAACGGAGGGTTGCTGAGGGGAGGGAGGCTGGGAGAAGGAGGGTGGAGTTATTGACATTGGGGAGGGTATGTGCTATGGTGAGTGCTATGAAGTATATAAACCTGGCAATTCACAGACCCGTACTCCTGGGGATAAAAATATATTATATGTTTATTTAAAAATAAATAAATAAATAAAAATTTTTTAAACATAGCCAAAAAATGAGGGATAAAAGAACAATGTAGGGGCACCTGGGTGGCTCAGTGGGTTAAGCCACTGCCTTTGGCTCAGGTCATGATCTCAGGGTCCTGGGGTCGAGTCCCGCATCGGGCTCTCTGCTCAGCAGCGAGCCTGCTTCCCCTCTCTCTCTCTGTCTGCCTCTCCATCTACTTGTGATTTCTCTCTATCAAATAAATAAATAAAATCTTAAAAAAAAAAAAAAGAACAATGTAAACATATGTCCAAAAGTTACAAATAAAATTGTCTGTGCATTTTCCTCTTAAAAAAAAAAGTTTAAAGAATACACCATTTATTGAAGTCATGGATTTGTGTCCTTTAATGTAATTTGTTTTTCAAGTGAGTCCTCTTAGAGTCATATCACCACTGCAGTTCCCAACCATTACCACAATGATTGCATTGTTGGAGCTTAATGGGGATAAGACATGTTCATGTTGCTCTTCAGAAGCTCCGTGTTAAGTAATACCCTCACGTTTAATTTTGCTTCTACTCCTTTACTAATTAAGCTATTTTTCATCTGTTCTAATGTGTTCTTTAAGACTGATGTTGTTTGAGACTGGATGACCTCTCCATTGAAGTAATAATGTATTAAATTCCCCTACAATTTCTGTATTGCTATTACTTTCTTTAGGTCTGTTAATATTTGCTTTTTATATTTATATGCTCCTATGTTGGGTACATAAAAATGAATAAATGTTATATCATCTTGTTAGATCGACCTGTTTACAATTATGTAATACCCTTCTTTGTTTAATTGTAGTCTTTACTTTTAAGTCAATTTCATCTGATGTAAGTATTGCTACCACATCTTTATTTTCATTTCCATTTGCACATATTGTCATTTTCTATCCTTTTGCTTTTAGTCTGTATGGGTTCTTACATATGAAGTGAGTCTCTTGGAGAAAGCATATGAATGGGTCTTGTTTTTTATTCATTCAGCCACCTAATCTTTTGTTTGGATAATTTAGTCCATTTACATTTAAAGTAATTATTGATAGTGTAATTTTATTCATTGTTTTCCAGCTGTTTTGTAGTTCCTCTGTTCCTTTCTTCTTTGCTCTCTTCTTTTGTTTGATGACTATTTAGTATTATGCTTAAATTCCTTTCTTGATATCTCTTGTGAATCCACTATAGGTTTTTGCTTTGTGGTTAACATGAGCTTACATATAACACCTTATATTTGTAACAGTCTATTTTCAGTTAGTAACAACTTAATTTGAACATATTATAAAGCTCTACATTTTAAAATCCTTCCCCCCATTTTCTGTATTTGATGTCACATTTCACATCTTGTTATATCCCTTAACTAATAATTATAATTAGTAATTCTTAATATTTTTGTCTTTTAACCTTCACACTAGCTTTGTAAGTGATCAATCCACTGCCTTTACAATATATTTACCTTTACCAAAGAGATTTAAACTTTTGGATGTTTTCTTGCTACTAATTAGTGCCTCTTCTTCAGTTTAAAGAAATGCCTTTAACATTTCTTCTAAGTTTGGCTTAATGGTGATGAATTTTAGTTTTAGTTTGCCTGGAAACTTATTTCTCTTTCAATTCTGAATAACAACTTTTCAGGGTAAGATATTTTTGGTTGGGAGTTTTTTTTCTTTCAACACTTTAAAAAAAAAAAAAAAAGAATTATTTATTTACTTATTTGACAGACAGATCACAAGTAGGCAGAGAGGCAGGCAGAGAGAGAGGAGGAAGTAGGCTCCCCACCAAGCAGAGAGCCCGATGCAAGCCTCGATCCCAGGACCCTGGGATCATGACCTAAGCTGAAGGCAGAGGCTTTAACCCACTGACCCACCCAGGTGCCCCTCTTTCAACATTTTGATTATGTTGTGCCGTTCCTTTTGGGCCTGCAATGTTCTTGCTGAAAAATGTGCTTATCTTCTTATGGAAGCTCCTTTGTATGTAACAAGGTGTTTTTCTCTTGCTGATTTGAAGATTTTCCCCTTGTCTTTAAACTTTGACACTTCAATTATAATGTGTCTTGATGTGGGTCTCTTTGAGTTTATTTTATTAGAACTTTATGGGCTTCCTGGGTCTGTATGTCTATTTCCTTCTCTAGGTTAGGGAAGTTTTCAGTGATTATTTCTTCAAATATATTTTCTGCCCCTTCCTCTCTCTCTTCTAAGACCCCTATAATGCTAAGATTGGTCTGTTTGATGTTGTTTGGTAAGTCCCTTAAGTTATTGCCCCATTTTTTCCTTCTCTTCTTTTCTGATCTGGTTGTGTGAGTTCTTCTACCCTGTTGTCTATACAGTGATCCTCTCTTCTGCTCTGTCTAGTCTGCTGTTGAATCCTTCTGTTGTATTTTCCAGTTCAGTTATATTTTTTAGTTCTGTAACTTCTGCCTGTAACTTTCTTATATTTTCTATCTCTTTGTTGAAGCTCTGTGTTCATCCGTTCTTCTCCGAAGTTCAGTGAGCACATTTATGACCATTACTTTGAACTCTTTATCAGATAAATTACTTATCTCCATTTCCTGAAGTTTTTTTTCTTAGAGTTTTATTTTGCTCTTTCATTTGGAACATATTTCTTTGTGTCTGTATATTGCTTTATTTTTTGTGTTGGTTTCTATGCATTAGATGAAACAGCCACCTCTCCTAGTCTTGAAGGGTTGGCCTCATGTAGGGAATAAACCTTAGTACTCACCCATGCCCTAGTTCTTGGTTGTTTTTCAAACTTTTGTGATTGTCCAAACAGCTTATTTTACTTTTAATAGATCCCAGTTGTTGAGGCTGTGCCAAGACCAGTCAGTGTCTCAGAGGGAAGGATCACAGTCATCACTTTGCTTCAGACTGATTGGAAGCCAGACCCTCAGGCAGCAGCTTTTAAAGAATCCAAATATATACAGTCCTATGGGACCACAAACATAATCCCTCCTGGCCACTGGAGCCAGGCAACCTGGAGGTGTTCCCTAAGTGTCAGGAACAAAAATCTGGATGCCAAATGAGCAAATAAGCTCCTTTCTGGAAGAATGTAGTGAGCTGTAATGAAGGAGAGGAAAAGCACAAAGACAGCATGTTCTGACCTAAGTTCCCTGAGAGCAGCTCAGCAGTCTTTAGATGTGTGCTAAACTTGAAGCCTGCTGCTCAGGTTAATGCTACAGGACAATCAAGTAAGCCTTTTCCACAGAAAGGTTGGGAGGGGGAGTTTTTCAGTCTGCTATCTGTGCGGTGACCAAGAATTGTATCTACAGTTGTTATGGTCCATCAGACCCAGGAATGTAAGCTCCACTGCCCACCAAAGCCAAGTGACCAAGGTGGCAGCTACAAAAAACCAGGGTACCAGACATAAAAACTGGAGAACCAGACATGTATAAGAGTTGCCCTCTGAGAGATGCTCATGCTTTGGAGTATGACAGAGGCAGAGCACAAAGACCATGCCCACCCTCTGAGGTCTCTAGAAAGGTCTGTAGTCTGCCCCTCAGGTTGCAGTTATGATGACAAAGTCATAGCCTTTTTTCACAGAAAGGCTGAGCTTCTGGGTATTGTTTCTTGCTGTGCACTGGGGGCGGTAGCTGTTTAAGAACTCTTTCTTCATTGGTTACTGTCATATAGGACGGAGGAGCATGAACCCTCAAGGTCATCAGAGCCTGGGGAAGTGGTTGTCTGGTGGCTGCAGCTTCTCTAATGTGCTTTCTCTCTCATTTGGTCAATGTGAAGAGGTCCTTTGGCCAGCTTTTAAGGCTTTTTGTTTTAAGAAGAAATTGTTCCACATATACCTGTAGATTTGCTGTGTTCATAGCAGGAGGTGAGTTCAGAATCTTCCTATGTTGCCCTCTTGAACCAGAACCATCAAGCTATTTAATTTACTTATTTACCAATTTATTAATTTATTTTTATTTAATTTGGGGGACCAGAAGGAGAGGGGGAGAGACACTCTTAAGCAGGTAATACTTGACTCGGGGCTTGATCTCACAATCCTGAGAGTCAGACACTTAACCCAACCAAGCCTCACAGGTGCCCCTGGAAGCTATTTTTAAACCTAATACTTGTTGTTTTAAACCTAAATACTTGGTGCTTGAAGCACTAATTTCATAAAATAAAAAAGACCTAAATAAAAAGAACACGTTATCTTTTTTTTTTTAATTGTTTATTGCTATTTCCTTTCAGACAGGAAAGGAGCAGAAGTCTCTACCTAGAACTGGAAAGAAAAATTTTCTCCCCAATCAGTTTATAAAAGCCTTCATGCCATTAACTTGCTTTAGAGCCCAAATGACTTAAAAATCAAATATATATGAAGGTACTTTTTTCTTTCTCTCTTTCTTTCTTTCTTTTTTCTTTCTTTCTTTCTTTGCAGAAAGAGAGAGAGAGCTTGCATAAATATGGGGAGAGGCCAGCAGAGGGAAAAGCAGGCTCCCCACTGAGCAGGGAGCCCTATGCAGAACTCCATCCCAGGATCCTAGGATCATGACCTGAGCCGAAGACAGATGTTTAACTGACTGAGCCACCTAGGCATCCCAGTACTTTTCTTTTTGTTAAGTCTCTAGGATTGTGTCCACAGGATTCTAAACATATAAATGAATGTGTGTAGATGAAAGTGGATGTAATACATTTGAAGGTGTACCTGGAGTGTACCTAGCAAGAATATGGCTGGCCATAGGCTGCTTTACAGTAGGGGCAGCTAGCCAGGCAGATTCCTTTAGCAGGACCATGAGTATGGCCAACATGAAGACTTCCCTGAACTTAGCACTGTATTTCTAAAAGAAGCATTAGGACATTTTGATTACACTGCCTCCTACAGAATAGATTTTTGTCTCACTCTGATTAGTACTGGGTCTTACCCAAGAAAGAACTATGTAGATGTAGCAAATTTTGTTTTTAAATGATTTCTCCTAGAAGGCTGACACATTGTAAGGATTTAAAGGTCAGCATGATTAGGAGTGTACTATTTTATTTTTCTATTTGGGAATGTACAATTTAGCTCTATGACCAGCTGCTATAATAAGACTATATTTGCAGTATTAATTTAATGTTTTTGAAAAGTGGTGAGAATCTTAATACCAAAAGAAGATTTTAGTAAGTTCTTGGCATGTAAGAGTACAAAAAGATAATAATTTTCTTATTTTCAAATTCTAAGATCATAGCCAGATATGTTTTCCAAAACAGATGGGACCTAATACACTGTTCCTTAAAAGGTACATACTGTTAAAAACAGGCAAACAGATTATGTTGGCAAGAGAATATATAACAGAGGCAGAATTTACTAAATTATACTTTCTTATGATAGCACAATGACTTAAATATATTGAAGAATAAGTTTAATAGAACAAACTTAAAAGTTTACCACATAAATTTTAAGAGAAATCTGAAAAATAATAGAGAAACATTCAAAGGAATTTTGCTTGGAGTTAACAATCATGACAAAAATTTATTTAAAATACCAGGACTTAGAGGTAACTTAGTGAAAAAACACTCACATGCAATCCATCTTGTATAGATAGAAAATTTGAGAAAGTGTATAAATTAACTAAAAAGTGGCAATGTTTAGACAAATACAGTTGTAACAGTTATTCTGTTATGATTTTCTAACAAAATTAATATATATTCTAAATGCATAGGCAAGATTTAATAATATATGACAGACAAATGATCCATTTTATTTTCTTCTTAAGGAACTAACAATACTGACTAGAATGAGACAATATATAAGAGGGACCAACTATGTTAGATATGGGAAAATTTATGGGGGATTGGTAAGGGAAGGATCTAGTCTTAGAGTAGTTAGAAGAGTTTCTGAAAGAAACTGAGGTTCCAGTTGGATATCAAGGTAATTGAGGGGGCCTTGTAGTGAAGGATTTAAGAGAGACCTGTGGATAGGAACTGCAAAAAGAAATAAAAGAAATGGAGATGGTGGTTTCGGCCTTCATAAAACAACCATATAAATGAAGGATTATATATACAGAAAAAAAAACCCATGAAATAGTTTTTAAGGTCATATTTCATGGGCAGTGAAAATTAATATTGTGGCTATCTCTATACAAAACTAAGGAAGCATTAGAACTGTGGTGCCATTTTGGGGTAAAGTATGGGAGGATTGTGGAGGAGATGGGCTCAGAGTTGCAGTGTAAAGAGAGCCTTTGGCATAAATTGCTTAGACTTAATTTGACATTCTCACAAAAGAATTTGATTGCCCGGTAAATATATCTTGACTGCCCATTTCGTAGCAGGTTTTCAAAGCTTAATAAACTGAATTTGAAAGGTTTTTCCCTTTATTGTTCATTATAAATGTAACTTGTAATTGCTAACACAAACCATAATTACCTAAAGCCAGATTAGATGAAATCTAAGTGCCCTTACTATCTCTCTTAATTAGGAAAGGCAAGCTCGAGGGAAAAGGAAAATGGATCCGGTGATGCTGGCTTTTACTTAAGCCAAGCAAGGACACTCAAGGGAAGTGAGTCTACAGTATTCTAATTCTCAGCTTATTAATGAATTAAAAAGTTTACCTTTTAAGAACTATTATTACTGTTCTTTGGGGGGCTCACATCCCAATTTTCTGAAAATTATAGTTTGATTTTTTTTCTGCTAAAAATCCTTTTTTATGTGTATCCAATGAAAATCCCTCTTCTGACAGCAAAATATAGAAAAAGAATGACTTTATGTTTGGAGCCAGTGGAAACGCTTCCCACATATAATATTCATGTATTTTGTTTTCTCTTCAATTACATGGCAGTTGTTTTATTTTTTCCAGTATTTTTATTTATATGGAAGGATAACTCTAACCTAGCTTCAAGGAGGAAACCAAAGAAATAGCCTTCTGTTTTTGTGTGGAGAAAATAATTCTGCAAATGTAAAGACTTGCCATATTTGTTTTCTTCTTTTGTAGGCCTCTTTTATTATTGTGGTGGTAGCAAATACTTCTCAGAGAATTATGTAGATGAACTGCTTTAACTGTCAAGACAATAAAACCCAGACCAAACCAACAAGGAAAGAATGATGCAGATGTTTGCTTGTGCCCTCTCAGAGCATAATTTCTGCCCCGTGTCTGTCATGAGGCAAGCTCTTCCCAGGCAACTTGGCCCTCCTGAGGAACTGCTAGCATCGGTCTCAGAAGGCTCACCAGGAGAATTTAAATATATTTTAATACAGCTAGATGTTTTACTTTTCTTTCATGGTGGCAAACAGGGGCTCAAGACCTCTTTCTGATGAATTAGTCAAAAAGGGTATGGGAGTAAAGACTTCTACATGTTTGAGCCTGAAGCTGGGATACAAAACAATATGATGCCTCAGGGTATCACATGTGTAGTAGAGAACTCAGGGTTTGAGTTATTCTTGCTGTGTGACCTTAGAGACCTCCTTTGTTTTTTTTTTTTTTTTGGCAAACACATTTTTGCTACAAAACAGTGTAAGATAGTTGTAATAAAAATAGTCAAATCCTATCTAACAAACATATAGTAAAAATGAATGATCTCTTTTTCCCTTTCATTCTTACTGCTCAGAGGAAATCATATTCACAGTATGCCCATAGGGACATTTTTCTATACATATCCTTTTTCTGTCATGTAGATGTTTTTTATTAGCAAAAAAAGGGGGATTTCTTTTATTTTATTTGACAGAGATACTTCTACTGGAATTATGTAATTATTTGGATGAATAGTGTTCTCAACTTTAAAATGGGTTTATTAATTCCTTCTTTTAAATTTTATTTAAATTCAATTAATTAACATATAGTGTACCATTAGTTTCAGAAGTAAAGTTTAGTGATTCATCAGTTGTAACTAACACCCAGTGCTCATTACTTCAAGTACCCACCTTAATGCCCATCACCTAGTTACCCATCTCTCCACTTGCCTCCTCTCCATCAACCCTCAGTTTGTTTCCTATAGTTAAGAGTCTCTTATGGTGGGACGCCTGGGTGGCTCAGTTTGTTGGACGACTGCTTTTGGCTCAGGTCATGATCCCGGAGTCCCGGGATCGAGTCCCGCATCGGGCTCCCAGCTCCATGGGGAGTCTGCTTCTCCCACTGACTTTCTCCTTCCTCAAGTTCTCTCTCGTTTCCTCTCCCCCAAATAAATAAATAAAATCTTAAAAAAAAAAAAAAAAGAGTCTCTTATGGTATGTCTCCCTCTCGGATTTCATCTTATTTTATTTTTCCCTCCGTTCCCCTATGGTCCTCTGTTACGTTTCTTTAATTTCACAGATGAGTAACATCATATGATAATTATCTTTCTCTTATTGAGTTATTTCATCCAGCATAATACCTTCTAGTTCCATCTGGGGTCATTAATTCTTATTTCAAAGAAGTTTGACGAAAATTTGATGAGTTAACGAAAGCCCAGGGCTTGGCAGAGAGACTGGAATACAGGAAGGGTGCAGAAAATGCTGGGTGTTCCCTGCAGGTCTGACTTGTGCTCTCATCTCTGGTGGTCCTTCATGTTCAGGGCTCCATGACCACAGAAACACATGTCACTCATCCATATTGTCCCAAATCCTAGAAATGGTCACAGCTCAGGGAAGGCTCTTGATCAGTGATCGTGGAGTGAATGAATATACCCCAAGGCTAATACACATGATCTTCTTCACAAAGTTCCTTTCACGCTGAAAACTCCTTAAAACAGGGCATTATGTCCTACTCATTTTCTTCCCTTCAGGTCACAAAGTGGGGTCTTAAATACTTGCTGAACATTTTGGCATGTTCCTAATTTAGTGAAGGCCAGACAGAGCTAATCTTTACTTCAGTGGGAAGGTCTCAGAAGGAGTAAATTCTTTAAAAAATTTTAATTTGTTTGGGACACCTACCTGGCTCAGTGGGTAGAATATGCAACCCTTGATCTTGGGGTTGTGAGTCTGAGCAGATGTTGGGTGTAGAAATTATTTAAAAATAAAAATCTTAAAATTTTTTAAAAATTTATTTTATTCAAATATATTTCTTTTAATTTATTTTCAGAGGTTTATTTACATTCCTACTGGAAATAAATGAGACTTTCTGTGGCTTATATACTTCTTGGCACTTGGTGCTATCAGTGTTTGGTGTTTTGGCCATTGTAATAGCTACATAGTAATATTTCATTCTTTAAATTTGCATTTACTTGATGACTTGTGACACTGAGCATCTTTTCCTATGCTTGTTTGATAGCTCTATAACTTTCTTGATGAAATGTTAAAATAGATCTTTTTAATAAGATCTTTAAAAACATCATTAATTCAGAAAGCATGTTGAAAAAAATTTATGCAGTTCTTCCTCAAAGTTGGGAAAGTACATGATGAAACAACATATAGGATATTGTCTAAGCAGTTATTGATATTTTCCTCTTTAACCGAGCATTTAAAAGAATGTAAAAGCAGGTTGGAAATATCCTACTTTGCATATAGAACCAAGGTTGAAATAGAAGGTAGGAGAACTAATTGATCAATAAATATACCTTTCCTCAACTTGTTCTTCTATTTTTTTTAGCCCTAGTTCAACTTGTACTTCCTCAAGGAAGTCTTCTTTGTTAACCATCAGAAAAAGTTTCTCATTTTCTTGAAATCTGCTTAGTTTTAGTTTCCTTCATTGTGGTTTTACCTTGTGTCTCATTTAGAACACATCTCTCTGACCAGAGAACTAGCTCCTTGAGAACAAGTTCCTATTCATTCATGAATAGAATATTTTATTGTATGCCGATGATAAGATTCTTGTCTTAAACTTACTTTTAAGTCTATTTGCTTCTGTAGGAAAAAGTAATTTTTCCTGGGGCGCCAGGGTGGTTCAGTCAGTTAAGAGTCTGACTCTTGATTTCAGCTCAGGTCACAATTTCAGGAGTATGAGATAGAGCCCTGTGTGGGGCTCTGTGCTGAGTGTGGAGCCTGCTTGAGATTCTCCATTCCGTCTCCCTCTCCTGTCCCCCTCACCATTGTATACACATACTCTTTCTCCCTTTCTAAAAAAAGATAATTAGTTTTTCCTGAATAACCAAGACAATCTTTAAAAAGAAGAAGGTTAGAAGTCTCACACTTCCTGATGTCAAATTTTATACTACAAACCCACAGGTAATCGAAGCAGTCTGGTACTAGCATGAAGATGGACATACAGACCAACGGGATAAAATACACAGTCCAGAAATAAACCCTCATGTACATGGTCACATATTTTGGACAAGATTATCAATGAGAAAGGGACAGTCTTTTTAACAAATGATGTGAAAAAACTGGATATATAGATGCAAAAATATAATGTTAGACCTCATCAAAATTTAACACATTTTAATTTTCAAAGGACACTAGCAGCAGAATAAAAACAACCCACAGAATTGTAGAGAAAAATTGCAAATCCCATCTTTGATAAGGAATTGATATCAGAATATATAAAGAACTCCTACAACTTAAAAAAAAAAATAACATACAGAAACAACCCAATTAAAAATGGGCAAAGGACTTGAATAGGTATTTCTCCAAAGAAGGTATCAAATAGCCAACAAGCCCATCAGAAGATGTTTAACATCACTAGTCATTAGGAGTATGCAAATCAAAACCACAGTAAGGTACCACTTCACACCTATTAGAATAGGTATAGGTATCATGAAAATAGCAAGTGTTGGGGAGGATGTGGAGAAATTAGAACCCAGCAGCTGCTATGGAAAAGAGTATAGTAGTCCCTCAACAAATTAATCATAAAATTAGTTAGGATCTAGGCATTTTCTCCTCTGGGTATATACCCCCAAAAAGTCAAGGTAGGAAGTCAAACTGGTATTTGTACACTGATATTCATAGCAGCATTATTCACAATACCCCAAATCTGGAAGCAACACAAGTGTTTATATACAGAGGGAAGGACAAAGGTAAAATATGGTGTATATATACAGTAAAATATCATTCAATCTTCACATGGAAGGAAATTCTGAAATATCATCGGTATGGGTGAACCTTGAAAATATAAGTAATAAATTCTATCACAAAAACATGTACAGTGTATGATTTCACTTATATGAGGTTCCTAGAGTAGTCAGATTCATAGAGACAGAAAGAAGGATGATTGCCAGGGTCTGGGAGAGGGAGGAATGAGGAGCTCATGCTTAATGGCAAAGAGCTTCACATGGAGAAGATGGAAGAAAATGGATGGTGGGGATGATTGCTAATCACCTAATGCCCCAGAACTGTGCACTTAAAGAGGGTAAAAATGTGTATTTTATTATGTATATTTTACCACAAAGATTTGACTTCTGCAGTTCGGTCTTTATTCCTTATTTTCCTAGATCCTAAATCCTTTCCTTAATTTCCTTATTTTCCTAGATTTCCTAAAAATAGATCTGATGAGAAATAATGAGACCTTTTTTCTCCTTTTCTTTGTTTACTAAGATTTTTCTGGACCTTGCTCATGAACAAAAATGATCTAGTGAGATTTGATCAATTATACTCTGGAAACATCTGTGACAGCTATAATTTTTCCCAGAATGGAAAATCAACCACAAAATTCTTGAGCTCAAAGATAATCAAATCTGACTCCTGAGTTTTACAGACAGAGATGTGGAGACCCACGGGGATTTCGTGACTTGAGGAGATAACACAGCTGCTCTCTGACGTGGTAGGTCCACTGGCGTTACTGCTTTAAGAAGCCAGAAGGTTTACAGGCTGTGTGCTACTTGTGGTACAAATCTTATTAGCTAGGAAAAAAAAGTTCTGATAAATTCAGTAAACAAAACAGCTATTAGAAAAACAGGATTAGGAAGGGGCTCAAAGAAGCTTCAAGGCTTTGAAGATTTCTGTGCTTTTGATCCCCAGTCACAACATTCATAGTCAAGGGCACTCAACTGCTCATTTCTCTCTGATGCAAATTGAATTTGATTGCAGGGGATCCATTCTAGAGCTCCTATGAAATTAAATGAAAGGGGTGATGAGGTGGTTCTCCCTTCAGCTCAGGTCATGATTCGGGGTCCTGGGATCAAGCCCCACATTGGGCTCCCTTGGCGGGAGCTTGGCGGCAAGCCTGCTTCTCCCTCTCCCACTCTCCCTGCTTGTGTTCTCTTTCTTTCTCTCTCTCCCTCTGTAAAATAAACAAATAAACAAACAAACAAACAAATAAATAAATCTATCTTTAAAAAAAGAAGTTAAATGAGAGAGCACTTATCACTTGTCTGGCAGGCAACACACAGTCTTTATCAGTATTAATCTTTGCTGTACATAATCTGAAGTTATCTATTCCATTAAGAAAGAATGGGTTTGTTTTATTTATTATTTGCTTGCTTTTCATAAATTTATCAGAACATAAGGGAAATGTTTAATAGAAACATATTCTTTTTTAATTTTTTAAATTTTTAATTTTTTTAAAGATTTTATTTATTTATTTGACAGACAGAGATCACAAGTAGGCAGAGAGACAGGCAGAGAGAGAGAGAGAGAGGAGGAAGCAGGCTCCCTGCTGAGTAGAGAGCCCGATGCTTCGCTCAATCCCAGGACCCTGGCATCATGACCTGAGCTGAAGGCAGAGGCTTTAACCCGCTGAGCCACCCAGGCACCCCAATAAGTTTTCTTTCTATCATAAACTTACTTTCTTTTTAAATTTAACCATCTTAGGTGACACATTTTTTACATTAATTTATATTTGTCCAGTTGTTGATTTTTTTTCTTCTGTACATTATTTTTGGCTTTGGTCATTTCCTTTATCATAAACAAAAGTTTCTTCTAGTATTATTATCTGTCCCTCAGAGCCTGTAAGAATATCCACAAAGTACAATTACTGTGAGAAGAAATATTGCAGAAATCTGATATGATTTATAATCATTTTGTTGCTGGAGCAGGACCAGTATTTAGTCATGGACAGAATTTTTTTTTTTTTTCTGTTTGCTGCTGTCTGGGAAATAACTGCTAAGTCAACTCTACCCTATGATTCTCTTGCTTTTTCTCCAAAAAGGAGTTAAAATGACCACAGAAGTTAAATTTATGGTCATACATCTCTTCTAGGAACAAGTATTATCTCCATTGAAGAGGTATCATCTCCATTGAACAGAAGTAGATATATAAATATTCAGAAAATATAGAAACATAATTAAATTAAAAAAAAAACTTCTAAAAGCTTGGTTGGTCAAACATTTTAACATTTAAATTCCAAGTTCCTTTTTGGGATGCCTGGGTGGCTCAGTTGGTTGAGCGGCTGCCTTCGGCTCAGGTCATGATCCCAGCGTCCTGGGATCGAGTCCCACATCGGGCTCCTTGCTCAGCAGGGAGCCTGCTTCTCCCTCTGACTCTGCCTTCCACTCTGTCTGCCTGTGCTCGCTCTCACTCTCTCTCTCTCTTACAAATAAATAAATAAAATCTTTAAAAATAAATAAATAAATTCCAAGTTCCTTTTCAAATAAGAGGAAATTTAAAAATTCTGTTCTTGTAAAGGAAAAGGTAGAGAGCCAGCATCACTGTGAACCTAGTCATATGTGCTTCTCTATGACCACTTTATCAGTAAGCTCATAGCCCTCTCTTAATTCAGACATGGGCTAATTTATTGAAATTATTTCCTTAAAATATAAGTTCACATTTTTTCTTTTTTAAAAATTGATTTATGTATTTTATAGAAAGAGAGAGCATAAGTGGGAGGAAGGTCAAAGGAGAGGGGAGAGAATCCTCAATTCCCACTGAACACAGAGCCTGTTGCAGGGCTTGATCCCAGGACCCTGAGATCATGATCTGAGCCAAAATCAAGAGTCAGAGGCTTAATAACCAACTGAGCCACCTGGGTGCCCTCAGATTTCTGTTTTCTAAATTTCCTGTGACTACTTTAGAACTGGTCCATCTGAAGACTTTTATTTTTTATTCCAGAAAATATTATTACATTTTACATTACTTCAGTTAATCTTCCCTTTTAATATATGTTGATATCTGATTTACAAGCAATATGCAGATGTAGGGGCTGCTAATTTCTCAACTGCTTTCTGCCAAACTTTCATTAGTATTGGTTAAGGTCATTCAGTGACAAAGGGTTATTACCATTTACTCAGGACAAAGATAAGTGCAATTGACAATTCACGGAGTCGTAGAAAAGCTCATCCAAAGATACAGAAAATGTGATGTAGGAAAGCAGGTGGCAAAAGGCAACCATGGAAGAAAATGTTCATTCATTGTCCTTAATATAAATGGAATATTTATAATGCTGAAATCTAAGTCCAGGTGAGAAGCCCTGGATGTTCAAGGGACAAAGGAGAAGATAAAGGAATTGAAGGGAACAAGCAAAAGGGGAGAGTAATAGGAGTTGACGTCAGACATAGGTATCGCTATCATCCTAGCATCTGTGTTAAGATCAGACTATATAGGCAGAAAGGTTGAATGAAGAGTTAACAATTCAGTACAAACATTACACTGATCCAGGGTAGAAATGAGAGTGGCACGGATTACATGGCAAGTAGTCAGATACTCAGTGGGTTTTGAAGACAGAGCCAACAAGATTTGCTGATACATAGGATGTAAATTGAGAGAATGAGAGGATCCGTTCTGTATTTACTGAGTCAGGCATCGTGCTAAGTATCTTGGCCTAGAAAGATAAAAAAGCACAGCCCCTGCTTTTAAGGAGCAGTTGACCTAGTACGTTTTTTTTTCCTAAACTTTTTGACTCCATGGTAAAAAATAGATTTTGTCTGTAACCCAGGATGCACTTATACATATTTGTATAACTGTAACATATGTTACAGTTATTTATCCATAAAAATGATATTTATCCATAAAATATAAGACATAAAAATTACTGTAAAATATTTCAGTAATATAAAAATATAGTGTTGTTTTATATTTTATTTCATTTAGAAAATGCTGGTCAAAATCCATTAAATCAATGATTCTTAAACATTTTGGCTTTAGGAGCTCTTATACTCTTAATTATTAAGGATCCTAAAAGGCTTTTCATTTATGTGGGTTATACAAATTGAGGTTTAACATATTTTAAATTAAAATGGATAACTAAAAGATATATATCTAAAAATGGCAACAACAAAACCATTATATGTTAACTTAATTTTACTGAAAATGTCCTTAAGGTAACCCACACAAAAATTAGTATAAAAGGACCTTGCTTTACATTTTTGTAAATCCCTTTAAGGTGTAAAGCAACTAGATTCTTATATCTGCTTTTGTATTCACTTGGTTGAGATATGCTATTTAAATCGAGGTAGATAAAGAAGCCTGGCTTTACATGGATGTGTAATTAGGAAAAAGAAAAGCATTTTAATAGCCTTTTGAAGATAATTGTGGATTTTCTTTCTGACTATACCAAATTCAATGAGTAGTAGTTTCCTTTTCTTTCTTTCTTTCTTCCCTCTTTTTTTTTTTTTTTTAAAGATTTTATTTATTTACTTAACACACACACACAGAGAGAGAGAGAGCGCACAAGCAAAGGGAGAGGAAGAAGCAGGCTCACTGCTGGCCTGATGCTGATGCTGGGTGTGATCCCAGGACCTTGGGAAGATGACCTGAGCTGGAGGCAGAGGCTTAACTCTGAGTCATGCAGGCGTCCAACGAGTAGTAGTTTCTTAAAGGCTACCGTATAATGAAATTTGAAACTGCGTCAATGAAATTTTAGAATTTTTTTAAAAGAATTTGTTGGCCTGTCTTGCACTTTGAATGGATCTTTTACCCACTCATGAGTTGGGCAAATCACACACTGGTCACTTGGAAAATACTGGTCCATAGAATCATGAAGATTTTCTAAATGTTTGTAAACTGCATTATATAATATCAAAAAATTATGTTTGTTAATATCACCATTAATCTCATCAGAAAAATCATTAAATATGGCTCACAGTGGTGGATATGGAATATTTCAAAAATTCCCATTTTTGCTAGAAATTTTGAATTTTATAATGGCAACATTGATATACACTCATTTTGTTCATATTCACCAAAGTGGTGGCCAAATACCTGAGACTAAATAATAATAGATTCTTAGTTCCAAACTGAAATGGTATGTCATTTTAAAAAGTATGTAGTTCCTCTGGTAGCTTAACCGTACAAGAATTTTCCTTGAGACAACATTTGACTTCACTATTCCCCCACTGTCACCAAGAAGATTGGAAAGGTGTATACTTAAGTTGAGATTTAATGTAATTAATACTCTCACTGTTTCATCAAGGACATTCCTAAGTGAAATTGATAATTTTTTTTTTTTTAACTGTGGGTGCAATGCAATGAAGAATAAAGTGTCTACTAGTATAGTTTGGTGCTATTGCTTTGATTTTTGCTAAAGGCTCACAGTTTTACCCACTATTGCTTTTGCACCATGATTGTGTAATATCATACACTATGTTGCAAATGTTAACACAGTGGGGAAAGCAAATAACATCTTAGTATCATTATGAAAATAGTTTTGGCCTAATGGACCTGTCTCCCCCATCTCCCTGCCCAGGTTCCCATAGACTGTACTTTGGGAACTACGATGCTAAATTAGATTGGAAAGTCACGAACAGGTGGCCAGCCACAGTTTAACATAGAGAACACATTAAGTCAGGAAACAAATAAACAAACAAACAAAAATTAATCTGGAGGAAATGAAAAAAAAAGTCTAGATTTTAATTTTATCCTCACCAGCCGAGGTCATGATCATAACTGAATGGGAGAGAAAGCAATTTAAGTTTATCCAATTTCGAATACCATATTCTTGGGGCACCTGGATGGCTCAATGGGTTAAAACCTCTGCCTTCAGCTCAGGTCATGATCCCAGGGTCCTGGGACCAAGCCCGGTATCTGGCTCTCTGCTCCGTGGGGAGCCTGCTTTCTTCTCTCTCTCTGCCTGCCTCTCTGCCTACTTGTGGTCTCTGTCAAGTAAATAAATAAAATATTTTAAAAAATATTCTTTCCAATATAAATGCCATCTTTTTGTAAAAATATGCTGCAAAAAATGATCAATTCTATTTGAACAAATATTTACTTAGTATCTGATATAAACCACATGCTATTCTATCATCAAGATTCCTATTATTCCATTATCATAACAGGCAAAGTCTACTTTTAGTCCAGCGGTAGCAATATTTTCATTTTAATTAATTAATTAATTAACTTATTTGTATATTTATTTATTTTTACAGAGGGAGGGAGGGAAAGAGAGAGAGAAAGAAAATCTTAAGGAAGCTCCACAACAGCATGGAGCCTAATGTGGGGTTTGATCTTACAACCCTGAGATCATGACCTGAGGGGAAATCAAGAGTCAGTTGCTTAATTGACTGAGCCACCCGGGCACCTCAGTAGCAATATTTTCTTAAATGTAGATAAAAAACAAACAAAATAGTATTCTGGATAGTACCCAATCTCTGATAGAAATATAGAAAGGTAAAAGTAGTACTACCCAAGCTCCATACTTTAAAGGACTCCACTATGACCCTCCTGTTTTACTTCTACTCACAAAGCAAAGAATCTCTGGAGAAGGGCCATCTGTACCCCAATGTTTATAACAGCAATGGCCACAGTCACCAAACTGTGGAAAGAACCAAGATGCCCTTCAACAGACGAATGGATAAGGAAGATGTGGTCCATATACGCTATGGAGTATTATGCCTCCATCAGAAAGGACGAATACCCAACTTTTGTAGCAACATGGATGGGATGGGACTTGAAGAGATTATGCTGAGTGAAGTAAGTCAAGCAGAGAGAGTCAATTATCATATGGTTTCACTTATTTGTGGAGCATAACAAATAACATGGAGGACATAGGGAGATGGAGAGGAGAAGGGAGTTGAGGGAAATTGGAAGGGGAGGTGAACCATGAGAGACTATGGACTCTGAAAAACAACCTGAAGGTTTTGAAGGGGTGGGGGGTGGGAAGCTGTGGGAGCCAGGTGGTGGGTACTATGGAGGGCACGTATTGCATGGAGCACTGGGTGTGGTGCATAAACAATGAATTCTGTTACACTGAAAAGAAAAAAAAAGAGTCATGGTCACTCTGAGTCAGCAATTTCAGAACCCCCACTTCCAGGTCCTTCCTTCCCCCCCTCCCCCCAGGATTTATTTATTTAAGAGAAAGAAAGAGAGCACAAGCAGGGGTGGGGCAGAGGGAGAGGGAGAGATTCTTAAGCAGACTCCCCACTGAGCACAGTATCTGACCTGGGGCACAATCCAATGGCCATGAGAGACCATGGCTTGAGTAGAAATTAAGAGTCCAATACCCAGGTGACTGAGCCACCCAGATGCCCCTCCACTTCTAGGTCCTTCTAATGGTGTGTACATTCATAGGGAAAAAAGAGCTGCATGTGTGTACATTCGTAGGATGACTTCTGAAAGCAAGGAGGCTGGACTGGGCTGCCCATAAGCAAGGGCATGAAAGACCTCTTTCTCAGCACAAAATGACGTGAAAAGGGAAGAATAGTGAGCGTGAGGCAAGAGGTTCCATTTATACTCTGCTCTGTCCTGTAAATGTTAAAGATAGGTCTGAGTGAATGGGTAGAAAGTTTGGGTACTTAGTTTGAAACTTACTTTTAGTTTGGTAGATTAGAAGGTTA
This sequence comes from Mustela nigripes, assembly GCF_022355385.1. NCBI lineage: Eukaryota > Metazoa > Chordata > Mammalia > Carnivora > Mustelidae > Mustela > Mustela nigripes. The sequence continues at coordinate 74,516,427 of NC_081561.1, read as the reverse complement.
TGCTTGAATATAGATAAGGCACTCTTGCCAAGCCCACACATTGTATCATATCAAACACATCAAAAATGTACTTGTTGAATATTAATTTTTGCTGTAAAAATGTTAGGAGTATGTATGGTGTTGTTTTTGATAGAATTTGGCCAGAAGAAACTCACTTAATTTACAATTGGCTATGATTTGATTTCTTGGCAATTATCAGTATACTTAGAATTCTTGTAAAAAAGAGGAAAAATACAAACAAATTATTTGGAAATGATGCAAGTTTCTTGAGTTCTTTTTTTTTTTTTTTTTTTTTTTT